>NW_006408751.1:1794991-1835087 GCF_000296735.1 Chrysochloris asiatica
GGTAGTGAGGTTGGCCCAGGATCGAACATTGTTTCATTCTGCTGTGCTTAGGGTCGCTATGAGTCAGTTCCGACTCGATGGCACCTGACAACAACAATAACAACCTACAAAGGCAAGCAAATCAGATTAAGCGCTGACTTCTCAGCAGAAACCATGCAGGCAAGAAGGCAATGGGGAGACATATACGAAACCCTAAAAGAAAAAAAACTGCTAACCAAGAATCATCTATCCAACAAAACTGTCAATCAAATACGATGGTGCAATCAAAACATTCCAGGATAAACAGAAGCTTAGAGACTTTGTTATAGCCAATCCAGCACTTCAAAACATCCTAAAGGGGGTTCTTTGGAACAAAAACCAGCAAGAACAGACAACAACCAGAGATTGACAGATGTGGCTATACCACCTAGAATTTGGTCGATGGATAACAGAGTTCAGAATAGAACAAAATAACAGCAATAAATTCAGAGGACTTGTGAGACCAACCAAAGATCAAAATATTAACAATGTCAAAAAAGGGAAAAATATGAGAACAGAGATCCAGGTGTTGAGGAGGTTGAGTAGATGGCAGGATACAATAGACTATCTTAAATGCAGGGAAAATTTAATACACTATACAGTAACCCCAAATAAAATTAATACTTCAAAATTTACCATGAAAATGAAGATCCAAGCAGAGGAAACATTAAAACCAAGAAGAAACTGACAATAAATAGCACAAAAAACATGAATGCAGCACAAGAAGGCATTCAGAACAAAGGAACAAATAACACCACAGAAATTTTAACATAATGACAGCAGGTTACCTATCGATAATTACACTAAATGTCAATGGATTAAATGCACTAGTGAAGAGAAACAGAGTGGCTGAATGGATAAGAAAACAAGACCCTTCACTATGCTGCCTGCAAGAAACACACCTTATACACAAAGACAAAAACAGACTAAAATTTAAAGGATGAAAAAATTATACCAGGCTAAGAGCAATAAATAACAAGCAGGAGTGGCAGTACTAATTTCTGATTAAATAAACTTTAAGGCAAAAACCACCATAAGAGATAAAGAAGGACAGTATCTCATGATTAAAAGGTCAATTGAGCAAGATAACATAACCATAACTAACATCAATGCTTCAAATGAAAGAGCACCAAGATATATAAAGCAAACCTTACTAGAAATGAAGAAAGCAATAGATAAATCTACAATTATAGTGGGGGATTTTAATATGTCACTTTCGAAGAGGGATAGAACAACCAGAAAGAATCTCGACAAAGCTACAGAGGAATTAAACAACACAATCAACCAACTTGAGCTCACAGACTTATACAGAATTTTCAACCCAACAACAGCACAATATACATTCTTTTCCAGTGCACATGGAACGTTCTCCAGAATTGACCATGTGTTAGGTCACAAAGCAAGCCTTCATAAATTTACAAACATCAAAATATTACAAAGCATCTTTTCAGAGCACAAAGCCATAAAATTAGAAATCAACAATAAGAAGACCAAGGAAATAAAGTTTAATACATGGAAACTGAATAACACCATGCTGAAGAGCAACTGGATAATAGAAAAAATTAAAACGTGATTTCAGAAAGTTTCTAGAAACAAACGAGAATGAAACCACAACATATCCAAATCATTGGGACATGACAAAAGTGGTGCTTAGAGGACAATTTATTATGATAAATGCACACATCCAAAAGTAAGAAAGACACAAAATTAACACATTAGCACAACATCTCCAACAACTAGAAACAGAAGGAACCTACAGTCACCAAGATCAAAGAAATAATGAAGATCAGAGCAGAAATAAATGAGATAGAAAACATAAAACTATAGAAAGAATCAGCAGGACAAGAAGCTGGTTCTTTGAAAAGATTAATAAAATGGACAAACCATTGACAAACCTAACAAAAGAAGAGAGGGAGAAGACACAAATAACACGCATTAGAAACCACATGGGCGATGTCACAATGGAACCAAAGGAAATCAAAAGGATAATAACAGAATATTATGAAGAGTTGTTCTCCAACAAATTTGAAAACTTAAAAGAGATGGATACATTTTTAGAAAAACATGATTTAAGTAAACTTATACAGAGTGAAATAGAAGACTTGAACAGAGCCATAACAATAGAAGAAATTGATCAGGTCATCAAAAAACTCCCAACCAAAAGAAGTCCAGGTCCAGATGATTTCACTGGTGAGTTCTACCAGACATTCAGCGAAGAGCTGTCACCATTTCTACTCAAATTATTCCAGAATATAGAAGAGGATGGAAAACTTCCTAATACATTCTATGAAGCAAGCATAATCCTCATACCAAAACCAAAGAAGGACATCACTAAGAAAGAAAATTGCAGACCAATATCCCTCATGAACATAGATAAAAAATTCTCAACAAAATCCTAGCCAACAGAATCCAGTAGCACATCAAAAAAATAATACATCATGACCCAGTGGATTCATAACAGGGTTGCAAGGATTGTTCAACATGAGAAAAATAATCAATGTAATCCATTATATAAACAATAAACACACACACACACACATAATCATATTAATTGATGCAGAAAGGACATTTGACAAAATCCAATATCCACTCAATGAAGCAGGAATTGAAGGGAAATTCCTCAACATAATCAATAGCATATAATACAAAACCAACAGCCTACATTACTCTCAATGGAGAGAAACTGAAAGCCTTCCCTCTGCGAACAGGAACCAGATAAGGATGCCCTTTGTCACCACTTCTATTCAATATTGTATTTGGCACAAAGATATATGGCAAGAGCTATATGGCAAGATAGGGAAATCAAGGGCATCCTAATTGGCAAAAAGGAAGTAAACTCTCTCTATTTGCAGACAATATGACCCTATATATAGAAAACTCCAAAGACTCAGTAAAAAAGCCACTAGACCTCATGGGAAGATTCAGCAAATTGGCAGGGTATAAGATTAACATACAAAAATCAGTTGAATTCCCCTATACCAATAACCACAGTGCTGAAAAGGACATTAGGAAAACAATACCATTTACAATAGTCACCCAAAGGGTGAAATATCTAGGAATAAATGTAACCAGAGAAACAGAGGACCTATACAAAGAAAACTACAGAACACTATTACAAGAAACCAAAAGAGACATACAAAAATGGAATAATATACCATGCTCCTGTATAGGAAGACTTAACATTGTGAAAATGTCAGTACTGCCCAAAGCAATTTATACATATAATGCAATCCCAATCCAGATTCCAACAATATTCTTCAAAGAGATGGAAAAAATAATTACAAATTTTATATGAAAAGTAAAGAGAATAAGGATAAGCAAAGCACTGTTTAAGAAGAAGAACAGGGTGGGAAGCCTCTCACTCTCTGATTTCAAAATTTATTACACGGCTACAGTGGTCAAAACAGCCTGGTACTGGTATAATGAAAGATACATTGATCAATGGAACAGAATTGAGAATCCAGAAATTAACCCATCCACATACAGCCAACTGATTTTCGACAAAGTACCTACTTATATTGCATGGGGAGGAGATGCTTTGAAACTTACACAAACAAAAATAGACAAAATAGATCAATGGGACAAACTAACAATTAAAAACTTATGTGCATCAAAGACTTCATCAAAAGAGTAAAATGGTAGCGCACAGAAGGGGAAAATGATTTGCAACGACACATCAGACAGGGGACTAATTTCCAAAATATATAGGAACCTACAATGCCTCTATAAGAAAAGGAAAAATAACCCAATTAAAAAATGGGCACAGGACATGAATAGACACTTCACCAAGGAGAAGATCCAAGCAGCCAACAAACATATGAAAAAATGTTCACGATCACTAGCCATTAGAGAGATGCAAATAAAAACAACAATGAGATATCATCTCACACCAGCAATAATAACAAAAATAAAACAATAGAGGACAATATGTGTTGGTGAGGATGTAGAGAGACTGGGATGCTCCTGCATTGCTGGTGGGATTGTAAAGTGGTCCAACCACTCTGGAAAACAATATGATGTGTCCTCAGAAGGTTGGAAATAGAGCTACCTTATGATCCAGCAATTCCTCTACTTGGTATTTATCCACAAGAAATATGAGCCATAACACGAGTATTTATATGCAAAGAATGCTCATAGCAGCACTATTTACAATAGCAAAAAGATTGAGACAGCCTAAGTACCCAATTTTGGAAGAATGGATAAACAAAATTTGGTACATACACACAATGGAATACTATGCTACCCTGAAGAATAACAAGGAAGCAGCAAGCCACTGCATAACATGGATGAGCCTTGAGGACATTATGCTGAATGAAATTAGTCAGTCACAAAAGGAGAAATACGGCATATATCCATTATTGTAAAAGACAAAAAAAAACACCCACACTAAAAGGGGGAAATATTATATTTTATTATTTTAATTTTTTTGTTGATTACCAGGGTATATGGTATGGGGTGAAGGGGGAGGGAGGGGATGGTGGAGCACAGGGTACGGAATAGGCACAAAATAGTGGAACACAGGATACGGAATAGATACAGGATAATTTGGTGCTGGGGGGACAATATACTAGAAGGGGAAGGGGAAAGGAAAAATAAGGTGTATAGGAGAATAGCTAGGCAAGTTTACATGGGCTAAATGGGACAGAGGTAAATAACCATCTAAGCACAAATGTAGAACAACAGACCTCATGGATGCAAAGATTGAGGCATGGTTTGAATGGGTAAAAGTGGGGAAATGATGTTAAGATGCTTGACTGTCTGTTGAATCTTGTTTTCCTTTGCCTACTATTGTAAAATAGACACTTGAAGGAGAGAGAGAGGAATAGCCAGAAACATCACCAGAGAAAGCTTTTAAGTCCACCTTTAGCCTATAACTATTTGGAATACCAAAAATGGGGCTAGAACTTGCCCAGTGAAGGAGGCTCCCTGCAGAGTCTTTGCATTGCACAAGACCATAGGTGGAATCCTGATCCTCATCCAGAACTTTCTGAGGTGGGACATTCCCACATGAAAGGACAAGCAGACCAGTCTGGAGAAGCTAGAAGAACAGAAGATACTTCTTGAAAGAAAGACCAGCAGAAAAAACAAGCAAGCAAACAAAACAATAAAAGAAGTCCAATTGACTATTACAAGACCAAGCAAGTTGTTCCCCAGGGAGTCATCAAGGCAAGTTGTCAGGTCCCCTAAAGGAAAATCCCCTTCCAAGACTGAAACTCAAATGGAATATACTAGCAGGCATAATGTCCTGCTGCTGACCACATTGGTCACCGATAAGGAGAAGAGGCAGAAAAACAGCAATGATGTTGTGAACTAAGTCTGAACACATTCAATAGACTCCTGTGAACCTGGATTGAGACCTGGGTAACCAGCAGTATGACGAGACCTGGGGACTTCTGGGCCAGGGGCAGGGATATGGCCCCAGAGAACTAGACTGCAGTGTGAAGCATCCAGCTGATATAAAGTGAAGGGGGAAGCACAAGAACACCCACACTTGCAGATAGTACCCATTTGACCTGGCATTAATGGCTGGATGACCAGAAAATGACTAGAGAAAGAAAGAAGAGGGGGGAAAAAAAAAAAGGAATAATCCACTATAAGTGGATGAACTTGACCTATGCTTGTGGATGCAGTATGACAAAAAGCGGACAAATCTCTACAGTGAAGATCATTCCCACCCCCTTGGTACACAGGGTCGACAGTGAGGGGGAACTTAGACATTAGTACAAAATTGGGGGACGACAAAGGCAAGAAGTGACTGGCTTACAAGCTTTCAATAAGGAACCTTACTCCAGAGGATACAAGAAAAGGTAGAACCTCCACTGAATTGTTTGTAACCTGTCTGGATGGGGTTGATATAAGGTGAGAGGGGAAAGGACTCCTGTGGTTCAATAGGGAATGATTGCTATTAGGTCTGACAGTGAGTGTTGGAAAGGTAAATGTAAATGTTTGGTAACAAAAGGAGGGGAGCAGCTGATTTTGCAGTCCAGGACCAGAGATCCTTGGAACCATTAAGGGAGAAAAGCCAAGTGTGAGACTGTGTCTGGAGAGGAAGTGACACTAGGGATGGAGGCAGAGGCAATGACTTGGACTGAAGGAGTAGCTGGGGACTCTGGACTCAGGGAGGGAGAGGAGTTGTGTGCTGGTAGCCGGGAGGCAGGAGTGTGGGGTGTACCCTTTGGGTGTTTGATGATTCATGCAGGGGATTGTGATCATTGCAATGAAACACAGTACGATAGGATGAATGTAAAGATAATGTTTACGCATGTAAACTAACACATAATTCATAATAAAAACTTAAAAAAAAAAAGAAACAGAATGCATAAAACTTTCATATCCCCATCATTAGTGAATTGAAATGGACTGGTGTTGATCATTTTGAATTGGCCAATCTTATGGTTCACTATGCTGGAAATGACAATTCGAAGTGAAAAGAGCATTTCAAGATCTATCTTGATGTACAGTGCTGTCTGTCATAGGATAATATCCATACGCCTACAAAAAAGACCAGTTAATATTACTATTACTCAAATGTATACAACAATCACTAACGCAATGATTGTGAAATTGAAGAAATTGGTTACGAATTGGGCTGCGAATCGCAAGATCAGCAGTTCGCAACTATCAGCTGCTCCACAGGAGAAAGATCAGGCTTTCTGCTTCTGTAAAGATTTACGGCTTCGGAAACCCTGTGTAGGGTTGCTATGGGTTGGAACTGACTCAATGGCACTTAACAACTTCTTCAGTCTGAACTTAATCAAACAAGCAATAACCATGCATTGATAAGTTATGGTGATTGGAATGAGAAAGCTGGAAACAAAGAGGAAGGATCAGTAGTTGGAAAATATGGCCTTAGTGATAGAAATGATGCTGGAAATCACATGACAGAATTTTGCCAGACCAAAGACATTCTATGTAAGGACAGTTTTCAACAATATAAAAGATGGACCTTACCAGAAAGAATACACAGGAATAAAAATAACTGTTTCTGTGGGAAAAGATGATGAAGAAGTTCAATATTATTAAACAAAACAAGGCCAGAGGCTGATTGTGGAACAGATCGTCAATTGCTCATATGCAAGTTGAAGCTAAAACTAAATAAAATTAAAATGAATCCACAAAAGGCAAAATATGCCCTTAAGAATATTCCACTTGAATTTAGAGATGATCTCAAGAATAGGTTTGATTCATTACAGGAAAGAAAGAATGAACATAAGGAAATTAAAGCAAGTGGAAGAAATAGTGCAGTAAAAGTTGAACAGAACATTTCAAAGGGCATATGACATGCAGAAATCATTGGACAATCTCTTTGATATCCCACGTGAGTAAAGTTTTGCTAAAAGTAATACAGAAATGGCTACAATCATATATTGACAGACAACTTCCAGAGGTTCAAGCTGGATTCAGAAGAGGCTGTGGAACAAGGGATATCATTGCTGATGTCCAATGGATCTTGGCTGAAAGCAGAGAATATCAGAAAGATGTCTACCTATGCTTTATTGACTATGCAAAGGCTTTGTGTGGATCATGACAAGCTATGGACAACAACGCGAAGTATGAGTATTCCAGAACACATAATTATACTCATGAGGAATCTGTACCTGGACCAAGAAGCAGTTATTCGAACAGAACATGGGAACACTGAATGTTTTAAAATTAAGAAAGGTGTGTGACAGGGTTGTATTCTTTCACCATACTTATTCAACCTGTATGCTGAGCAAATAATCCAAGAAGCTGGGTTCTATGAAGAAAAACGTGGCATCAGGATTGGAGGAAGACTCATTAACAACCTGCGATATACAGATGATACAACCTTGCTTGCTGAAAGTGAAGAGGACTTAAAACATTTACTGTTGAAGAACAAAGAGCACAGCCTTTGGTATGGATTACATATCAATGTCAAGAAAACATAAATCCTCACCACTAGACCAATAAACAACATTCTTATCAATGGAGAAAAGATTGAAGTTGTCAAGGACTTCATTCTTCTTGTATCAAATGTCAACACTCATAGAAGCAGCAGTCAAGAAATCAAATGACGTATTGCATTAGACAAATCTGCTGCACAAGACTTTTTTAAAGTGTTGAAGAGCAAAGATGTCAACTTGAGGACTTAGGTGCACCTGACCCAAGCCATGGTATTTTCAATAACCTCATATGAATGCAAAAGCTGGACAGTGAATAAGGAAGGCCATAGAAGAATTGATGCTTTTGAGTTATGGTGTTGGAGGAGAATATTGAAAGTGCCGTGAACTGCCAAAAGAACCAATAGATCCGTTTTGGAAGAAGTACAGCTAGAGTGCTCCTTAGAGGCTAAGATGGCCAAACTTCCTCTCTCATATTTTGGACATAGTTTCAGGAGGGACCAGCTGCTGGAGAAGGATATCATGTTTGGTAGGGTGGAGGGTCAGAGAAAAAGAGTAAGATCCCCAATGAGATGTATTAGCCAAGTGGCAGCATCGATGGACTCAACCGTGGTAACAATAGTAAGGTTGGCCCAGGATTGGGCAGTGTTTCGTTCTGCTGTACATAAGGTCACTATGGGTCAGTACCGACTCAATAGCACCTAACAACATGATATGATAAAGTCAAGTATAATGAAATGTGCAATGACTTGAAGTTAGAAAACAAAAAATCAAGAACACATTCAGCATTACTTAAGCTGAAAAGACTGAAGCAAAAATTCAAGGCTCAGATTACAATATTGAAGGATTCCATTGGCAAAAATATTGAATGATGCAGGAAGTATCAAAAGATGGAAGAATACAGAGTCACTATACCAAAAATAAAAGGTTCATGTTCAAACATTTGATCAAGAACTGATTGTACTGAAGGAAGAAGTCCAAGCTTCAGCAAAAGCATTGGTGAAAAACAAGGCTTCAAAAATTGATGAAATACAAATTGAAATGTTTCAAAAAACTGATGCAGCTCTGGTGGTGCTTAATGATCTATGCCAAGAAATTTGAAGCCCATTTCCTGGCCAACTGTTTGGGAAAGATCCATATTTGTGTCCATTCCAAAGAAAGGTGATCCAATGGAATGTGGTAATAATGGAACAACATTGCTAATATCACATGAAAGTAAAATTTTCTTAGGAACATTAAAAACAATTGCAACAAATCTCTCAATAATGCTAAAATAGAAGCAGCAGCAGAAAGGAGAATAAAAAATCTGAAGAAAGCCTAAGATTCATGTGGCACAACATGAAGAGGAATAACTTGAGGCTGATTATAATTCCAGAACAGGAAGGGACAAAAAAAAAAAAAAAGAAAGAAAAGAAACCTACAGAAGAGATAGATGAAGAGCTGTAGAAGAGAACTTCTCTAATATCTTGAAGGACAAGAAGATAAGCATCCAAAAAGCTGAATGAACCTCAGGAAGGATCGACTCCAAAGAAAATCACCAAGACATATCATAAACAAATTTTCCAAAACTAAGGACAAGAAGAGAATCTTGAAAGAAGCTAGGGAAAAAGAAATGCTATATACAAAGGAAAGCAAATAAGATTAAGCTCTGATTACTCAGTAGAAACCATGCAGGCTAGAAGATAATGGGGAGAAATATACAAAACTCTGAAAGAAAAAAAATCAAGAAGCATATATCCAGCGGGGGGGCTACAAAGGCAAGAAGTGACTGGCTTACCAGCTTTCAAGAGGGAACCTAGATCCAGAGGGCCTGGATGAAGGTAGAATCTCCAGTGAGTAGTATTCAATATGACTAGGCAGGGCTGATGCAATGAAATGCAGACGGGTCTCTTGTGATACAATAGTGAATAATTGTTATCAGACTGATTGTGAGGGTCGGAAATGTAAAGGTAGATGTTTTATAGCAAGGAGGGGAGTGATTAACTTTTCAGTCTAGGAGCGGAGGTCCCTAGGACCATCAAGGGAGAAGAGCAGAGAGCAGGACCCTACCCAGAGAAGCAGTGATGCCTGAAATGGAGCCAGAGATGATGACGTGGAGCGATGGAGCAGCTGGAGACTTTAGAACCAGAGAGGGAGAGCGACTGTGTGCTGAAGACCTGGGGGGTACGGGGGAAGGATTGCATGGAGGGGATTGTAACCATGACAATGAGACAATATATGATAGAATGAATGTAAAACTAATGTTCTCCCATGTAAACTATCACATAATTCACAATAAAACATTTAAGAAAAAAAAAAAATAAGAAGAAGCATATATCCAGCAAAGCTTCGAATCAAATATGACAGCAAAAACAATAAATTGCAATAAAAAATGAGCAGGAGTGACAATATTAATCTTAGAAAAAGTAAACTTTAAAGCAAAGACCAGCATAAGAAACAAAGAAGTTCATTATCTCATGGTTAAAGGGCCAATTGAACAAGAGGACCTAACCATACCTATATTCCAAATGAAAGAGCCCCAAATTATATAAAACAAATCCTAATACAATTAAAGAAAGAAATAGACACCTCTACAATAATAGCGGGAGATGTTAAAGCATCACTTGCAAAAAAGGACAGAACAACTAGAAAGAAGCTCCAGCTTGACATCTGTACAGAGCATTCAACCCAAGAGCAACACAATACACATTCTTTCCCAGTGCACACGGTTCATTCTCCAGAATAGAACATATGTTAGGCCACAAAGCAAATCTCCATAAATTTACAAACATCAAAATATTTTAAAGCATTTTCTGGACCACAATGCTATAAAATTAGAAATCAACAACAGGAAGACCAAAGAAATAAAATTATATACATGTAAACTGAATAATACCTTGCTTAAAAGCTACTGGGTAGTGTAACAAATAAAAAATAAAAAAATTCCTAGAAATGAATGACAATAAAAACACAACATGCCAAACCTTTCGGACACAGAAAAGGCAGAGCTAAGAGGACAATTTATTGTAATAAAGGAATACATACCAAAGAAGAAAGAAGAAAGAACCAAAATCGACACACTAACACAATATCTCTAACAATTAGGTAAAGAACACAAAGTACACCCATAACCACCAGAAGAAAAGAAATAATAAAGATTAGAACAGAAATAAATGAGATAGAAAACAGAAAAACAATAGAAAAAAAAACAAGACTAAAAGCTGGTTCTATGAAAAGATTAATAAAATTGACAAATCTCTGGCAAACCTAAAAAAGAAAAGAGGGAGGAGACACAAATAACATATATGAGAAACCACATGGGAGACATTACAACAGAACAAATGGAAATAAAAACGATAATAATAAATATGAAGAACTATACTCCAAGAAATTTGAAAATCTGGAGCAAATGGATGCATTTTTAGAAAACTACAACCTGCCTAACTTCCACAGAATTACGTAGAAAACTTGAAGAGACCTATAACAAAGGAAGAAATAGATCAGGTCATCAAAAAACTCCCAACTAAAAAACATCCAGGCCCAGATGGCTTCACCAGTTAATTTTACCAAACATTCAGAGACAAGCTGACACCTATTCTACTCAAATTATTCCAGAATATAGAAAAGAGTGGGAAACTTTCCTAATTGATTTTATGAGGCAAGCATAACCCTCATACCAAAACAAAGGAAGGACACCACTAAAAAAGAAAATTATAGACCAATATCTCTCATGAACATAGATGCAAAAATTCTCAACAAAATTCTAGCCAATATTATTCAACAACATATAAAAATAATAATACATCATGATCAAGTGGGATTCATACCAGAGATGCAATATTAGAAAAACAATATTAGAAAAACAATCAATGTTATTCATCACATAAAAATAAAAAAAGGAGAACAACCAAATAATTATATCAATAGATGCAGAAAGGACATTTGACAATATTCAACATCCATTCTTGATAGAAACATTAAACAAAGCAGGAATTGAAGGAAAATTCCTCAATGTAATTAGCAGCTTATATACAAAATCAACAGCCAACATCATTCTCAATGGGAGGAAACTAAAAGCATTTGCCTTAACAGAAATCAGACAAGGATGCCTTTTATCACCACTCCTATTCAACATCGTGTTGAAAGTCTAAGCCAGAGGTATAATGCAAGGAAGGGAGATTAAAGGTATACAAATTGGCAAAGAAGAAGTAAAACTCTATTTGTGGACGATATGACCCAATACCTAGAAGATCCCAAAGACTCAGCAAAATACTACTGGAAAACATTGAAAATTTAGCTAAGTGGCAGGGTACAAGATCAATATCTAAAAATCAGTTGGATTCCTCATGATCAAATGGGATCCATATCAGGGATACAAGGATGGGTCAACATTAAAAAATAAAAATCAACATAATTCACGATATAAATAAGAAAAAAGAAAAAAACCACAGGATCATATAGATTGATGCAGAAAAAGCATTTGACAAACTCCAACATCCATTCCTGATAAAAAACACTCAACAAAGTAGGAATTGAAGGGAAATTACTCAACATAATTAAAGTGTATATACAAAACCAACAGCCTACATTACTCTCAATGGAGAGAAACTGAAAGCCTTCCCTCTGCGAACAGGAACCAGACAAGGATGCCCTTTATCACCATTCCTAGTCAATATTGTGCTGAAAGTCTTTGCAAGAGCTATATGGCAAGACAGGGAAATTAAAGGCATCCAAATTGGCAAAGAGGAAGTAAAACTGTCTATTTGCAGATGATATGACCCTATACATAGAAAACTCCAAAAAATCAGTGAAAAAGCTAGTAGAGCTCATTGGAAGATTCAGCAAAGTGGCAGGGGATAAGATCGACATACAAAATTCAGCTGGATTCCTCTATAGTAACAATGACAGTGCAGAAAAGGACATTAGGCAAGCAATACCATTTACAATAGCCACCCAAAAGAGGAAATATCTAGGAATAAATGTAACCAGAGAAACAAAGGACCTATATAAAGAAAACTACAAAACACTACTTCAAGAAACCAAAAGAGACCTACAAAAATGGAAGAATGTACAACATTG
Source organism: Chrysochloris asiatica (assembly GCF_000296735.1). Classification (NCBI taxonomy): domain Eukaryota; kingdom Metazoa; phylum Chordata; class Mammalia; order Afrosoricida; family Chrysochloridae; genus Chrysochloris; species Chrysochloris asiatica. The sequence continues at coordinate 1,807,930 of NW_006408751.1, forward strand.
GAAAAATGTCAATGCTGCCCAAAGCAATTTATACATACAATGCAATCCAAATCCAGATTCCAGCGACATTCTTCAAACAGATGGAAAAAACTATTACAAACTTTATATGGAAAGGAAAGAGACCCAGGATAAGCAAAGCACTGTTTAAAAAGAAGAACAATGTTGGAAACCTTTCACTCCCTGATTTCAAAATTTATTACACGGGTACAATGGTCAGAACAGCTTGATATAGATACAATAAAAGATACATTGATCAATGGAACAGAATCAAGAATCCAGAAATTAACCCATCCACATACAGCCAGCTGATTTTCGACAAAGTGCTTAGGTATATTGCATGGGAAGGACATGGTCTCTTTAACAGATGGTGCTGGCAGAACTGGAAAGTGATATGCAAAAGACTGAAACAAGACGTTTACCTCATGCCTTATACAAAAACCAACTCAGCTTGCATTAAATACCTAATTGTGAATCCCAGAATTATGAAAGCCATCAATTAAAAAATAAGGACAAATATGAGGACTCTAATTCAGGGAATACACAGACTACCAAACATTTTGAAAAGGACACAAACAAAAGTAGACAAAATAGATGATTGGAACATACCAAAAATTAAAAACTTATGTGCAGCAAAAGACTTCACCAAAAGAGTAAAAAGGGAACTCACAGAATGGGAAAAAATCTTCTGCAATGACACATTGGACAAGGGACTATTTTAAAAAATATATGTTGTTGTTGTTGTTAAGTGCCGTCGAGTCGGATCCGACCCATAACGACCTTGTACAGGGTTTCCGAGGGTGTAAATCTTTACGGGAGTAGAAAGCTTCATCTTTCTCCCGCGAAGCGGCTGGTAGTTTCGAACCGCTGATCTCAAGGTTCGCAGCCCAATTCGTAACCACTATGCTACCAGAGCTCCTTCTACAAGAAAAAGACGACTCAATTAAAAAATGGGCATAGGACATGAACAGACACTTCACCAAGGAGGAGATCCAGGCAGCCAACAAAAATTTTCAGGATCACTAGCCATTAGAGACATGCAAATCAAGACAACAATGATGTATCATCTCACACCAGCAATAACAGCAAAGTTCAAAAAAGTTGTTGTTGTTGTTATGTGCCATGGAGTCAGTTCCGACTCATAGCAACCCTGTACAGGATTTCAGAGGCTGTAAATCTTTACAGGAGCAGAAACCTCATCTTTCTCCCACGGAACAGCTGGTAGTTTCAAACAGCTGACCTTGTGGTTCGCGGCCCGATTCATAACCACTACGCTACCAGAGCTCAAAAAAGTAGAGGACAATAAATGCTGGCGAGGATGCAGAGAGACTGGGATGCTTCTGCATTGCTGTTGAGATTGCAAAATGGTCTAACCTCTCTGGAAAGCAATATGGCGTTTCCTCAGAAAGTTGGAAATAGAAATACCTTATAATCCAGCAATTTCTCTAGTTGGTATTTACCCACAAGAAATATGAGCCATAACACGAGTAGCTATATGCACACAAATGTTCACTGCAGCACTATTTAAAATAGCAAAAAGATGGAGACAGCCTAAGTGCCCATCAATTGAAGAATGGATAAACAAACTGTGGTACATACATACAATGGAATATTATACTACCTTGAAGAATAACAAAGAAACTACAAGCCACCACATAACATGGATGAACTTTGAGGACATTATACTGAGTGATTTTAGTCAGTCACAAAAGGAGAAATACTGCATAGGACCACTATTGTAAAAGACTAAGGAAAAGAATCCATATTAAAAGGGGGAAAAGAAAAATTATTTCTTGTTTACCAGGATGTGGGGGATGGGGTGAGGGAGGGATGGGATGGTGGAGCACAGGGTAGGGAATAGACACAGGATAGCTTGGGTGCTGAGGTGGGGGCAAGAAGGGAGAGGAGAGTGGAAGAACAAGGCAGATGGGAGAATAGTTAGGCAGGTTTGCATGGGCTAAGTGGGACAGAGGTAAATAGTGATGTATGCAAAACCTTGGAATAACAGGGTTCTAGGAGTCTTGGTGTGGCACTGTGGGTTAATGCGTCAGCCTGCAAACCCGTTTGAACTGCAGGGTCGGCAGTTCAAGCTCACCAAAAGGTCCTCAGAAACCCTATACTGGGTCACTATGGGTCGGAACTGACTAGACAGCACTTAACAACAACAACAACAGGATACAGGGGGAGTCCTGGTGTGGCACTGTGGCTAATTCATCAGACTGCAAAGTCATTTGAACTGCAAGGTTGGTGGTTCAAGCTCCAACTGCTCCTTGGAAACCCTATACAGGATTGCTATGGGTCAGAATGGACTCGACAACACATAACAACAACAACAAGGATACAGGGATTGAGGCATGGTTTGAATGTGTAAAAAGGGGGAAATAATGTTAAGATGCTTGGCTGTCTTTTGAATCCGACTTTCCCTGGCATACCATTGTAAAATAGACACTTGAGGGGGAGAGAAAGAATAGCCAGAAACATCACTACATAAGGCTTGTAAGTCCTTCTTCTGCCTATAACTGATTGGAATACGTAAAATGGGGCTACAACTTGCCCAGTGAAGGAGGCTACCTGCAGAGCCTTTGCATTCCATAAGACCATAGGTGGAATCCTGAATCCAACCCAGAATCTTCTGATGTTGGAAATCTCCACTTGAAAGGACAGGCAGACCAGCCTGGAGTGGCTGGAAAACAGAAGATACTTCTTGAAAGAAAGACCGACAGGAAAAATAAAAAAACAATAATGGCAGTCCTACTGATTACTATAAGAACAAGCAAGTTGTTCACCCAGGAGCCATCAAGGCAAGTGATTTGGTGACCTCAGGGAAAACCCCCTTCCAAGACTAAGAATCAAGGGGAATACATGAGCTGGCATGTGGTCTGACTGGTGACCACGCTGGTCACCTATAAGGGGATGTGAGGGAAAAACAGCAATGAAGTTGTGAGCTAAGTCCAAACATATTCAATAGACTCCTGTGAACCCTGGTGAAGACCTGGTTGGCCAGCTGTATGGCAAGACCTGGGGACTCCTGGGTCCAGAGACAGTGACATATCCACAAAGGACTAGAGTGGAAACTGAAATGTCCAGATGATAAGAAGTAAGGGGATATGCACAAGAACACCCACACTTGCAGATAATACCCACTTGACCTGGCTTTAATGACTGGATGATCAGAACTCAACTAGAAGAAGAAAGAAGTGGAAAAAAAGAGTAATCTGATACAATTTGATGAACTTGACCTATACCTAGGCATGGGCAACTTGAACATTATCTACCTAAAATGGGGGGGGGGATACAAAGGCAAGAAGTAACTGGCTTACAAGCCTTCAAGAGGGAGCTTAGATCCAGAGGGCGTGGAGGAAGGTAGAATCTCCACTGAGTAGTATCCAATCTGTCTGGGTGGGACTGATGAAAGGAGATGGGGATAGGTCTTGTGATACAATAGTGAATAATTGCTATCAGGACTGACTGTGAGGGTTGGAAATGTAAAGGTACATGATTTGTAGCAAAAGGAGGAGAGGGGTTGACTTTGTAGTCTAGGAGCAGAGGTCCCTGGGTAGTACAGGACCCTACCCAGAGAAACAGTGATGCCAGAGATGGAGGCAGATGATGTGGAGAGATGGAGCGGCTAGGGACTCTAGACCCAGAGAGGGAGAGTGCTGACGACTAGGAGGCAGGCTTGCAGGGCGTACCCTCTGGTTGGTTGATGATGCATGGAGGGGATTGTAACCATGGCAATGAAATTATATAGGATAGAATGAATGTAAAGTTAATGTTCTCCCATGTAAATTAATACATAATTCACAATAAAACATTTTTAGAAAACCAACACAGTAAAATATTATTTTTTTAAAAACTTTATTTTCAAAACAGGAAGTGGGTCATAGTTTGCTCTCTGCTGTTGCATAATATTGTAAATCTGTAAAGCAGTATTTTTCAAATACCACCATATGTCCTGGCTTGGTGCTGTAGGGTAAGCACTAGACTGCTAAACAAAAGGTTGATAGTTCAAACCCATCAATCACTCTTAGGAAAACTTACAGAGGATCTCTATGAGTTGGAACCTATTCGATGGCACTTACCAACTACAAACCATTTGTATAAAAGGAGAAACTACTCCTTGAATATGCATTAAATGGCTCTGAATATGTGAAAAAGGAATAATAATGATGAAGCCCAAGGAAAAGATCTGAATGAATAAGGTATGGGTTGGAAAACACTTTTCATTTTATATCATTTTACACATTTTGAATGACATGAATGTAATTTGTAGTAAGCATGCTTAAATAAAGTAAATTAAAGTTACATTTTAAAACACCTACCCAAATTGTTCAGTGATGTTTATTACATTCTTCACAATGTGTGAATATTCTCATTATCCATTCTGTTTGTTCTGTTTCCATTAATCTAGGATCTTTGTTGTTGTTTAACATGATATTGTGTATTGATGAAAGTGTACAGTGCAAATTAGATTCCCATTCAACATTTTATGCATAAGTGTTCTGGGACATTGGCTGTTTTCTTTTTTAAAACAATTTTAGCAATATATATACACAACAAAATATTTGCCATTTCAACCATTTTCACATCTGCAATCCAACCACTACACTCCCAGTGTTGCACAACCATCCCCACGATCCATTTTCAATTTTTTTTTCTCTCTCTACTTTTATTTTCTTAATCTCTAAACTTTTACATACTTGGTTCCTTCATGCATGCAATTTGTGTTCTCTTGACATGTTCTTATCATTCTCTAGGTACTTCCTTTGCTTTCTGATACAAGATATTCTGGTTTCAACTGTGCTTTTCCTAGCTCTGATCTGGAATTATCATTTATCCAGGGAACACTGGTTCCTTTCAGAGTATTTAGACACCATGCTCTTGGCACTAGAGTGTTCATTACCACTGGAGTCCTGACGTGGTGCTGTAGGATAAGAGCTGGACAGCAAGGTTGGTTTGAACCACAAGGTTGGCTGTTCAAACTCACCAGCTGCACTTCGGAAATCCTACAAAGGGTCACTATACATAAAAACCAAGTTGGTGGCACTTATGAACAAAAACAAGGGTAGATTTGTTACTGTAAAATAAGCAATGGACTCCAAGGTCAGTTTGAACTGGAAGGTCACTGGTTCAAATTCACCAGCTATTCCTCATAAACTCTATACAAGGTTGCTATGTGTTGGGATGGACCCGATGGCACTTAACAACAACTATATATACGGTGCTGTGAGTTAATGTCCTGGACTAAAAGGTCAGTTTGACCCACAAAGCCAGTGTTCAAGCTCACCAGCCATTCCTCAGAAGTCCTATATAGGGTTGCTATGAGTCAAGACCAACTTGACGAAACTTAACAACAACAACAACCATATACATAATATTTTATTGTTGGTTTTGGGGAAGGTTTATATGGAATTTTAGGTTTCCATTCATCGTTGTAACATTCGTGAGATTCTTCAGAATATTTGAACATCCTCATTATTTCTATTCTGGTTGTTCCATTAAGTGCAATATATTTTTGTTGTTCTTTTTACTCTTAGAAAATGTCTCATTAAGTTACGTACTGTCAGAAAAATAAGTTTAAAGTTATTTGAATATTTTTTCTGTGTAACTGTAGTATAATTTTAATATATTATTGTTGTTATTAGCTACCGTGGAGTCAGCCCCAGAACCATGATGACCCCCAGGCACACTGATACAAAATTCTCTGTGCTTCAGACCACTGTGACCCTTAAGGTTTTCACTAGCTGATTTTCAGAAGTAGATCACAGGTTTTCTTCCTAGTCCATGGAGTCTAGAAGCTCTGCTGAAACCCTCGGTGTCATGGTAACATGCAAACCTTCTCTGACAGATGGATGATGATTATGCTTGTGGTTTGTCGGCTGGGAATTGAACCTGGGTCTCTAGTCTGAAGGGTAAGAATTCTATCACTCAACTACCCACAACATCTTGGTTAATTTATTTCAGCTTGAATTCAGTGTGTGAGTTTGCTTTTATCAACCATCTTGATTTAGTTTTACTTTTGAATATATAAAATAATTGTGTTGCTCAAAAATCTCCCAAACTGTAAAACATTTGTACTCAGAGAAACTTCAGATACTTTCAGATTGCTTTCCACTTCATTACTGCTCCTTCTTACCTCATGTAGGAAACCATTTATATTTGTTTCCGGTTTGCCCTTCCTATTTTAATCATAATAATATACAATCATATCTTTATATAGCTATGTTGTTGTTGTTGTTGTTAAGTGCCGTCGAGTCGGGTCCGACCCATAGCGACCCTGTACAGGGTTTCCGAGGGTGTAAATCCTTACGGGAGTAGAAAGCCTCATCTTTCTCCCGCTTATATATAGCTATAGATACAAAAAATAGTAGCATACATTTTTGCATCTTGTTTTTCTTCTTCTCTACATAGCCATTCTCAGAGATCATCTTCATTCTTAACAACAACTGTAAAATAGTATTCAATTTTGTGGATATGGTACAGTTTATCCAACTAACTAGCTTTTTAAGGATTGCCCATGGTGATTTTTTCCTGTGACAAAGACAGTAAGTAACCTTGTGTGACTATGTGTGTGTTTTAGTAGAGGTGAATACCTTGGAGTAAATTCCTAAAAGAGGAATTTCTGGGTCAGAGGCACATGTTGTTTTGATATGTATTACTTAAGTCTCCTCCAAAGGGATTGGATCGTTTTTTTCTTTTTTGTTTTTGCATCTCTACCATCAATGTATGAGAGAGTTTGTTTCTCTAGAGGTTTGCAGAGTATGTTATCTAGCTTTTGAATTTTAAAAGTAGATATTTTCAAAAGTTCCCAGGAAATTATAATATGCAATTGAATTTTATAACTATTGGCCTAGATTGTCAGTGATTCAAGGATGTAGTACAAAGCAATGGCGATGGTAATGTTAACTGTTGTTGTTAAGTGCCTTGGAATTGGTTCTAACTCATAGTGACCCTGTATAAAGTTTCTGAAGAATGACTGGTGAATCTGAATTGCCGACCGTATAGTCGAAACAGACTTTGCTTTCCAGTGTTTATTCTACAGTGCCACACCAGGATTCCATGACATAACTTAAAAGGAAAGGACAGGAAACAAGTCATACTATCTTCACTCAATTTAAACTTTCCCAGGTTTGATATCGCCCAATGGTACAGATAAAATGCTATGTGACTCCTGAGTGAAATTTTAAAAAGTATTGTGCCGTTAGATATGAACTTTATGGGCAATGAAATTATGTTTATGGGGAGGGACAACTCAGAAAAGGAGTTGTGGTTACACAACTCAAAGAATGTACCCAATGTCACTAAATGGTACAAGTGGGAACATCTGATTATTGTATATTCTGCTGGTATATTCTCAAAAGCAACAACAAAATAAGTAAAATCATATTTTCTTTTTTTGAAAAAGGGAGTTGTGCATGTTTGACATCATTTACATGCCTTACTTATCTGACAAAGTTTTATCTTTGTTGATGTCTGTTCAGACACTGGTTGTGGAGTACTTTCAGAGCACATGACAACTCAGAAGACTTATTTACGTTAATACTCATCCAAACATTAGTACTGAAATGAACTGATGGAATCAGGGGCTATATTTTGTTTTTTAAAAATTATTTTGTTTCTTTAAAAAATCACCTCGACATACTGTCAGTTGAAAATTCAAACTCATTTCAGAGATGTTAGCTATCTTTTCCCTCTCTAACATCTCTGAAATGAGTTTGAATTTTCAACTGACAGCATGTTGAGGTGATTTTTGAAAGAAACAAAATAATTTTTTAAATAATTTTTTTAAGAAACAAAATCTTACAATTCATGGCATCTTAGTTTTGATGAAAATTTTGATAAAATATGTTTCTAATACCTTGGATATGGGATTTTAGAAGAAGTAAAATGGTAGTTATAAAAAAAAATCGCGGTGATATTCTATGCAAATTGTATGCATGCTTCTTAGTGGTATAGCATGTCACTTAGTGATCTAGCATATAGCACACAGTAGAGAATAACATGAATGAGGTCACTCTCCAGTGTCTCTACCCTAAATCCTATGGTCCACTTGGTCTACAGGTAGTCTTAGTCCCTGCATTCTTCTTCCTCAGTGGTCAATCCTTCAGTGTTCATTGCTTGACTCACAGAATGGTTTCCACCAATTCATTTCAGGGCCTCTAAGACTACCTCTCTTTTGCCCCACAAAACCAAACCAAACCCATTGCCACTGAGTCGATTCCAACTTAGAGTGACCCTATACAGGGTTTCTGAGACTGTAACTCTATGTGAGTAGGCAGCCTCATTTTTCTCCCATAGAGTGGCTGGTGGTTTGAACTGCCAACCTTACAGTTAGAAGCCGTGCCTTGTCCACAGCAAAACCATGGCTCCTTTTCCACCAGGACTCCTTCTCTTTTGCCTCAGTGTTCAGTTATTTATAAGAAATAAAGTTGATAGTCTTTACCCCTAAAATCTTCTCTATCTTGACTACAATTGTACTACCTTCTTTGTGTACTGAGCCATCTATCCCCTAAAACCAGTCACAGGTTTCCTATACCATGGAGGGAATCTGCCTTGCCTAGAAGGTCAATAGGCTGCCTGGTCTATGTTTCTAATCTGCATGCTTCCATGTGGCTGCTCAGTCCCCAGACACTGACTATGCTGGCCTCTCAGTGAGCATTTGTTTTGGTCCAGTACTTAGTCTGCTCAAGATTGTCAATAGTCTGTGGTGACAATGACATCTCTTTTCTTGCTGGGTCAAATCACTTGAACAAGTAAGGTATCCATGGTTTCAAACATAAGAGACAGTTCCCTAACTGATTTAAACTAGACAGATAATCTAATAAGAACCAGATAGTTTATTAATTCCACTTTTAAATTTCTCTTGAAGTATCCAGTCTAATAGAGTCAACTAGTCATAATAAAGACCCTCAGAACTTCAGAATTCTTTAACTTTTCATCAAAACACAATCTTTGAATGACATATTTTGAAAGTATGTTTTGCAATAGCTTGTTTTGTTTTTTGTTTCTTTGGGATACTATCACAAGCAGTGACCCAAAGTATTTGGAATCTGATAATGAGCTATTTGTAATGCTATCTAGAAAAACTAAATTTTAACTCTTGCTTTAGATAGCAATTGAAAAATTTATTTGAATTTTAATTTGTCAACCCCACCTTGAGATTAAAAAAATTTCAAATCAATGTCTACCCTAAATGTAAACCAGCTTTTGTTTGTTTTTTCTTTTTTCCTCTACTAACATGGTCATATTTCATGAAATTAAATCTAATGTTTTTGGAGTCCTGATGTGGCACTGTGGGTTAACGTGTTAGACTGCAAAGTCAGTTTGAACCACAAGGTAGGCAGTTCAAACCCTATGCAGGGTGGCTATGGGTCAGAACCAACTCAATGGTACTTAACAACAACAACACCTGGGTAAGAAGATAAATTTTTCTTTTGTTTACTTGTTTTGATGGTCACTAGAAATAACAAGATGAATAAAACATTGTTCTTGTTGTTATGAAACTCAATCTAAGCATGTGATTCCAAACATAAATATGTAATCATAACAGCATTATAGAAATGAACTTACAAAAAATTAAAAACACAGAAGGAAAATAAACTGCCGTGGGTAAAGGAGAAAATTCCCTGGAGGAGGTACCTGCTGAGCCAATTCATAAATAAGAGTTGGTCAGGCAGGTAAAGCTGGGAAGTTTCATGGCACAGAGACTCGGAAGACCTTCCAGGCACAGTGGAAAGATATAGGAAAGAGCCCTGTGTAAGGATGATGATTGAAGGTAAACTATAAGCCATGAAAAATATGAAGAGATCTTTAATAAATGCAGAAGACTTATTGGAAACCAGACAAGACACTAAAACCATTATATCACATGTTAAGAAGCATGAACATTATCCTGCGAAGGCATACAGATGTCTACTGGGACTCTCTTACATGCTAACTCCCTTACTTCCCATCAGGAGAGTGCCAATGGGCAATTTGGGGTGTGGGGAGAGGAATGGGGGTATGGTATGGAGTTTGGATTTTGAGAAAATCAATATTACCTACCAGGAGACTGGTTAAAATGCTGTATTAAGAGTTCAGGAAATTGTTGTTTACTACAGAGATTAGGGCTGCCACACTTCAATCTACTTTTGAGCTCTAGTTCCTGATAGTTAAAACTAACCAAATATCTAAATTGTCAAATTTCAGTTTGCATTTTTAAATTTTGTACAGCAATGTTTCTAAATAAGCTATGAAGTTAGACCTTCACACAGGCTCATGCAAAGTACAGGCATGCTTCATTTTATTGCATTTCACTTCATTGCACTTCACAAATATTACATTTTTACAAATTGAAGGTTTCTGGCAACTCTGCATCATGCAGATTTATCAGTGCCATTTTTCCAACAACATGTGCTCATTTCATATCTATGGGTCACATTTTGATAATTCTCACAATATTCCAAGCTTTTTCCTAATGCTATTATTGAATACTAAATAGGCTACAGTGTGTTGTTACCTGACACCAAATGGGTTCTGACTCATAGTGACCCTGTATAGTGTTTCCAAGGAGCAACTAGTAGGTTTGAATGGAAGACCTTGTTGTTAGCAGTCCAGTGCTTATCCTACAGCACCACACCAGGACTTCAGACTATAGTATGGTGTAAACATGATGTTTACATGCAATTGAAAACTAAAAAAGTCATGTGACTCACTCTATTACAATATTTACTTTATTGTTGTGGTCTGCAATGGAACCCACAATATCTCTGAGGTATGATTGTGTACAAATGACCAAATGAAAGTCAAACTGTGCACATGAAAAAAAACACCTTGGTAGGTGTCCACTTAAAGGGACAATTTTAGATCCATCTAGATGTTTTAATAGATAATGTTGCTGCTATTGTTTAGAGCCGTCGAGTCAGTTCCAGCACATAGCAATCTGTATAGAGTTTCCAAAGGAGCAGATGGTGGGTTTGAACCACCCACCTTGTGGTTACCATACAGCACCACACCAGAGTTCTGTTAACAAATAATAGAAAATTATAGTTAAATTGGTCAGGCACTTTCACCTTTAAATGCACACCAATAAGGAGAGATGAAAAATCAATTTAGTTTGAAATGAAGGTGTGGTTTGAGTTAATAGACGTTTTCATCTTCTTTGTCCCATTCGTATGGGACCCTGAAGGAGTTAGAGAGTCTAAACTGACCATAATTGAAATGGCAACTAGAGCTATAAAGAAGTCCCTTTAGAGGGACTGTTTGCAAGCAACTCTGGCTAGCTTGAAAAAGTAAAAGGCATTCATTGACTAATGTACTGGAAAAAAACAAAGGACAGACTTTAGGCATACTTTCACTTGAACATTCATGATTTTATCAGAGTTGTGGATAGTTCTCATTTTTGTGTCCATAAAGATTATATCCTAGAAAACCCTTTGGGGCATTTCTACTTTGTCACATGGAGTTTTTATGAGTTGAAATAAAGTAGACATCACCTAACAATAACAACAGGTATAGGCCCATTCTGAGTCTGGCTTACCTCCGGGCAAATGCCAGAACACCCCTGAGCCACATGCTTCCTCATTTATTTCTAGGCAGGAAAAAAATAACTTTTTGAGCAATCATAGATGAAACCCCTAACTTCACTCTGATCGCACCAGTTTCAGACACATGCTTGCGCTTGAGCTTATTAGCTGATTGTTTAGGCCAGAAGATAATCAGATACTGATTGACTTGGTTGTGGACTCTGAAGAATCATTGAATGAGTGACTTAGACAAGGGGAATGAATGACATTACTCCAACTGACTCTGATCAATTGATGGTCTAGTATAGATATTGATCAATCTAGTACAGGTATTGATCAATCTAGTACAGGTAAGGCCATGATACAGTTTTGTGTAAATTGCCCAGCCAAAGCAATGACTAGAGACTTCAATCCAGCCATATTTTCCAAGATGTTCACTGCAAGAAGGTGAGTCTCTTTATAATTCTCACAGAAGCAGTTGTGTATAGTCATGGATCTGTGCCATCACCAAATCCATTCCCATCAGTTGATTTTGATCCTAAGCAACCCTGTAGAACAGAGTAGAACTGCCCTATATGATTTCCAAGGCTGTAAATTTGTATAAAAACAAACTGCCTCATTTTTCTCCCATGGCACAACTGGTGGGATCTAACTAACAAATTTTTGGTTAACAGTCAAGTGCTTGAATCACTACACCACAAGGGCTCCTTATGGTGCCTGTGAGTTAGTCTGGCATTGTGGGTTAATGTGCTGGACTACAAGATTGGTTTGACTCACAAGCTCAGCAGTTCAAACCCACCAGTCGCTCCTCAGAAACCCTATTTAGAGTTGCTATGAATCAGAAGTGACTTGAAAGCACTTAACAACAACAATGAACTAACAGGAGTCCTAGTGTGGTGCTGTAGGATGAGTGCTGGACCACAAGGTTGGTTTGAGACTCAAGGTCAGTGGTTCAAACTCATCAGTGGTTCCTTGGAAACCCTATCCAAGTCACTAGGAATAGGAACTGACTCCACGGCACTTAACAACAACAAAATGAGCTAGCAATGAGCACTGGTGGTACAGAGGTTAAAGTATTTGGATGCTAACCAAAAGGCTGGCAGCTCAAACCCACCAGGCACTCTGTTAGGACAAATGAGTGGCAGTATGTTTCTACTCGACTGTTATTAGTCTCAGAGTGCTTGTAGTTTCCTCATCTTGTAAATAGTTCCTAAATTAGTCTCTCCTCAAAGGATCCAGTTTGAGTGTGCAATCTGTTTCTTGCCAGGACCTTGATTGATGGTGTCAACCAACATGTATAGTTCTTCAACATGGAGGGGAATTATGAAGAAAGCTGAGAATGAAATCACCATATTCCCCTCAGTCACCGTCTGTTCTCTGTAAAACTGAACTCAATTGGCTAGGCATAAATGATCTGATAAGAAAACTCATTTTTTAAGAATTTCTACTAAAAATTCTAAAGATTTGAAAGTTTAAGAAACCTAGAGAAAAGGACAATTACTTTAGGACTCCTGATATGGCACTGTGGGTTAATCAACAGGACTGCAAAGTTGGTATGAACTGCAGGGTTGGCGGTTCAAGTTCACCAGCTGCTCCTTGGAAACCCAATACAGGGTTACTATGGGTTGGAACTGACTCAACAGCACTTAACAAGAACAACAATGCCCCTTTTAGAGTATGCAGGTTAGAATGCTGAAACATTCCAGATAATTTCTAGTAGGAAAGACAGCAAATAATGTTTTATGAGACTAAAATAAGAAAGTAGAGGAAAGAACTCAGAAATCCCAGGAGGTCCATCGAACACTGTCTTTATCTTTAGAGACAGCTCTGTTCATCCGGACTGAATACGCCTAAATGAGGGAGTTTTTACCTGAGGGAAACAGATGTCACAACTAACAAATAGATTGCAACATGAGTTTGTCTTTAAGTCGGTTCTGTGATGAAAAACTTTTCTCAGTTAAAATTTTAACCTTGTGAGCAACCAATTCTGTGTTGCCTTTAGCAGGGAGCTATAAACTAAAGATAAGCAGTGGTTGAGACTTTAGGGGTCTTGGCTCAGAATTAATTCTGGAATCCCAACCAAATCTGCATTTGGTTAAGCAGTTTGGCTCAGTTATCTATTTTCGAGACAGTAAACTTTAATTGGAAGTGCTGTGGTTCCATACAGTATGCACTGGACTGTAAGCCACAAGGTGTAGGGTTCGAGCTCACCAGTCTGAAACCTCATATAGGATCGCTATGAGTCAGAACTAACTCCAAGGTACTTAACAACAAACCTTAATTATATGTAATTATATGTCACTCATTTAATTCCAAATAAATGCCTCTGGTGTGGCATTGTATGATCGGCAGTCGACTGCGAACCACAAGGTCGGCAGTTCAAATCCACAAGCTGCTTCTTGGAAACCTACCTTATACAGGGTCACTATGAGTCAGAACCAACTCCATGGCACTTAACAACAAAAAAAAGTAGATATAATTAGGGAAGATTTGCCCTTGTCTTTTAAGAAAAAAGAACAGAAACAAATGAATAAATAAAATCAAAGAGAACAAGATCAAAACAAAAGTTGGTCAAGATAGAAAAGTATGTTTACAACATGTTTTATAAATCTGATCCATATACAAACTGTGCAAATACATCAGAAAGATTCAAATATTCAACAAGTAATTTGGAAAAGGATTCCTGGTGTGGTATCATTGGATAAGCACTCCACCTCAAGGTCGGTTTGAACTGTAAGTCGGCAGTTCAAATTCGCCAGCTGCTCCTCAGAACCCTATACAGGGTTGCTATGGGTCGGAACCAACTTCACAGCACTTAACAACAACAATACAACAATTTGGAAAAATTAAAGAAATTCTACTATAGTTCTCTCGTGTGGTTAAAAAAATTAAAGTTCCTCTAAAGAAATCCACATATCAAAGTTGTTGTTGTTAAATGTCATCAAGTTGGCTCTGACTCGTAGCAACCTTGCATAGAATTTCCAAGGAGCAGCTGGTGGGTTTGAACTGCCGACACTGACATATCAAAGTTGTTGTTGTTGTTGTTGTTAAGTGCCGTCGAGTCAGTTCTGACCCATAGTAACCCTGTACAGGGTTTCCGAGGCTGTAAATCTTTATGACAGCAGAAAGCCTCATCTTTCTCCTGTAGAGCTGCTGGTAGTTTCGAACTGCTGACTTTAAGGTTCACAACCCGATTCATAACCACATATCAAAGTAGTGATAATTAAATCTTATTGTAAGTTTTTACTTGGTTAAAAAATCCATTTTGCTCTGAACTTTATTCTACAGAGCTCAACAGTGGTTTTCTTAGTTGAAAGTATGGTGACGTAGGGCAGAGATTTATTAATAGTCAATAAGTAAAATAAAAAAAAAAAAATAGTCTGCAAGTCAAAATGAAAGTGAAGGACAGGTATGATGGTAAAGTGTCTGTTCTGCCTTATTGGACACAGGCCACAAACAAACCCCACCATAAATACTGTATGTCCTTAAGAAAATAGTTCCTGTGCTGAATGACATAGGTTTATCTGAAAACAAGATAGATAATGGGCTAGGTGTTGTTGTTGTTAGATGCCATTGAATTGGTTCTGATTCATGGCAACCCCATGTACAACAGGACAAAACATGCCCCAGTGCTGTGCCACCCTAACAATCATTGCTGTGTTTCAGCCAGAGGTGCCGTCACAGTGTCAATTCATCTGGTTAAGGATCTTCCTCTTCTTCATTGACATGCTACTTTATTAAGGAGACCAGATGGTGCTGTATAATCTGCACTGAACTGCTAACTGTAAAGTTGGCATTTCAAATTCACCACCTGCTCCTTAGAAGAAAGATGAGGCTTACTGCTCCAGTAAAGATTTAGAGCCTTGAAAACCCTATGCAGGGTTGCTATGAACCAGAATTGATTTGATGACAGTTGCTGTGTGTTTTTGTGTGCATGGGGTATCGAGGGAGATTCTACTTTATTAAGCACCATCTCCTTGTCCAAGGACTAATGTTTCCTGTTAACATATCCAAAGTATATGAGATGAAGTCTTGCTATCTTTTCTTCTACGGAACATTCCGGCTGTACGTCTTCCAAAACAAATTTGCTCATTCTTCATGTAGTCCACGTTCTATTCTTCACTAACACCATAATTCAAAGGAATCTATTCTTCTTTGGGCTTCCTTATTCATAGTCCAATTTTCACATGCATATGAGGTAACTGAAGATTTTATGGCTTGGGATAGGTGAACCTTAGTCCTCAAAGTAAATCTGTGCTTTTGAAGATTTTATGAAATCTTTTGAAGCAGATTTGTCCAACGCAATATGTCATTTGATTCCTTGACTCCTACTTCTTTGAGTATTGATTGTGAACCAAGTAAAATAAAATATTTGACGCTTCAATATTTCTCAACCAAAATACACATCATCAATTTGTTAAACCATTAAGTTGCTTAGTTACCTTTAGCATTATACCTCATGTCAATGTTTTAAATTTTTACTTATTCTTTAAACATCAGTCTGTTGTTGTTGCTGTTTTTAAGTGCATGGAGTCAGGTCCAATTCATTGTTGTTGTTGTTGTCAGGTGCCATCGAGTTGGAACCGACTCATAGCGACCCCATGCACAGCAGAACGAAACAATGTCCAATTCTAGGCCAACCTCACTACCGCTGCCACACTTGATGCCATCAATGATGCCACCTGGCCAATCCATCTCTTTGGGGGTCTTCCTCTTTTACTCTGATCCTCCATCTTACCCAGCATGACATCCTTCTCCAGCGACTGTTCCCTCCCAACTCATAGAGACCCAGTGTAGTAGATAGGGGCGGGGAACATCCAACCCTCGGGCCATACAAGGCCCTGCCAAGGCAATAAAGTCCTAGACATCACGTTGTTTGCGACTCATAGTGACCTTGCACAGGGTTTCTGAGGCTGTAAATCTTTACGAGAGCAGAACACTTCATCTTTGTCCTGCGGAACAGCTGATAGTTTCAAACTGCTGACATTCAGGTGAGCAGCCCGATTCTAACCACATTAGAGTGAGTTAATTAAATGTTTGACCACATATAGCAGATAATTGTTGATAATTTTGTATGGCCTGTGAATGGCCTGTGAATAATGATATAAATATTCAAAGGCCTTTGACAGAAAAAAGATTCCCCACCCCTGCTATATAGGATTTCCAAGGAGAAGCTGCTGGGTTTGAACTACTGACCTTGTGGTTTGCAGTCCAGTGCTGATCTTATACCTCCACACAACATTATGAAGAATTTTACTCATGATCTCTCTACACAGAATCCAGTTGCTTTCTCAAATTAAAAAAAAAAAAATCTAATCATATAATTATATTTAATATTTTTTCTGTAAAATTTCAGTAGCAGGATATATATATATGTGTGTGTGTGTGTGTGTGTGTATATATATATGGAGCTCTGGTAGTGTAGTGGTTACGAATAGGCTGTGAACCTCAAGGTCAGCAATTTGAAACTACCAGCTGCTCCGTGGGAGAAATATGAGGCTTTGTGCTCCTGTAAAGATTTACAGCCTCGGAAACCCTGTTCAGGGTCACTATGAGTCTGAAACAACTCCACGGCACATAACAACAACAAGTGTGTGTGTATATATATATATATTTTTTTTTCATGCTCTTTTTTTTCTTAATAGAAAACAATATCATTTTTCATGTTGTGAGATGTTATATTTGTTTTTATCAGTGGTATCATATTCAATCAATTGCACATTCCCCTCTGATGCATGCAGGACATTCTTAGTTTTTTAAGATTACGCAATGGCAATTTTTAAGAATATAGAAGAGTTCATACCCCCTTGACTAATTTCTTAGCATTTGTATTCCCAAGAAATGCTCAATGAATTGCAGAGAATGAACATCTGGAAGGTTTTGAGATGTATCCTTGGACTGCCACCAAGATATTATGTCATCAACAACGCCTGTGGGGTCCTGTGTTCCCATTGCAACTCCTGTTGTACATAGTTCAAGTTACATGGAATTTTTTTCTTCTGAAATGGCTAGGTCTTCTCTTATCAGAATTTTTCCATTTCAATTCTTAGATTTAAAAAATTGGTTTCTTCCATAACTTATACAGTTTATTTTAAACATCTCTTACTACAAACATAACAAAAAGGATAGCAGTACTTTTCACAGACACACAAAAAATTAATGTGTAGTATACTAGAGTCCTGGGAGCTCTGGTAGCATAGTGGTTACGAATCGGGCTGCGAACCTCAAGGTCAGCAGTTCGAAACTACCAGCTGTTCCACGGGAGAACGATGAGGCTTTCTGCTCCAGTAAAGATTTACAGCTCGGAAACCCTGGGCAGTGTCACTATGAGTCGGAACCGACTCCACAGCACATAACAATAACAACATACTAGAGTCCTGGTGTGATGCTGTGGGTTAATACACTGGACTGCAAAATTGGTTTGAACCACGAGGTTGGTGGTTCAAGCTATCCAGATGCTCTTTGGAAACTCTATTCAGGGTGGCTGTGAGTGGGAACTCAACTCAACAGCACTTAACAACAGCCTTCACCTTTAAGGAACTCTGATAGTGTCATGGTTACGAGTTGGGCTGCGAATCTCATGGTTAGCAGTTCAAAACTACCAGTATAGTAGTTCTGCAGGAGAAAAATGAGACTTCCTGCTCTCATAAAGATTTACAGCCATGGAAACCCTATAGAGGGTTTCTATGAGTCAGAACCAACTCCATGGCACATAATCACCAACCACCATTCTGTGTAATGCTGTAATATGAGGACTGGGCTGCTAACAACAGGGTTGGTGGTTCAAATTCACTAGCTATTCCTTGGAAACGCTAATATAAATTATGCTTCACAATTTTAACTTTTAAAATGCATTTTCTTACATCTTTATGTTATTTTCTGCTGTATTCTGTGGGGTACCTTCATGTTAAAGATAAATACATTGACACAAAAATAAATCAAAATCATGAATCTGTCCTTTCTGTGCTTAATTCAGTTAGAAGGATAAACCAATGCCTAATCTACATTTCGTCACATATACCTCTATCCAACTGATGGTTAACAACATCATCAGATATAAAAGCATGTTTTAGGAAAATTTTAGGCCTAACAGATATTCTGTTAAATAGTTGCTCTCTTGGCCTGCTTGAATCTGCAATTTGGCAGCTGTAGTCAATTTGCTGAAGAATCATATCTCTGTCATCTCTCCTTTCCTTATCCAGGTGGTAAAATGATAGCTTACTCCTCCAAATCTACTCATTTAGTTTCCTGGTATCTAATTAGAGAAGAAACACACTGTTCTTTCTCTCACATTAGAGGGGAACTGACCAGTTCATGGCTCCTTCAGCCAGTTGAGCTCTCAATCCTGCTTAGTCGGCCTTTCTGAACTGAGTCAGCACAAGTTTAGCAAAGTTGACTTCTACTGGAGCCTTCACAAAAACCTAGCATGGTGGTTTTTGAAGACAAGCTCAGGGTTAACATAGGAAAATGCTCTGGGATTCTAGATGCTAGTGTAGCTATTGATAAATTGTGGTTAATCAGAAACACAGCTTTTTTGTTTAGATTTTTAAGTTTTCATTTCCTTTTGAGCTACACTTTTTGTAGACTCAGCCTCAATACACCTGTTGTAAAATTCTGGCAAAGTTAAATTTTCTTTGTGTTTTGATTAGTCAAGTAAACCATTTAACCTAGCATCATTTTTACCAAGACTCTATTTTAATTATATTTGTTAGCACTTGGTTCCATGTTTAGCATATAGACTTGAGATTTTGACCTTGAAACTTGGGGTGTGAGTGAAGGTAGGTATTGGAACAAAAGGATTTTAAAAGAGACAACTGGTTTTCCAAAATGACATAGGTATATTATATATGAGTATTGATCAGAGTAGCATAGTGGTTACGAATCAGGTTGCGAACCTCAGGGTCAACAGTTCGAAACCACCAGCTGTTCCACCGGAGAAAGATGAGGCTTTCTGCTCCCGTAAAGATTTATAGCCTCAGAAACCCCGTGCAGGGTCGCTGTGAGTCGGAACCGACTCCACGGCACATAACAACAACAACATTGATCAGAGCATGTGTCTTATTAGATTATTAATTTTATTCTTGCTCTCTAGTCTGTGATATATAAGTTTGCCTTGAATTGGAATTCACTCCACAGTAACTGGTTTGGCTTGTTCTTTGTTTTCTAGACATTGTTGTTGTTGTTGTTGTTAAGTGCCGTCGAGTCGGTTCCGACCCATAGCGACCCTGTACAGGGTTTCCGAGGGTGTAAATCCTTACGGGAGTAGAAAGCCTCATCTTTCTCCCGCGGAGCGGCTGGTAGTTTCGAACCGCTTACCTTAAGGTTCGCAGCCCAATTCGTAACCACTACGCTACCAGACATAGCTAAATATAAATCTCTATGCTTTCTGGCACAACTTTTTGGAAGTTTGTACATTCCCTTCTTGTCTAATGAGGTTAGTGTCTTTTTTTTTTAAAAGAATTTTATGTCATATGCATTTTCACCTGAGACATATTATTAAGTTGCTGTATTTCCTCTTCTACTACATGTTCTTATTCATCTTTAGCCAGTGAAGATTTTCTGCTTCTTTACATGCGTTGATTCTAGTCTATGTGTTTAAAATGATTGAAAGTGAATCACTAAGATTTACTTTTTTTGGCATGCTATTTGAGTCATGATCTCAACCTGACTTGTACCCTAAAGAGAAAAGCTAATGTTGTTTTATTCTAATAGACATTACATTTGCATTTTGACAGCATTCAGTGCTACTGCATCTTCTATTTTAATCCTACTTTTCAAAAATGCTTATGATGATAATTTATTAGATAATTTGTTAAGTCTTTATATGTTAGAAGTTCATACTGAAATATTTATAAGTAGGAAGACTTACTATCTGAGATTAACAGCTAAATATTCAAGGGAAAAAGTGAGAGATGAAACAAGACTGGCAAAATATTGATAATAGGTAAAGGTGAATAGAGGGACATGGGTTTATTCTATCTAATGCACATTTTTGAAGTTTAAAATTTTCCAGAATAAAAGAACCATATTTGCTATTTCAGAGGTTCAGTCTATTTCAGCCTTTCGCTTCAACAAATCACATATTTTTTCACTGTTAATCAAAGAGAATTTATCATTTTATCTGTCTTGTGTCTCCAAATCAAATTTACTTCTCAAATGCTACTCTGGATAAGGAGACCTGTGGCACAGTAGTTTAAGTGCTCAACTGCTAACTGAAATTTGGGTGGTTTGAACTCACCAGCCACCCCACAGAAGACAATATGGCAGTGTGTTACCATAAAAATTACAGCCTTGGAAAACTTAAAGGGCAGTTACACTCTATAGGGTCTCTGTGAATCAGAATCAACTCAATGACAATGGATGTTTGAGTATCCTGGTGTCTTAGTTATATGTTGTTGTTGTTAAGTGCTGTCGAGTCAGTTCCAAATCAGAGTGACCCTGTATAGGTTTCCAAGAGCAACTGGCGTGTTTGCACTGCTGATCTTGCAGTGCTTATCCTACAGCTCTGCACCAGGGCTCTGAATTAGTTTTATAGTGCTGATATAACAGAAATTCTACAAGTGAATGTCTTTAACAAACAATTTTATTTTTTCAGTTTAGGAGGCTAGAAGTTAGAACTTGGGCACTGGATGTAGGGGAAGGCAATCTCTGCTGGTTTCGTGGATAAGTCCGTGGAGATCTCCATGTGTCTTGGCACTTAGTTCTGTGTGCTGTGAACTTGTTTAATCTCTGTGCCGTGAACTTGTTTAATCTCTTTTATTGGAAGAGAAATGGATGCAGATATAATCTACACTAATCCTGCATCAGTGACATAACAAAGACAAGCCATTCCCAAATGGAATTCTAAGCACAGGCATGTTGTTAGGTGCCCTGGAGTCAGTTTGGACTCCTAGCAATCCTTAGTACAAGAGAACAAAACACTGCCCGGTCCTGTACTATCCTCACAATTATACTTATGTTTGAGCCCATGGTTACACTTACCTGTCAATTCATGTTGTTGTGGGTCTTCCTTTTAGTTTTCATTGACCCTACACATTACTGAGCATGGTGTCCTTCACACCAGAGATTGTTGTTGTTAAGTGCCATCGAGTTGGTTCCAACCCATAGCAACCATGTATAGGGTTTCCAAGGAGCAGCTGGTGAGCTTGAACCGCCAACCTTCCAGTTCAAATGGCTTTGCAGTCCAGAGCATTAACCCACAGCGCCACACCAGGACTCAGTCCCTCCTAATTACATGGTCAAAATATGTGAGACAAAGTCTTGCCATCCTTGTTTCTAAGAAGAATTCTGGCTGTAATTTCAAGATAAATCTGTTTATTCTTCTGGCCATCTATGGTATATTTAATATTCTTCACCAGCACCATAATTCAAAGTCATCAATTCTTCTTTGGTCTTCCTCATTTATTATCCAGCTTTTGTGTGTAGTTAGGATTTACAAACCATATTTTGGAAAACATAATATAATATGCATGACCTCAAACAATGAACCTTTCTTCCTATCAAGTTTTCATCTGTAAAGTCGGTTGTAGATATTAAGTCAGATTAAAGCCTAGCATTCATTACTATATGTTTTTAATATTTAAGAAATCATAATTTTTAGTAAGAGATTTAAAGTAGATGTTAGTAATAGCAGTAGCAGCAATTGTTGGTACTGTTAGCATTATCTTTAAGTTAGGTGTACTTCACCTACTGTGGATGGCTTATTTCTTGTGAGCTAATTCATACAGTATGCCACTTTCATGTGAGTTTGACTCCCATGCATACAGTTCCAGCTTCAACAGTGCAGTGGTTTGCCTGACTGCCTTATGGGGATATTGGTGGGAAAATATACATTCACCTATGAAAGCTTTTGTTCAAGGACTACCTCACCCTGAAAACTCCCTAGACCGTCCAAGAAGCATTAGAACTTCCTCTTCTGTGGTTTCTCAGTGCTTTGTTTGTATGTTTAAGCATTTCCCAACATTACTATAAATATTTGATTTGAGTTCTAATTACAGAGTTCAGTACTTTGTCTATTCTGTGTTTTAATTCCCTTTCTCATCCATGCAGCACTAACCCTGGCTCATATTATCGGGTTAGAATGTGTATGATAATTTCTTGCCTACCTGAATAAATGAAAGACTATTTAGAATTTGGTTTATTGTTTTGTTTTGTTTTTGTTGTTAGTTTTGTTAGGCATATCTGTGTTAGTCAGACCTGAGTGGGATCAAAGTCCACATCTATTTATGTCCTATTTATAACTCACTATTCCTGTTTTTATGGCAGCCTGTGAATGATTCTTCTTACATTTCTGGGAAAGTCATGTTGCTCTTATTCCCCTTTAAAAAAAAAAGTAATGGTGAGTGGCAAACTGGAACAAATGAGAACCACATTATTAATCCAGTTTTTTCCCCCATTTTTGCTAAAAGACAAAGTTTAGAGGCGGAGTATATGAGGGTAAGTTGAAAATATCACTACAAGGTCGTAGAAAGCTTTATCACAGTGTGAAGGATTTGCTTCCGACATATCCTCTATTTCTATACACTTTAGAAAGTGGTGCTTACATCTATAGGATAAGCACTGGACTGCAAGGCTGACTGAATCAAAAGGTTGGAGGTTCAAACTCACCAGCAGCTCCTCAGAAACCCTATATAGGGTCACTAAGGGTTGGAACTGATTGGATGGCACTTAGCAACAACAACGACCCTTCCCCAAATAATTTTATGCTCTTTGATTTATACCACATCAAACGAACAGTTTTAGCATCCTAAAAAGACTTGAATTGTGTCCCTTTTAAATGCCTTTTCAGTTTTTTGGGGGGAAAGATGTCTGAAAGGGAAAGATCAGGACAGTATGGTGGATAGTGTCCCGATGCAATTCTTATTGGGCAGTCCTTGCTACCCTTGAAGAATGAGCGGGTGCACTGTCATCATGAGGGGAAAAGTCTTTGATGTAGCTTTCCTTATCCTTTTCTCACCAATGCAGTTTTTCATTTTCTTAAAACTTTTCAAAATAAGTCTCTGTGGTCTTCCAGTGGCCTTCAAGAAACTCTTATCAAGATTATCCATATGAGATCCTGAAGACCAGTTACCACAATCTTCTGAGCTGACCGCTCTGTCTTGAATTTAATTGGCTCAGCAGATCCCCTAAAGAGCTACTGTTTTGATCAGAACTTGCTTTTAAGGTACCTTGAGGAGCTCTGGTAGCATAGTAGTTATGAGTTGGGCTGTTAACCTCAAGGTCAGCAGTTCAAACTACCAGCTGTTCCACTTGAGAATGATGAGGCTTTCTGCTCCTGTAAAGATTTGCAGCCTCGGAAACACGACACATAACCAACCAACCACCACCACCAATGAAACTGACATGGGTTCCTGGAGTTGCACTGTAGATAAACACTGAACTCTCAGCCACAAGTTTAGGGGTTCAAACCCACAGCTGCTCCCTGGAAACCTTATACAGTGTTACTATGAGTTGGAACCAACACTACACAACTTAACAACAACAACGAGACTGACAAGTTTATTATTGACCAAATTAGTCTGCAGCTATCAACTGATCACAGAGACATATTTAAATATGTTTTATTTGGAATAAACCTTTGCATATATGAACTGAAACCCTGGTAGCAATACTTTAGACTTACCTTCATATATGTCTAACCAGTCAAAAGCTTAACATCACAAGTAGGTATACATTTAATATTGGTATGATAATTGTCTCATGAAGAATTACCTGCAGCCAATTACAAAGAAAATAAATTTTAATCAAAATTAGTTAAAACTTCCTGACAATGTTCTTCTCAATAATTATGTCCATTTCTCAAACTCTTTGTGTGTGTGTGTGTTTGTAAGAGATACAGGTTCCTCTTACTATGAATAATCAACTTTATGGCCAGAATCTGAATAAAATATAGCACTAGTTATGTCAGGGTAGCTCCAACCCTTGTTAATGAAATTGAAAACACCAGACACCCAAGATAAGTGGGATGTTTACTGGATAGTAACCTAGGAACACTCATGAAGCAAGTGCACTCTAGTTATCTTATATTTTCTTTGTCAAGCCTTCTGTGATGTCATAATCTTATGAATCATTTTGCACATACTAAAGGAGTATACTTATACTGACAAAAATCTAAAAACATTCTGAGAAGGAAATCAGGTGTACACATTGAAAATTTTTCTGGAAAATCATGTTAATGGCATTGGGAACAACGAATAAACTGCTTTTGCAATTCATTAGAGGAGTCCTGTATGGTGCTGTAGGCTAAAAACTGGACTGCTAACTACAAGTTAAGGGGTTCAAACCTACCAGCAGCTGCTTGGAAGCTCTATACAGTATTGCTTTGTAACACTTAACATGTATAACATGTAACAGCTTATTAGAAGAGAGTTACCTGTTTGATATAGTGAATTATTTAATAAGTGTCTTCTAGTCTTAGTCTTTGTAACTCCTACCAAATGACTATTTTCTTGATGGGCCTGAGTAAGAGAAGATGGGAAAAGATACTGAGAGGATGATGGGATTCAGTTGTGAATGATTGTGGTGGTGTACCTTGGAGTATGTTCTGACTCAGAGGGACCCTGTATGTTGTCTTTGTTGCTAGGTGCCATTGAGTCAGTACTGACTCATAGCAACTCTAGACACAACAGAATGAAACACTGCATGATTCTGAACCAACCTAACAATTGTTGCCATGTTTGAGCCCATTGATGCTGCTACTTTGCCAATCCATCTCACTGAGGGTCTTCCTCTTTTTCTCTGACCTTCCACCTTACCAAACATGATATCCTTCTCCAGTGACTGGTCCCTCCTGACAATATGTCTGAAGTATGAGAGGCAAAGTTTGGTCATCCTGGCCTCCAAGGAGCACTCTGGCTGCACTTCTTCCAACACAGATCTGTTGGTTCTTTTGGCAGCCTGTGACACTTTCAATATTCTCCTCCAACACCATAACTCAAAGCATCAATTCTTCTACTGTCTTTCTTATTCACTGTTCAGCATTTGCATGCAATGAGGTTATTGAAAAAATCATGGCTTGGGTCAGGTACTCCTTAGTCCCCAGGGTGACATCTTTGCTCTTCAACACTTTAAAAAGTTCTTGTGCAGCAGATTTGCCTATTGCAATACATCATTTGATTTCTTGACTACTGCTTCTATGAGTGTTAATGGTTGATCCAGGAAGAATGAAGTCCTTCAATCTTTTCTCCATTGATAAGAATGTTGTTTATTGGTTCAGTGGTGAGGATTTTTGTTTTCTTTACATTGAGATGTAATCCATACCAAAAGCTGCGGTCTTTGATCTTCATCAGTAAGTATTTTAAGTCTTCTTCACTTTCAGTAAGCAAGGTTGTATCATCTGCACGTCACAGGTTGTTAATGAATCTTCCTCCAATCATGATGCCACATTTTTATTCATAGAACCCAGCTTCTCTGATTATTTGCTCAGCATATAGGTTGAATAAGTATGGTGAAAGAATTAACCCTGTCACACACCTTTCTTAATTTTAAACCATTCAGTGTTGTCATGTTCTGTTTGAACAACTGCCTCTTGGTTCATGTACAGATTCCTCATGATCAAAATTAAGTGTTCTTGAATAGTCATACTTCACAATGTTGTCCATAGCTTGTCATGATGCACACAACCGAAGACATTTGCGTAGTCAGTAAAACACAAGTAAACATCTTTCTGGTAATCTTTGCTTTCAGCCAGGAGCCATCAGACATTAGCAATTATATCCCTCATTCCATGTCTTCTCCTGAATCTGACTTGAACCTCTGGAAGTTCTCTGTCAATGTATGCTTGCATCCATTTATGTATTATTACCTTTAGTAAAACTGTACTCGCATGGGATATCAAAGATACTGTCTGATAATTTCTGCAGTCTGTTGGGTCACCTCTCTTTGGAATGGGCACAAATATGGATCTCTTCCAATCAGTTGGTCAGACAGTTGTCTTCCAAATTTCTTGTCATAGATGAGTGAATGCCTCCAGTGCCACCTCACTTTCTTGAAATAGGGTTTCCAAAGCTGTAAATCTTTGTAGGAGCAGAAAGTCTCATTTTTCTCCTGTGGAGTAGCTGGTGGCTTTGAATTGCTGACCTTTCGACTGGTAACCGACAATGCTAACAACTTGGAATTCTAACATGGGTATAAAATAAGCCATCTCATAAGCAAGAGAGGGATGTCTCTGCCATCAAAAAAGAGTCAAGAGTGGAGTGCATCCTTTGGACCCTGAAATCCCTGTGCAGTGAATGTCCTTGACCCAGGCACAGAAAGCTGTGATGCTGGGGGAGTGGCAGTGGAGCAGCAGCAACAGAACCAAGTACCATAGCGCAGAACAGAGCGATGGGCTTCCCAGTCCAGGGAAGAAGTAAAACTGAGTGACTTTGGGCAGGAGGCTTGCTTACAGATTAGGGTACTTCCAGGCACTTAATTGGGGGAGCTAGGCTTACTGACCCACAGAGCTAGGACCCAGTGCCTTCAGGCTGAATTTTACAGTGGAGTGATACACCCTGTGGGCATTTATTGTTGTTGTTGTTGTTGTCAGGTGCCATCGAGTCAGAACTGACTCATAGCGACCCCATGCACAGCAGAATGAAACAATGTCCGAACCTGGGCGAACCTTACCACCGCTGCCACACTTGATGCCATCAATGATGCCACCTGACCAATCCATCT
>NW_006408751.1:1835807-1875461 GCF_000296735.1 Chrysochloris asiatica
GCATACAGGTTGAATAAGTATGGTGAAAGAACACAACCTTGTCGCACACCTTTCCCAATTTTAAAACATTCAGTGTTCCCATGCTCTGTTTGAACAACTGCTTCTTGATCCAGGTACGGATTTCTCAGAAGTACAATTAAGTGTTCTGGAATACTCATACTTCACAGTGTTGTCCATCGCTTGTCATGATCCACACAATCAAAAGCCTTTGCGAAGTCAATGAAGCATAGGTAAACATCTTTCTGTTATTCTCTGCTTTCAGCCAAGATCCATCAGACATCAGCAATGATATCTCTTGTTCCGCGGCCTTTTCTGAATCCAGCTTGAACCTCTGGAAGTTCTCTGTCAATGTATGATTGTAACCGTTTCTGTATTGCCTTTAGCCTTACATTTATTAGCAGTCCTAAAATAGCTTTGTAATACATCTGGATCAGGGCATGTCAAGGGGTGTAGGGTGAGAGAGAGGGGGCTGCCTGTGAACATGGTAGAGGAAAGACAATCCTGAGTGGAAGAACTGTGTCCTGAACATTTCTTACCCTGAATTGTAACCTGTTTAACTTCTGTAATAAGTCCAATAACTGTGAGTGTGGTGTTTGAGTTCTATGTGGCATTGCAATGAATTTAATCACACCCAGCAGCTCTCTAGTAGAAAGAACTGGCTTCTGGTCCTATAAAGATTACAACAAAGGAAACCTTATTCTGTCACATGGGGTGTCTATGATTCAAAATTGACCTGAACATCATCTAACATAAACAATAGCAGAAAGCATATTAATAACATTCATCTTACCCATATCACTCTTTTTCTCCATCTGGGTCCTAAGGAGTCCCTCAAAAGCACTGGTGTTGTTTAGGATAACACTAGATTGCTGACTGCAAGGTTTGTGGCCCAAACCCACCAGCTGCTCTGCAGGAGAAAGATGAGGTTGTCTTCTCCCATAAAGATCTACAATCTTAGGAATCCTTTATAGGGTTGCTATGAGTCAGAATTGCCAAAATGGCAGTGGGTTTGGGGTATTTTGTTTGTTGTTTAAAAAGTCCTATGCATAACATGAACAAAGGAGATCTCTTCTATTTTACTGTATGTTTAGTTCATTAAGTCAACAGCTATTTACTAATTCTGACTGTTTCAGTTACAGAGTGGAAGAAAGTCTGGGAGGGCAGAAGAAATGAACTTAGGGTTCAAACAAGGAGGTTGACTCACTGGCAGTTCATCTGTAATCTACCAGTTATTTCATATGCACTAACTTATTTGTTATTTCTAGAAGTTTCATCAATGTGTCTTTGACAGGTTGCTCAGTTCAACAACTTCAACTTGTCAGAGTCAGGACAATTGGAGAAGCAGCAGAAGTCTTACCTGGGAATAGAAAAAAAAGGAAGGGAGCAAAGTGGATCAGAGATTAGAAAGAGAGCTGCTTGGACTACGGCCAAACCTCTGAGCCAGATGATACATTCAAAATGACATGTATATTAGATAAGACCAACAGCACAGATAAATAGTACAAATGGAAGCTTCCACATTATGTCTAAAGCATCCCAGATCCTTTAGGCAAGGGCCCTGATAAATCACATGAGGTTACAAAGAAGAGGGGCAAAGGAAGAAGGGTAAGGATTCACGCAAATTGAGTTGATAAAATAGATAACCCAGTGATATCTGTCAATCAATACATGTTGATAAGCAAAGACTGTTGTTGGTTCCAGCTCATATTGATCCTGTATAGGTTTCTGAGGTTGTAAATCTTTGTGGGAGCAGAAAGCCTCATCTTTCTTCCATAGAGCAGCTGGTGGGCTCAAACTACTTGAGGTTAGTAGTCGAGTGCTTATCTTACTGAATCCCAGTGTTCCCAAACAAGGATTGCTGTTGTTGTTAAGTGCTGTCGAGTCAGTTCTAACCCATAGCAACCCTGTAAAGGGTTTCCAAAGAGCAGCTGGTGAACTGGAACCACCAACCTTGCATTTCAAACAGCTTTGCAGTCTGGTGCATTAACCCATAGCACCTCACAAGGATTAGAGGAAATTAAAGAGAGGCCAGAAGTCCTTTCCCTCATATTTCCCCTTTAGATGCCTATATCACAAGACTGCATTAAGGAAAAGGAGGAGGAAAATTTTTAAATCTTGCAAAGCTGGAGTTCCCAGAAGTAGCTCAGTGATGGAGATAGAGGGTGAAATAGAGGGTGGCCTGGAAAACTTCAAACTTAGTGGGCTGATTGGGAAGGCTTTATCCACATGGATGATTCTTGCAACAGCTGGTACAACTATATGTCTAGAAATAATTTTCTGTTTGACTTGGTTAAAAATTGTCTTTGACAGAAGAGACTGCAATCTTTCTTTTCATTGTATAGTCATTTCTCAGCGAGAGCCACACACCTGCATCATATTTACAATTCATAGAACTCTTCCTTCCACTTCTCAGATACAGTGAAATAGCCACAGTGACGTAATCACAGTGACGCACATTGTTTATCTAGTTTCCATAAAAAGAGTACGTGATAGTTGGTGAAACCTACCGAACACTATAAACAGACAGAGCAGGGCCTGATCTCTTCCCTCCCCCTTTACTTCCTGATCCGGTTGCAAATGGTTTCCTTCTATCTAATCACAGGTCTTAGCTCACTGTTGCACTCAGATTTTGGAGGGATTTTTGCTTACAGGATCATGTTTAAATGTTGGTTGTGATTTTCATTCCTTGATTCTGAATTCCCTATATGAAAGAAGAATGTGTGGGACTGTTTGTCTACCATATATGATGTCAGAAAGTAATGAATATAACCAAGCACAATGATCACTTTTGGTGACAGCTGTTGACCAAACAAACATTCAGGAATTAGATGGCCAAAATTGTATCTAGAATGTTACACCTTAGCACTGAAAATGTTCTTGAAACAGACAAGACTGAATGACCCCCACAACCCCAACTCTCAGGTAAGAAAGTCTATCTGCTAAACTACAAATCTATAACCAACCCGGGGATTTTTCAAACATATCTTGGGAAACTCTGGGCATTTCTGGGGGGAAACTGTAGAAAGCTATCTTAAAAACTAGGCCATACTTCAATGGTTGTCACTGTGTTGTTAAGTGTCACCTAGTTGGTTCTGACTCATAACAACTCTATATTGGGTTTCTAAGGAGTGGCTGGTGAGTTTCAACTACCAACCTTGTGGTTTAAACCGACCATGTGATCCAGTGCTTATCCTACAGTGCCACACCAGAACTCCACTACAATAATTGTTGTTAAGTGCCATCGAGTCGGTTCCGACCCATAACGACCCTGTACAGGGTTTCCGAGGGTGTAAATCTTTACGGGAGTAGAAAGCCTCATCTTTCTCCCGCGGAGCGGCTGATAGTTTCGAACTGCTGACCTTAAGGTTCACAGTCTGATTCGTAACCACTACGCTACCAGAGCTCCTTCCACTACAATAATTAGTTGGGTCTTAAGTTTGTGTCAATGAATCATAACTTAAAAAGATTTTCGAAGCTGCTTGAAAATCCTCACATCGCTTGTTCTGCTTCTTTCTTACATAATTTCTACAGTTGTCAGTTATTC
Organism: Chrysochloris asiatica; assembly: GCF_000296735.1. NCBI lineage: Eukaryota > Metazoa > Chordata > Mammalia > Afrosoricida > Chrysochloridae > Chrysochloris > Chrysochloris asiatica. The sequence continues at coordinate 1,839,352 of NW_006408751.1, forward strand.
AAGACTCATTTTCATAACCCAAGTGTGTTTGTCGTGTTATTCACCTAGGAAATAAATTGAATGACAGCAACATGAAGGTAGAAGCACACTACTAAACCTGATTTCTTGGCTCAGAGACCACATTTAATAATTATAAATCCTAAAAGAAAGCTTTAATCAACCCAGAGAAAAAGGAAAGACTTTGATCTTTTCCAATGATCAAAGATGATTTAGCACATTAAATTTATGGACTCCAAGAAGCTGGAATGCAGTGGCTCTGTAGGGTAAGCACGGGAATGTAAACCACAAGTTTAGTGTTTGGAGCTCACCAACAACTCTTCTGGAGAAAGATGAGGCTGTCTTTTCCCACAAACATTTACAGTCTTGGAAACCCTGAAGAGGCACTTAACAACAGCAACCTCAGGAAGTAAGTGCTGAAATGCATGAGAACTTTTGACCACAAAGTTGTTCACTAAATTGTTATTTATCATGGAAAAGAACTGAAAGTTGCCTAAATTTTCATCAGTAAAGGAATATTTAAATAAATGATGATACATTTACATGTTGTAATATTATACAGCAGTATAAAATTATTTTCTCATAGTATTTTTAATTGTAGGGGGGAATGTGATGATTATATTGTTTCATGAACAAAAGTAGAATAAAAATCATATACAAAATAGAATCTCACCTGGGTAAACAAATCTATACATTGAAGAAAACAGTGTGCATGTTGCTATTAAGTGACTTTGAATTGGTTCCAACTCATACTGACCCTTGTATAAGGTTTCCAAAGAGCAGCTGGTGGACTTGAACTGCTGACCTTGAGGATAGCAGTCCAGTGCTTATTCTACAGTGTCACACCAGGACTACATAGTGAACATAAATGCAACAGATTTTAGTTGTATTTTTTTCTATGCTTTCAGCTTTTTGGTATTTGTTAAAATACAGATATAAAGAAGTCTTTCTATTAAAAACAAGATACCTTTTGAAAATAAATGGTGTTTTTCTCCTCAAGTCCTCTGCTCTTTCCTCTGTTTCACCCAGCTATTCACTAAAGTCTAGAGTACAATTGCTTTATTAATAAATAGATTCCATTAAATACAGCAAATTTCCATTTGACAACATTTCTTTTTTAGATGACTTCAAATTTTATCCATATGTACTCAGCACATCCATTTACAGGGACATGTATTTGCTAACAACTCTAAAATATTCCTCCTAGGCAGTTGGCAGGTCTAAAGGTTTTCTTTAGTTTGCAATCAAAAGATAAAAATTAAGCCTTTAGCCAGAATAACTAGCTCTGCAAGGCTCACTTCCTGAGGTTGCAAATATCTTCCTGTGTTGAGTGGATTTCGGTGTTGCTTGGGCTGTGTTGTGGGTGGCTGACTCGTACCCATTCTGCGTCCAGAGGAACAGGCCTCCAATCAAATCTACATCAACTCTTTCTGTGAAGTGATTTTATTGCTTTCAAAGGTCGCATGAATTAAGAGGCTGACTGTAGCTTTTACATGGAAAATGGCGATATAATTTGAAAGGTCATATTTTTCTAGCTAGTTGCCTCACATAAAATGTGCTTTTATAAGCTGTATTATAAAAGGCCTTGCAACTCAGAGACATTAGAATCAGGTCTGGGAGTTAAAGGAACCAGGGCTTTCAAATAAGTGCTGCAATTTAGTAGGTGGGTCGGAGCAAGTTTAACCAGGAGTATTTCAATAGCTTTTTCTAAAACATGTATCATTATTGTTCTATAACTGATAACCAAATAATTATAAGTGCTTAGATAGTGCAATGTTATAGAAATGCTTACGAATACCTAACACATTTATAATATATTATAATACAATTTAATATTTAGTATTCTGTAATTTATTAAGTACAATAAATTGTATTTAAACAAACCAATTTCTGAAATACTTTTCTAATACTATTGTTGCTGTTGTTAAGTGCCATCGAGTCGGATCCAACCCATAACGACCCTATACAGGGTTTCCGAGAAGTGACAGGTGAGCCTGAACCGCCGACCGTGCAGTTCAAACGGCTTTGCAATCTGGCGCATTAACCCACAGCGCCACATCAGGACTCCTTCTAATACTATGATTTTTTTATTGTGATTGTGAAGTGCCGTCGAGTCGATTCCGACCCATAGCGACCCTGTACAGGGTTTCCAAGGGTGTAAATCTTTACGGGAGTAGAAAGCCTCATCTTTCTCCCGAGGAGCGGCTGGTAGTTTCGAACTGCTGACCTTAAGGTTCGCAGCCCGATTCGTAACCACAACGCTACCAGAGTTTATATAGGATTTATTTCATGGAATCATTGATTTGCTTCCAAAATATTTTGCATCATTTAAGTGTTTAGGAAGGCTATTAATACTTTTATATTTGTGTCTTAATTTATAATTTTTATTGCTTTATTAAGACACTGGAACCTTTCCTGCTCATTAGAAAAGCATGATGTATTGTTTTAGCCTTTGAGTGAAATGTAAACATGGGGAAAAAAACCAAACCACACATTTTAAAATGTACTGCACTTTCCTACTCAAATGGGGGACATTTAGAATACATAGTGTACCAGAGTTAATGTGCAATATCCAAGGTTTTTATCACTCAGCACACAATATTTCTGTACAACGTTAGCTTGGCAAATAACAGGGGCAGCTGGTTAATGATTAGCCAGAATACAGGGTTTAACTGAACCACTTTGCAAAGCCATCCTGTAGACATGCCCTAAAAACAGAGCTATTTATGAAAGAAAAGATTGTTGAGGGAGAAAGAAAAACTTGTAAAAAATATCCCCTTGGACCATTTTCCTGCAACATCTTGCTACTTAGTGAATCTCAGCATTCAATTTCATTGCTCTTGGAAATCATTTCCCACTCAAAACCTTGCCTCTAGAAACAATTTTCTTGTATCTGACCAAGCAGTGAATGAGCTAAAACTGACATTCTGCCACGGATTAGTCAACTTTTTCAGAAAAAAAAAAAATTGTTCCTTAGAATATTTAGTTAAAATTAAAGTAACAACAACAGGAAAAAAAAAAAAGAGAAAGAAACACCCACTTACAATATATATAATGCCAAAGGGGGAAGGATATATATAAGACATGAGTTTGTTTTAATAAAAATACATATATACATGGAAAAGAGGCTATAATGAAATATTTAAAAATATTAGTGGAGTCCACCTCCACATTGTAAGGCCTTTGATGGCTTTAATTTTGCTTTTAGAGTGTTCTATAGTTTTGGGTTTTTGTTTTTGTTTTTTTTTAATTAATTGGGATATAATTTACCCACCATAAAACTTATCATTTTAAAGTTAAAAAGTCAGTGACTTTTAGTATATTCATAAGGGTATATACAACCATCATTTTTGTCTATTGTCATCACACCTAAAAGTAACCTCATACCTATTAGGAGTTACTCCCCATCGGTCCCTGCCTCAACTCACTGACAAGAGCAAAGATCCTTTTTGTCTCTATGGCACTGATTAGTATTGTTGTTAAGTACCATGGAGTCGGTTCTGACTCCTGCACAGGGTTTCCGAGGAAATCGGGCTGCTAATCTCACGGTCAGCAGTTCGAAATTACCAGTGATTCTGCGGGAGGAAGATGAGGCTTTCTGCTCCTGTAAAGATTTGCAGCCTCAGAAACCCTCTACAGGGTCGCTATGAGTCAGAACTGACTCCAGGGCACATAACAACAAAGTCTTTACAGGAATACTATCTTCTTTGATAGTCTTTTGTGTCTGTCTTCTTTCATTTAGCATGATGTTTTCAAGGTTTATTCATGTTGTAGCAAGTATCAGTACTTCATTTTATGGCTTAATAATATCTGTTATATGAATATGTTACACTTTATTTATCCATTTAATTAATTGATGGGCATTTAAGTTGTTTACACTTTTGGGCTATTATGAATAACATTCCTATAAACATTTGTGTACACTTTTTTGTGTGTGCATATGCTTAAATTATTTTGGTTGTATACCCAGGTATGAAATTGCTGGGTCAGATGGACCCATGTGTGGTGCTGTAGGATAAGGACTAGCCTCAAAGTTCACAGTTCAAACCTATTAGTCACTCCTTGGAAACTCTATACAGGGCCATTATAAGTTGGAACTGACTCGATGGCACTTAACAACAAGAATGTAGCTGTACACCTAATTTTTGATGAACTGCCAGTGTTTTCTATAGTAGCTAAACCATTTTACATTCCCACCAACCATGTTTGAGCGTTCGAATTTCACCACATTTTTGCCAAAATTGTTATAGTTTTTGTCCATCCTTTTTTTTTTTTTCAAATCATAACCATCATTGTGGGTATGAAATGTGATATCTCATTATAGATTTGATATGCATTTCCCTAAGGACTAATGATGCAAAACATGTTTTCATGTGCTTATTGGACATTTGTAAGGAGCTCTGGTAGCGTAATGGTTACGAGTACAGCTGCCAACCTCAAGGTCAGCAGTTCGAAACTACCAGCTGTTCCACAGTAGAAAGATGAGGCATTCTGCTCCCGTAAAGATTTACAGCTTCAGAAACCCTGTGCAGGGTCACTATGAGTCGGAACCAACTCCATGGCACTTAACAACAACAACAACATTGGACATTTGTATATTTTCTTTGATAATCTATTCAGATCCTTCACTCATTTCTTAAGCGGATTATGTTATTATTGTTATTATTATTGAATTGTATGAGTTCTTTATGTACAACTAAATTCCTAGATATAATTCTCCATCTTATATGATTTGCAACTATTTTCTACCATTTTGTAGGCTCTTTTCCTTTTATTGCAGTGAAAATTTTTGAAGTACCAAGTTTTTAACATTGACAAATTTCAATTTACCTTTGTCTCTTTGTTTTATTGTTTTTGTTTTTGTATTATACTTAAGAATTATTACCTTGTCTAATGTCACAGGCAGAGGGGAGAAAGGCAACTTTTGGAGTTGCCTAGAGTCAATGTCAAGCTGTTTAAACTGGATGGTTAATGGGGGCCATGGCCAACTGGAATCCTCCTAGCCAGAAGCCCAATGCTATATGCATGTGAATGGGGTTAGCCTAAGGAAGAAGAAAATATTGAACTTAAGTGTTTAAAAACGTTTATTTATTTGACTGCCTTATGAATATTGGTTTCTCCTCCCTATTATTATAAAATAGATATATATGTGTGATAAGAATGAATATTGGTAATTAAGTTTATAGAGAGTTTGTAAGCCTGCCTTAAGCCTATATTTGATTGGATTTGCTAAAAGGGAAGTTAGAATTTTCCCAGAAAGAAATAGACCTTTTATTTTAAGCCTTTGTAGAGAATGGGACCTTAATTGGAATCCTGAGCCCCAACCAGAATCTTCAGAGTTGGTACATTTGAATTTCAAAAGTCATGCAGACTAAACCAGAACTGCTGGGAGAACAGGAGATTCTTTCAGGAAAAAAGCAAACTCTATTGGTTTTTGAAATTCATGCAAGCTGTTTGCTTTGGAGGCATCAAGGCAAGGAAAATTAGGCCATCAAAGAAAGCCTCCTTCTAGGACTGAAAGTTAAAGGGAACAGGCAAGCCATATGCTCACTGGTGACCATTGGGGTCTACTTGTGAGTGGAATTGGGGAAAATGCAGCCATGAAGGCACGGTTGAATTTGCCTATAAAGGCATGAATATGGCACTGTAGGATCAGAACTGGAGTGCGAATCACAAGGTCGACAGTTCAAACCCACCTTGGAAGCCCTATATGGGTCGCTGTGTATCAGAACCAACTAGATGGCACGTAACAACAGCAACACCAACGTCACAAAGATTTACTCCATTAAAAAAAAAAGTGTGTTTTCAGTGAAGTTTTTACACAGCAGTTTAGGTTTTAATTTAATTATTTTTGCACAAGTTGTTCATTGCCATTGATTACTTTCTTTACCACACATAAACATTCATTCTCTATAGTTATGTACAACGGAGCTCTGGTAGCGTAGTCATTATAAATCAGTCTGCGAACCTTAAGGTCAGCAGTTCGAAACTACTAGCCACTCTGCAGGAGAAAGATGAGGCTTTCTGCTCCCATAAAGATTTACAGCCTCGGAAACCCTGTACAGGGTTACTATGAGTTGGAACCGACTCCACAGCGCATAACCACCTCCGCCACCATAATTATGTACTGGCTGCTCTATTTCCATTAGTCTATTTTCCCTGATCCTTAGCATTCATATCTTTGTTTTAAAGTATTTTGTGACACTTTGTTTTCATTTAGGAGATTTTTAAAAAGGAGCCCAGTATTCATTATTTTTTAAACCAATTTGTTATTTACATACAACATGACTTCAGAGGTTTGTTCCAGTTCAAGGTTTAAACAGCAATAGTCTCGGGGAGTCCTCCAGTCTCAACCAGTCTAATAGTTTTTTTGGTTTGCTTGTTTTTCTTTTTTAGGAATTTGAGGTTCTCTTTCAAATTTTCCCCCATTCTATCCAGGTCCATCTATTGTGATCTAATTAGAATAGTCAGTAATGATAGCCAGGTACCATTTAGTTCTTGTGGTCTGAGGGTAGATGAGCCGTGGTTTGTATAGACTGTTTGTCCAACTTTCTTCTTTGAGTCTTCGGTTTTCTTCTTTTCCTTTTGCTCTGGGTAACTACAGACCAATAGTTGTATCTCAGATAACCAGTTCATAGTTTATTTTAACAGTTTTAGTTTGTGCTCTTACATTCGGCTCTTACGTCCAGTGAGGTTTTGTTTGTTTATTTTGCATTATCTCCCTGCCTATAACCCCAAGTACAGTGTTGAATAGAAGTGATAAGAGTAGATTTCCTTATCTTATTATTGGCTATAAAGCACCATTTTTCTGTATGATGTTTTTATTGTTGTTAGTGCTGTCAGGTCAGTTCTGACTCATAGTAACCCTATATAGAGTTTCCTAGGAGTGGCTGGTGGATTTGAACTGTTGTCTTTGTAGTTAGCAGTCCAATGTTTACCCTACAGTTCTACACTAGGCCTCCAAATATGATGTTACTTGTGGATTTTGTCCTCTACCAGGTTGAGGATTAGATGTCCTCTACCAGGTTGAGGAGGTTAGCATTGTTAATTGTATGTTTTTATCATGAGATAATTATGTGATTTGAACTCTGGTAGCGTAGTGGTTACAAATCGGGCTGCGAACCTTAAGGTCAGCGGTTCGAAACTACCAGCCGCTCCGAGGGAGAAAGATGAGGCTTTCTACTCCCGTAAAGATTTACACCCTTGGAAACCCTGTACAGGGTCGCTATGGGTTGGACCCGACTCGATGGCACTTAACAACAACAACAACAATATAGTATATTATGTAATATGCACATTGACTGTTTTTCATATATTGAACTTCTCTTTTAAACAAATCTCATTAGGTCATCGTTGGTGTACAATCCTGTTTTTATGTCACTAGATTAAGATTGCTAGTAATTTAAAAAATATTATTGCATCTGTATTTATAAGGGATTTTGGTATGTACTTTTACTTTCTTTTGATTACTTTGTCTACTGTCTTCATAAAAGGAATTGGGAAATGCTCCCCCTTCTCCTATTTTATTGAAGAGTTTATGAAGTGTTGATGTTGATTCTTTAAACACTTAGCAGAATTCATCAGTGAAGTCATTTTGTCCTGGGGTTGTCTTTATAAGAAATTTAAAATCATTAATTCACTCTCTTTACTTGTTATAGGTCTATTCCGATCATCTATTTCTTCTTGAGTCAATTTTTCTGTGCCTTTATAAGATTTTTCCTTTTTTAAAAAAATGTTATAAAGGAAATCTAATTTGCTAGCATGTAATTATTCATAATCTACTATGATGCTCTGGTGTTGGCAAAGAATATTCAAAGTACCATGGATTGTAAGAACAAATGAATCTCTTTGGGAAGAAGTACAGCCAAAATTCTCTAAGACACTACAATAAGAGGAGCAAACGAAACCCAAAGTAATGTCCCTAAGGAAATACTATTTTTACTGAGAGAGTTCTGAGTCCAGATCAAACAAAGAGAGCCCCTATTGAATAGGGTTTTCCGGGAAACTACCAAGCAGGTCAAATAATGAGAATTCTCTAACAATAATGCTTTGGGAAGTTCCTAACCCATTCCCTCAAGTGGTTGCTTTGCTACTGATTTCTACCATGATAATTGGCTTTTGGTTTTCAAGACATCACAGAAATGAGAAGAGGAGAAAGGCATAGGGCAAGTCAAATGATACAAAACTTACTCTTCTTTTCTTGCTCTAATCAACTATTACTTTCTAATGCACATTGATGATTTCATGGCATTTTTGGTTTGAAACAGAGTGTAAACAAGGTCAAGCATCATCATTTAAATTTCAACAAATATATTTACTTAGACATTGGTCCAATTCATCTGGAAATGTCACAGATAAAGAGCAGCTACATTTCTTAGTGATCATGCCTAGCCTGCACAGATGCCTGTAGAGTACAGCTAGCAGGATTTCTTGAAAATTTATCAGCAAATCAGACCCCTTGAAAGTGCAGAGACTTGTTATTTAAATTGACATTTTTCTGAGTCCTGCTGTAAAGTGAGAAATCACGTCTATAATTATGTTAAATAAATTCAAATTTTTCATATAGTAAGTTTTTTTTTAAGTACAGTTACATCTGGAGCTCTGGTAGCGTAGTGGTTACGAATTGGGCTGCGAACCTCAAGGTCAGCAGTTCGAAACTACCAGCTGCTCTGCGGGAGAAAGATGAGGCTTTCTGCTCCTGTAAAGATTTACAGCCTCGGAAACCCTGTACAGGGTCACTATGAGTCGGAACCGACTCCACGGCACACAACAACAACAACACAGTTACAACTACACCTCTTCCTAAAGGCAAATTCAAAAGCCATAGTCTGCTGTGCTATAAAATTTTGTGTAGTCATGTTGATAAGGCTGATGTAGACTATTGTTTACATTTTAATTTTAAACCAATTTTTAAAATAGTTCCAGATTATTTGTAGCCAATCACTTAACACCATCATTTCTAAGGAAGTTGTAAAGTTGAAGTTCATTTACAGTGCAGCATTTACAGGGAACTGAGACAACTCTTGTTCCTGTGATGAGATACTCCACAATCTCTACAAAGAGATACTCAATGTCCTCCATTCAGTCTTCTGGACAGCGGGCTTATTCTCCTTCTCCTACAGAGACTTCTCAGTGCATGGTAAAGGTATGAGATAGTAAGTACAGCTTTAGACCTGACTGCACTTTCTGAGCTGGGCTATCATACTAGCAAGCAGTTGCTGAATCCTTATTCTCTGTCAACCACATTTTATGTAATTTTAATCTCACAAGCCCATAAAACCAAAAGCCAAACCCAGTGCATCAAGTTGATTCTGATCATAGTGACTCTATATAGGGTTTCTGAGAATTTATGGGAGCAGACAGCTTCATCTTTCTCCCACAAAATGACTGAGTTTAAACCAGTGACCTTGCGCTGAGCAGTCCCACACCTAACTCACAGTACCACTAGGGTTCCTTACATGAGCCCATACATAGATATCATTATTATTCCCAACTGACAAATGAGAAAATGAGGCTAGGAGAAGTTAAATACATTGTTCAAGGTTTATTTGCTTGAGATTTGGTGCAGTCAGGAGTCAAACCCAGGTCCTTCTGGAAGTTAATGCACCTTGGTTACGAATCGGTCTGCGAACCTTAAGGTCAGCAATTCAAAACTACCAGCTGTTCTGCAGGAGAAAGATGAGGCGTTCTACTCCCATAAAGCTTTACAGCCTCGGAAACCCTGTACAGAGTCACTATGAATTGGAACCAACTCCACGGCACATAACCAACCACACTTACCCTCTAAGAAAGGAGTCCTGGTGAGTCAGTGGTTACACACTCTGCTGCTAACCAAAAGGTCAAGGTTTGAACCCACTAACCATTCTGTGAATGAAAGGTGTGACTTCCTGGTTCCATAGATTGAAAACCCTCTGGAGCCATTCTATTCTGTCCCATATGGTTGCTATGATTTGGAATCCACTAGAAATCACACAACAACAACAGCAACACCCTCGGTGATCTTTTTTTCTGTTAAAAATATAGAATCCTCCAGGATAGAAGATGACAAAGCTCAAGGAAAGGCTGGATTGTGGTCTCGACTTTGTAGGTAAGGAAATTGAGACAATGCTGATTGCAGCTTCATAGCACTTCTTTGTTATGAAAATTGTTCAGAATCCATTAATTGGTATCTGGTAGTGTGTGCTACTTCCTGGCTGGAGTACTGAATGGTGATGGGAGACCCTTTTCTCTTGTGAAGCCATCAGCCTCTTTGAAATGTGAGTGGAAATGGAAGTAAAACAAGATCACAGAAGCTACCCTGGGGAAACACCTGGATTGGTCATGGACTTTATATGGTAGTGGTTCCATGGTGTCCTTCTGACTCATAGTGACCCTGCATAGGGTTTCCGAGGCTATAAATCCTTATGGGAGCAGAAAGCCTCATCTTTCTCCCATGGAACAGCTGGTATTTTCCAACTGCTGACCTTGAGGTTAGCAGCCCAACTCATAACCACTATGCTACCAGAGCAACTTGGGCTTTATATAAGATAGAAACAAACTTTTGTTAAAGTAACCCACTGTGATTTTGGGTTTGTATCTTAATATAGCATGTTCTTAAGTACTGTCAAGTCGATTCTGACTCATAGCGACCCTGTATAGGCTTCCAAGGAGTGGTTGGTGAGCTTGAACTGCCAACCTTGCGGATCAAACCAATTTTGTAATCCAGCACATTAACCCAGAGTACCACACCAGGACTCCCTGGATAATGCATGCAAGGGCGCCACAGCCCCATGGCCAAACCCCAGTCTCAGGTTTCAGGCATGCTGACTAATATAGGATGATATTTACACTTTGTGTAGAGCATTTGTATATTTTATTGCATAATTTTTTTCAGAGCAAAACTGTAACACTCTGTATAAGGATGTGAGAATTGGGATCAGCATACACTGAGTTTTACTGAAAATACAGTCTTCATTGCCAATTTGAGGCTGAGCTGTGTGCACAAGTGCCTAGAATAGAACTGGGATTTCCTCCTTTCCAGATCAGTCAGTAAAACGCTAATTAGTTGACCTTTCTGGTCTGCTTTAAAACATTGTTTTTGTGTCATCTAATTTATTTACTCTTGATTTTCATTTGCTTTTCCTTTGCCAAAATGCTTCTGGTGGAGAAAGCCTGCCATATGTTTTATGAATTAACCAATAAACTCATTCATCAGAACTACTGTTTGTTCATCATAGTCAATTCTCATGACCTCATTAGGGCAGGACCAAGGGAATAAAAAACAAGAATTTATTTATTCTGTTGCCTTGACCCAACCTCTACTCTGTGTTGCAACATTGAAGTGCCAACGAGTACTTTTTTTAAATTTTAAATCAGCAACTTCCATTAAAATGGCTGACTTTTCTTTAACACATGACCAAGTTAAGAGGTTTTATTTTCCATAAAAAGAAACTGAAACTTCTCTACCAGTCGTTCAATGGATTATTTCATGCCTCATTAACATCAATTATCTCTAGGCGGAAGTATAATAGGACTTCAAATGGGTTACTGCACTACAACTAACAGCTGGAAAGAACTTAAGCTTCCTGCAACAAAATGAAAATAGTAAAGAGACTTTAACCTGGACGCTTAAAGGAAAAGGCCCTAAGCTGAGGGGAAGAAGTGTGGTCACTGAGGCAAGAGTCTTGTGGAACAATATAGGAAGCCCAATTGGCTCTAAGATGATAAACCTGCAGAAGCACTTACCATCTGAAAGTTATTTTTGTTCATTGGTGCTAATAAGTAATGCCAACATTTCTTTTAAAAGGCTCTGCAAAAGATGGGTCTCTTGTGATACAATAGTGAATAATTATTATCAGGACTGATTGTGAGGGTTGGGAATGTAAAGGTAGACATTTTATAGCAAGGAGGGGAGTGATTAACTTTTTCAGTCTAGGAGCGGAGGTCCCTAGGACCATCAAGGGAGAAGAGCAGAGAGCAGGACCCTACCCAGAGAAGCAGTGATGCCTGAGATGGAGGCAGAGACGATGACATGGAGAGATGGAGCAGCTGGGACTTTAGACCCAGAGAGGGAGAGGGCTGTGTGCTAAAGACCAGGGGTGTTGGGGGGCAGGCTTGCAGGGTATACCCTTTGGTTGGTTGATGATGCATGGAGGGGATTGTAACCATGGCAATGAGACGATATGCGATAGAATGAATGTAAAACTAATATTCTCCCATGTAAATTATCACATAATTCACAATAAAACATTAAAAAAAAAAAAAAAAGGCTCTGCAAAGAAAGCTGTGTAAGAGGGGGATGTATCATTCTATAAGAAGTCTCTCCCAAGGTGACTTGTTTCCAGTCCTTTTTAGAAAACAGTTAATTTGTTCAATAAGTCTTTCTTTTCATTCTTCTCAACGAGCATTTGCTGAATATTTACTGTGTGTCAGGAACTTTGCTGAGTGCTCAGGATGAATGCTGAAAAAGACACAATTTGTTCTTTAAAATCTTCAGCCTTTTACTTGGTAAACATTTATGCTATGGCTGGGGAAAAACTAAGCTGTAACATACATGTTTATTAAATGATAGCAATTTGTGACCAGAGCTATGTTGTTATTGTTATTGTGAAGCGCTGTCAGATTGGTTCTGACTCATAGCCACCCTGTGTAGTGTTTCCAGGGAACGGCTGGTGAGCTTGAACTGCAGAGCTTGAACCAAGAGCGATATTAGAGCTATGATAGGAAATGAAGTGTGCTGGGAAGCATCGCCAAATAGGTAGCAGTGAAGGAGGAGTAAAATGGTGCGCTGATCAATGTTGTCTACTCCTTCAAGACTGTTCACACCTTCAAGCTTTCTTCTTTCTCCCCTTGCACAAATTGGATATGAGGAATTAGACAGGAATCAAAATACCCCAAGACTTTCACACGGGCAGGACAGTCAGAATGGTAATGATATTCTTACCAATGGTGGTGGTGGTTGTGTAACACCAAGTTGGTTAGACTCATAGCGACCCTGTATAGGGTTTCAGAGGCTGTACATCTTTACAAGAGCAGAAAGCCTTAGCTTTCTCCCATGAAGCAACTGGTAGATTAGAACTACTGACTTCACAGCAGCACAGTTTATAATCTACTACACTACCAGGGCTCTTTATGCTTACCAATAGTGTTTAGGAATACAGAAGGAAAAGCAGATGATAGGCAAAACACACTGAGATGTTGAGTTGCAGATGCCTATGAGATATCTAGGAGATGTTTGGTAAACAATGAATCCGGGACAGTGGGGTTTTTTGTTTTGTTTTGTTTTAATTCTTACACTGCTAGGTGCTAGGGATGCAGGGACAAATAAGCATGTAAGCTAAAGACATGTGTTTTACAGCTTCCTAAAGCTCTCTCACATGTACTATATATAAAGTGGATTCCAGACAGAAAGCAGGTAGTGTGATCGCATTGAGTTGAGTTTAATAAAGGAACTATTTATAAGGCTATGGGCAGGAGAGCACAGGAAGTAGTTACTAAGGGGAGAGTTATGATCAGCCCTAGAGAGGAAGTGGACTGCCCTATGGAGATCACCATCTGACAGAAGCCGTAGCCTTTAGTAGAGAAGTAACCCATGGAGCCTTTTCAGGTAGGGGCCCATCAGAAATCAGAAGACAAAGGAATTCTTTGATGGAGGACCCTTAGGCCAATCTTATGGGGCATAGCGCTGGGTGCAGCAATGCGGAGAGTGAATCTGGAGAGACAAACAGAAGATGTCCAGTACATGGTACATTAGCACATGGATCAGTGCAATAGTCTCATATAATAATGATAGTAATGATAATATCTTACATGCATTTGTATAAAATATTTTTATAAGAAAAAAAATATATATATATAATGATAATAACTAACCAGTATTGTATGCTTACCCTGGATCAGGCAGTATATCAAACCTTTCATCTACTCCTAATTCTACAGAGTAGAATTGTTCCCTAGGGTGTTCTGGCTATAATCTTTATGGAAGCAGATCACCAGGCTTTTCTTCCTCTCATATACTAATAAATGAGTGAAAGACATCTGTGCCACTCAAGGACATCCCATCCTACTTCTTCTCCTAACTGTGTTTGAATTATCATCCGTGTTTACAGGCAAGGTATATTTATTATCTTTACCATGTGTTAGTCACTGTTTCTAGGTGCTAGTGATACATATTAAACAAAACAGACAGAAATGTCTGGTTTCTAGAAGCTTAACTCTTAATGGGGAGAAAACAAGTAAAGTCTACAGAATTTCACTTGTCAAGGAGTGGTATGGAGAAAAAAGTAAAAAGGGAGATTTTGATGGAGGTTACAGTTCTCAATAGAGAGGTCAGGAGATAACAGGAGATGCAGATCCTGACAGAAGGAGTCATGGGATATCTGGGAAGGAGCCATACAGTTAGGGAACAGCAGATGCAACCACCTGAGCTCTCTGGTTTTGACTCTGAATGAAGTGGGAAGTCAATGATGTTTTCCAGCAGAGAACATATATGACTCAAATTAAGTTGTAAAAGCATTATACTAGCTGCTGTGTGAATGGACTATAGGTGAGCAAAGACACAACTCATAGACTAGGTAGGAGGCTATTGTAATCATGGGAGATGTGTTGTTGGTGGTGGTTATGTGCTGTGGAGTCGGAACTGACTCATAGCGACCCTGTACAGGGTTTCCAAGGCTGTAAATCTTTATGGGAGCAGAAAGCCTCATCTTTCTCCTGCTGGGAGGTGTGTTAGATGTAATTAAAAGATTTGGGATCTATTTTGGAGGTAGAACTGACAAGATTTGTTGGTGGATAGGGCATGGAAGAGAGGAATAGAGGGACATCAAAGGTTAAGGCCAAACATTTTTGCCAGAGAGCTGAAAGGATGGAGTAGTCTTTTACTGAGTTAATTAGTACTACAAGGGAAACAAAACTGGGAGAGAAAGGGAAGCAGTTAAACATATTGGGTTTGGGATGCCCAAGTAGAGATGCTGAGTAGGCAGCTAGATATGGGAGGCTGTCATTCAGGGGAGAAGCTCAGACTGTAGAATAAAAGTGGGAGAGATCAGTATGTAGATATTACTTAATACCCTGAGGCTTCTTGAGAGGGTATATTTAGAGAAGTGCTGATTCTGAAACACTGCAATCTTCAGAGTAAAATATATGAGTAAAGCAACTGGTGGGAAAGAGACAAGGAGGAATAGCTTGGACAGTGGTAAATTGGAGTTCACAAATATTGCCTAAAGATGGCAGCTACTTCTCAAGCCATGCAAAATATGTAGACTGTCCAACTAGCACCATTGCATAGCAAAACTCCTCAATAAAGTATATCTTCAGTTCCCTACTTGGTAACCCACTCTACAGGCAGGAAGCTGAAGATGTGGTCAAGGATTTATTCCTGTTTGTTCTTATTTCTATGGAGTCCTGTTGTGACTCAGTGGGTTAATGCGCTGGACTGCAAGATGGGTTTGAACCAGGTCAGCAGTTCAGGCTCACTAACTGCTCCAAGGAAACCCTACACAGGGTCACTATGAGTTGTAACTGACTCAACAGCACTTAGCAACAACAACAATACTTTTTGTTTCTATAGTGCTATTAAGGAGTCCTAGTGATGCAATGGGTTAAGCACAAGGTCAGTGGTTCACACTCACCAGCCTCTCCACAGGAGACTGATAAGGCAGTTTGCTTCCATAAAGATTTAGAATCTCAGGAACCCTATAGAGCAGTTCTACTTTTTCCTATATGAGTCAGAATCAACTCAATGGCAGTGGATTTGTTTTTGGGGGGAGTTTTTGGTCCATCAGTCTGATATTGTGAGTCTTGGTTCTCCTGTAACTCATCAATCCAGACTCCATCTTCTGCTCTGTGGACCAGTGGTGTGTTGAAGATGGCTTCTACTGCCTATGTATCATGAGAGTCAATTGTTAAATTTCAGGAATATTTTAAAAACTGGGTTATAAGCATACCCATTATTAAATTATATTGTATTCATTTTCATTACCTAAATTATATATTCTTTAAAAAGTCATGGTTATTGCTTACAGGGCACTGAGTTTCTGTTAAGGGTCATGAAAAAGTTTAGAAATGAGTCATAGTGGTGACTGTCACTAATGCTACTGAATTGTGCACATTCCAAATGTTGAAGTGGCAAATGTTTTGTTATATATGAAAAAGAATGAATGAACCAATAAGTGGCCATAAATACTCAACACCTCACTACCTAATCATTATACTAGTTCACTACTATCTACGTATTTAAGGTTATTTATTCCAACTGTATCGATATTCTGGAAATATAACCATCTATCTTTTCCCAACTCTACCTTTAGTGACTTCAAGGTGGTAGCTTGAAATCAGCCATGGTGGAAGTGTTTACACCATGGAAACTGGCAAACACTACAAAAAGCAAAGCTGTTTTCCTTGAAAAGCCCATTTTGTAAATATCATCCTTGGAAATGTGTCACAGCTGGCTGATAGAAACTGAAAATAACAATTGTAGCTAGAAAAGCACTTAGATACTGCAGTTTAGACCCACTATTTTCTTTTTTCTTGTATATTTACTGCATGGTTTATTATTATTATTTTTTTAATAACTCTAAAAGATTGCTCCATGTATTTTCAGAGACTGACTTTGGAGAAGTCCTACCCACAATTTGCATCTTTCTCTTTTCCAGAAGTAATTACAAAGACTGATGGGGATCATCACAGAAGGTCAACAGTCAGGCCCAAAGGAGTTCCCTGGAAAATAGCTTGACATTTTGAGTTAGTGTTTCTTGACTTCCATCCAAAGATAAACTCTCTTATAAAAATGTTATTGAAAAGAGTATATCGTTCCCCCCAGAGTTCAAAAAGCATGTAAAGAGAGATAAAATGTAAGTGGGATAGAAGGGAAATGACTCTTTAGGGAGAAAAACATATATTCTTCTTTTTAAAGTTTCATGCCTTTATAATGAATAAGCCTTCAACTATTAAGGGTTAAAGCTGGCCCTAAGATAAGTTTCATGTTAGGTATAACCAAACAAGGCTCACTTTCCTCTTCAAGGTTTCCTGAAGCTAACCTTTTTCCTTCGGTGTTACATGCCCTCTCCACAAATAGAGCTCAGAAGAAGTATCTGTTACAATGACCCAGGCTTTACCATTCATGGCAAATCTCTCTAAATTACAGGCTTTTCCTCATAGAGACCATTTACGGTGGGCATAATACAAGGCTATGTTCTACCATGCCATTCTTTGAACTAGTTGTACCGTGTTATTACCACACTAAACTAGAGTGGCCAGTTTTTCTATAAATAAACACTCTCCTCACTGGGTAGATGAAAATCCTTAGTAGCAGTTCCTGCGTTATTGATTTTCTGGTTTCCAGTTTCTCTGCTAGGATTGACTTTTGAGTTGTTTTGAAAAGTGATGTCTTGTAAACACTTGAGTGTTGCTAGACTCAAGAAAAATCCGATTAGCAGAGAATCAATAACATTATTACTCAGCTGGGCTCCCTGTAATTCTTCCATCTCTAGACCAGGTGGGTGGATGGGGGTGAGGAGGTGAGCTCTTTCAAAGAGACTGTATGTTCTTCCTGGAATCCACTGGTTTCTCTGCAACAGTCCTTTAATTTTGTGGTGTTGGAAATGGAGCTAATAATGACAGTTTGAAGATGATCCGCTTCCTCTCTGTGAGGGAGAACAAAGGAGCTTTATCTGTTTTGACAAAGGGGGGTTAGAAGTTTAATCAGTCGCTTCTGAGAGTCTCCATCACTCACAAGAAATAAAGTGTAGAAATTCACTAGGAATGGCTAACACTTCATTGACATCAGAGGTCTTCACACAGGTAATATCACCTCAGGACAGTGGTTCTGTTGTTGTCGTCATTTGTTTTGTTTTTCCTTCTTTTTCCATCAGCCGTTTAAGGAGATATAGTGAGGCATGAAACGGTAGGATGTATTCTAACAAGCTGTAGACACCATCTGATTTCCTTCATTGTCATCTCCTGGGCTCCCACAGCTACATTCTCAGATTTGGGGAACAACTTTCTGGCCAGGAGCCCCTCGTCAGAAGCCTGTGCTCCCAGAATCAACTCAGCTGTGTGGATCACAGCTGGGTTAGAATCTTTTACACCTATTCTGATACTGAGTGCTGCCAGCTTTCTTTCTTAATTAGACCTCACTACTGTCTCAATTCTATTAACCAAATTCTCCATTCATTTTTCTCTTAACCTCAGGGCTTGGCTGAATATGTTGTCCTAAACCACACTTTCCATGGTTATGAGTTATTGCTACTCCGGTCTGCCAGTCTGGTGGTAAAATGAGGTCACTCATGTCCAGATCTCCTGATGCGTGTGCACCTGCTTAGCCTTTCACCAATTCAGTCAGGTTTTCAGTTCTGGCTCTCTAAGGGGCTTTTAATAAATACTAACACTTGGAATAACAAATCCGGATATATTTGATTTCATGTAGAACATTGATCTTTTAAAATTAAATGTTCTTAAACAAACAACCCCCAAACCATTGCTGTTAACTCAATTGCAACTAGTGGCGATCCCAAGTTGTTGTTGTTGTTGTTATGTGCCGTGGAGTTGGTTCCGACTCATAATGACCCTGCACAGGGTTTCTGAGGCTGTAAATCTTTACGGGAGCAGAAAGCCTCATCTTTCTCCCGCAGAACAGCTAGTGCTTTCGGACTGCTGTCGCTGAGGTTCTCAGCCCGATTCGTAACCACTATGCTACCAGAGCTCCTTATTACACAATAAAACTGCTCCATAGGGTTTTCGTAGGTGTAACCTTCCAGAGCAAATAACCAGGCTTTGTATTGTGGTGCTGCCGGGTTTATTCAAATTGCCAACTTTTAGGTTAGTAGCCTATAGCAAAACTTTTTTTGGAACCAAGGTGGTGCTGTGGGATAATGCACAGAACCACATGGTTGGCTTCAACTGCAAGGTGGGCGATGGTTCAAACCCACCAACCACTCCTCAGAAACCCTATACAGGGTCACTGCAAATCAAAATCTACTCGATGGCACTTAACCACAACAAGGACATGTTAAAGGTCCTAAATAGGGTTCCTGGTGTGGCGCTGTGGGTTAATGCACTGGATGGCAAGGTCAGTTTGAACCGACAGCTGCTTTTCGGGAACCCTATACAGGGTGTCTATGAGTGGGAACCGACTCCATGCTGAAAATAACAGCAATTGGATTCATTAAGTAGCCTAACCAGAGTTGAGAACCTCTAATCCAGTTGTTTTCAAATGTCATCATGCATCAAAATCAGAAGGCTTGAGAAAATAGGTTTTTGACTCTCTGAGTTTCTGATGTTAGATACAGGGTGAGGACTGAGAATTGGGATTTCAATCAAAATCCCAGATACTACTGATGCAGTTGGTCCTGGAACCACATTTGCAAACTACTGCACTAATTTATCATGTATTGCAGTCTTCTAGACTTGAGAGCTTCCTTAAGTCTCCAGTCTCTCTTCACAATTCTCAACTATTTTATTGTACAACTTCAGCACCCAACCAGTGTGTGTGTGGGGGGTGGTTATGTAGGGTTCTTTATTCTTGGTCTTAGGTGTCTTTAGGTTGACCTGGTCAGCTCCCCTTGATTCCTATATGCATCTCTTTGGGGAAACGAAAATTCTTGGGGAAAATTATCTTGGAAGAATTGTAACCTCAGTAAGTTCGTATACGTATTTGTATATTTATGTATCTCTGTACAAAGCATTTGAAGTAACTATATTTGCTTGGAAGGAGCTCTGATAGCATAGTGGTTACGAATCAGGCTGCCATCCACAAGGTCAGCAGTTCGAAACTACC
Source organism: Chrysochloris asiatica (assembly GCF_000296735.1). NCBI lineage: Eukaryota > Metazoa > Chordata > Mammalia > Afrosoricida > Chrysochloridae > Chrysochloris > Chrysochloris asiatica. Next base: position 1,859,102 of record NW_006408751.1, read on the forward strand.
AGCTGTTCCGTGAGAGAAAGATGAGGCTTTCTGCTCCTGTAAAGATTTACAGCCTCGGAAACCCTGTACAAGGTCGCAATGAGTCGGAATCGACTCCACGGCACATTACAACAACAACAACATATTTGCTTGGAAGAATTGGGTCACTTCACATCTAAAGACCTGAATAAATGTTTGAAGTTTAATACACTAAATAGTAAATGAATTCTATAGATTTCTGTGGGATTAATATTGCAAGGCATAAAAAATTTATTTCATGTAGAACATTGATCTTTTTAAATTAAATGTTCTTAAACAAACAACCCGGAAACCATTGCTGTCAACTCAATTGCAACTCTTTTCCTCTCAATAATCTATTAACATTCACCTTGGTGAACAAATAAAAATAATAATGCTATTTCACACGTGAAAAGTATCTTGTGGTGGGATAAGAAGATACATGGAATCAACTCCATGCTACCTAACAACAACAACAAAGAAAATACAACTCTAAACGTGTCACCTAATGACACTGGAGTTTTTAAGTCTTTTGTCCCTGACGTCACATTTTTTGACTCTGGATTATCTGATGCACTAGCACCTCACCTGAATAAGCCATTCCTGTTCCCTGTTTATTCCTAAATGTGCTGTTAAAGCCTGCCCAATCCATTCTTTTAAGCACCCAAGTGAAGAAGACAGCCTTGCTTTGGCTAATCTACCTGGTGTGGCACTGTAAATAAGCACTGGACTGCTAGCAGCAAGGTTGGAGGTTCAAACCCACAAGCCGCTTCTCAGAAACACTATATAGGGTTGCTATGAGTCATTACCAACTTCTTGGCACTTAACAACAACAGCAACCACCTTGTTATAAGTTGCCACTGAGATGAACTCCAGCGTATAGTGGCCCAATTCACTATGGATTCACAACAGAAGAAAACTCTGTTCTGTAGTGTGCCATCCCCATGATTAGTTGTGACTGGACCAACTATTGATTGATTAATCCTTTCAGTAATAGTCAACCTTTTGAGAGCCCAGTACAAAGTGCATTCACATGCATACTTTAATTGACACAAGTATCATCTGGGTCCTTTTTAAAGGGACAGTTGCCAAACTGAAACTGGTTAAATCAACATGGAAGTGGCTCCTGGTAGTTAATATTTTAAAACTTTATAGTGATTGTTGGACACATAAGAAGATAGGCCTAAGGATCAGCTTTCAAAACATCATCATCTTGAAAACCCTAAGGCGAAGTTCTACCGTAGACCTGGGTTGCTTTGAATGTGAGACAATTCCAGGACAACTAATAACAATGCAGTGGTTTTACAACGCCTGCATACTGCAAATTGTTAATGCACATGGCTGAAGGGCACCTCAGAAGAAAATCTGGAGCTCTATTTCTGAAAGATCAGTCGTAGAAAATCCTGTGAAGCAGTTTTATTCTGAGAGACTGCCATAAATTGGAATGGACTCAACAGCATGTAATTTGGTTTTTATAGTGATTTTAATGTGCAGCAATGATTGAGAAATACTGAACCAGATGGTCCACATCAATACCCTCCCACCTCCTCCCCCAACTGCCACTGAGTCAATTCTGACTCATAGTGATCCTGTAAGACTTCCCCATTGAATTTCCAAGGCTATGAATCTTACAGAAGCAGACTTCTGCATCTTTCTCCTGTGGAGGGCTTGACTGGCTTTAACTACCAACTTTTAGATTAGCAACCAAGTGCCTTAACAACTGTACCACCAGGGTTCCTTACATCTATGGCACAAAATATAAAATAATAAACTTTCTCTTGGTTGAATGAACCCTGATATTAAGTAAGAGATTTTAGGAACTGTTCAAAATTTCTCCTTCAGTCTTGATCTCTCTTCCCTTATCAGGATCCTGCCCTTCACCAACACTCCTATGCCAGTTTATCTTACTCCAATGGCTTGTGTGCTGCTGTGATGCTGGAAGATATGCCACCAATTTTTAAATAGTCTTAGGGTCTCCCTGGGTGAACTCAGGGAAGGTTCCAGTCAAAGGCAGAATAGGAAAAAGGAGAAGCACCACTTATGAATGGGTAGGCTCTGAAAATCTTAAAACAGCAGCAGAGCATTGTCTAATAGAGTGCTAGAAGATGAGCCCCTCAGGTTAAAAGGCACTCAAAATACTACTGGGGAAGAGATACCACCTCAAAGTAGAGTTGACCAGAATGATGTGAATGGTGCAAAGCTTTCAAGATCTTCATTTACTGATGGGACACAACTTAAAAGGGTAGAAATAGCTGCAAACATCCAATAATAATCATAGCATGGAATATATGAAATATGAATCCAGGAAAAGTAGAAGTAGTCAAAAAAGAAATAGACAGCATAAAGATTGATATTCTTGACCTCAATGAGCTTAAATGGACTGCCATTTAGAATCAGACACATGTTTACCATTTTACAGTTGAATCAATCACCTGGCTTAAAATTTGACATTTTAAATCAGACAGTCACAAGGTTTACCATGCCAGGAATTACAAATTGAAAAGGGATGGTGTCACATTTGTAGTCAAAAATAACATTTCAAGATGTATCTTGAAATGCAATATTGCCTGTGATAGGATAGTATCCATACACCTACAAGTTTTATTCAAATTTATATACCAATGTGATGATGAAATTGAAGAATTCTACCAAATTCTTCAGACTGAAATTGATCAAACATGAATGAAGATGTATTGAAAACTACTGATGACTGAAATGTAAAAGTTGGGGATAAAAAAGGATGAATTAATAGTTGAAAAATATGTCGTCGAAAAAAAAATATGTTGTTGATAGAAACAATGTTGGAGATCTCATATACAGTTCTGCAAGACCAACAACTTATTCCTTGTAAATACATTTTTTTTTCAACATAAAAGACAGCCATAAATGTACAACTAGCCACATGGAACACATAAGATTAAAATTGACTCCATCTGTGGGAAGAAATAATGGAGACGCTCAATAAAATCAATCAAAACAAGGCCACAGCAGGCAACTGTGGAATGGACCAGCATTGCTTATCTGCAAGTTCAGGCTGACTGAAGGTGAAGAAAATTAAAACAAGCCCAATATAGTCAAAATAAGACCTTGAATATGAATATATCCCAACTGAATTTAGAGACCATCTCAAGAACAGATTTGACACAAATATCCAAAAACCAAAAGAGTTGTGGAATGGCATCAAGAAGATCGTCATGAAGAAATCAAAAGGCATTAAAAAGACAGGAAATAAAGAAAATTAGCAGAGAGAAACTAAAACAGCTAGAAAAAATATGAAAGTAAAGAGCTAAACAGAAAATTTCAAAAGGCAGCTAGAAAAGAAAAAGTATTATAATAAAATGTGTAAAGACTGGAAATTAGAAAATGAAAACAATAGAACATGCTCAGAAAAAAAAAAAAAATACAAGCCTTAACTTACAATATTAAGAGATTTTATGTGCTTAGGTGTGGCACTGTAGGATCAGCACTGGACTGCTAACAACAAGTGCAGTGATTAAAATACATCAGTGGCTCTCAGAAACCACATACAGGATCGTTATAAGCCAGAACCAACAAGATGGCACTTAACAACAACGTGGGCAAATTATTGAATGATGCAGGAAGCATCAAAAGAAGATGACAAACAATCACTGTACTAAAAGAATTGGTCAATGCTCAACCTTTTCAAGAGCTACTATATAATCAAGAACTGATAGCATTGAAGGAAGAAGTCCAAGCTATGCTGAAGGCATTGGCAATAAACAGGCTCCAGCAATTGACAGAAAACAAATTGAAATCTTTTAACAAACTGATACACCGCTGAAGACACTCGCTTATCTATGCCAAGAAATATAGTAACCAGCTATCTGTCCATCTTATTGAAAAGAGATTCATAATTGTGCAAATTCTAAAGAAAAGAGACCCCACATGATGTAGAAATCATCAAACAATACTATTACTATCACCTACAAATAATTTTTTGCTGAAGATAATTTTTAAATGGATGCAGCAGTACATACACAGGGAGCTGCCAGAAATTCAAGCCAGATTCAGAAGAGGAGATGGAATGAGGACTACCATTGCTGAAGTCAGAAGGATTGTGGTTAAAAGCTAAGAATACTGAAAAGATGTTTATGTGTATTTCATAGACATTTGACTTTAAAGGCATTCTATTATGTGAATTTTAACAAACTATGGATAACATTATGATGAGTGAATATTCCAGAACATGTAATTGTATTCATAAGAAATATACAGAGACCAAGAGGCAGTCATTGGGACAGAACAAGAAAATACGGAATGGTTTAAAACCAGGAAAGGTGAGCATCAGTGTTGTGTCCTTTCATCATATTTACTCAATCTATATGCTAAGCAAATAATCTGTAAAACTGGATTACGTGAACAAGAACATGGCATCAGGATTGGAGGAAGACTCATTAACACCCTGCAATATGCAGATGACACAACCTCACTTGCTGGAAGGGAAGAAGACTTAAAAACTTACTGATGAAGATCAAAAACTATAGCTGTCTGTAAGGAATGCACTTCAATGTAAAGAAAATAAAACTCTTCACAACTTGGTCAGTAAGTAACATCATGATAAATAGAAAATATTGAACTTATCAATATTGGATCTATAATTAGCACTCATGGAGGCAGCAGTCAAAAAATCAAATGACATATTGCATTAGGCAAATTTGTTTCACAAAACCTCTTTAAAGTGTTCAAGAGATAAGATGCCATTTTGCTCTTGTCAAGAGCAAAGGTGTCAGTTTGAACACTCAGGTGCACCTCATCAATGCCATGGAATTTTCAGTTGCCTCATATACATGTGAAAGTTGGACAAAGAATAAAGAAGACCATAGAAGAACCAATACATTTGAATTATGGTTTTCGTGAATAATATTGAAAGTACCATGCACTGCCAGAAGAACACACTAATCTGTCTTGGCAGAAATACAGCCAGAATGCTACTCAGAATTGAGAATAGCACGACTTTGTCTGTTGTTCTTTGGACATGTTGTCAGAAGGGATAAGTTCCTGGAGAAGGATATCATGCTTGGTAAAGTGGGAGGCCCAAACAAGATGTATTAACACAGTAGCAACAACAATGATTTCAGAAATAACAGCAATTGTGAGAATTACACAGAATTGGACAGTGTTTCATTATGTAGTGTGTAGGATCACTATGAGTCAAAACTGACTCCATGGCACCTAACAACAACAACTCCCCTCCAGTTTTAAGCTCTTCTGAAGAGTCTAAGATCCAGTTTCTCTACCTAGTTTCAGAATAAAACATTCTCAGTCCCCTCTCAGTTCTGCCTATTTGTTCCCCAATTACCACCAAGCTCAGCAAAACACGAAAATGATTCTTAAACTAACCCTTTGTAGAATGTACATCTCAACTCTAGTAATCACTTGTTTAAAGAGAGTAGACCTCCTAAGAAAAGAACGTTGTTACGTGCCGTGGAGGCGGTTCTAACTCATAGTGACCCTGTATAGGGTTTCCGAGGCTGTAAATCCTTACAGGAGCAGAACTCCTCATCTTTCTCCTGTGGAACATCTGGTAGTTTCGAACTGCTGACCTTGCGGTTCACAGCCCGATTCGTAACCACTACGCTACCATTTTGTTGTTGTTGTTAAGTGCCTTCCAGTCGGTTCCGACCCATAGCAACCCTGTACAGGGTTTGCGAGGGTGTAAATCCTTACCGGAGTAGAAAGTCGCATCTTTCTCCCGCGGAGCAGCTGGTAGTTTCGAACCGCTGACCTTAAGGTTCGCAGCCCGATTCGTAACCACTACGCTACCAGAACTCCATAGACTTGGGTTTTTTTCCCCTTGGTTACAATCATTCAGCTAACAGCCAATTAATTGCTCTGTGATAAGGAAGGTAAGGGCTATAGATAATGCAGGGATTTGCAAATTACATTAAACAACTTAGAATTTTTTATGGTTTTGAAAATTTTTTAATTGGGGGGGTTACAGGATCAGAATAGCATTTTCAAAAGATAATTGGGGTTACAGTTGAATTAAATGAGGAAAAAGAGTTAGGTAATTATTGGAAAAGAGCCAAGATCTGGGTCATGGACAAATATAGAGGGAAAGATATTGTAGAAGTAGACTCTAACCCAATTATTAATTTCATCCCTTTCATTTTGAAAAGTGTCTCCTGGTTTAGACTATAAATTACTTGATCACCTTAGGTATTTGTTATGAATGGAATATGGTCCTTCAAAATAGGACAATTCTCTTTTTCTTTCCTTCTTGACTATGTAACTGCACTGTGTCTGTGAAGTTGGTAGTGCGATTCTTTCAGTGAATGGCTACCAGAAAGGAAGTGTAAGTGTGCCGGGGCTAGAGCGGCAAATCAGAGGTCACAGACCAGGTTTTCAAGCCCACATTATGGGGAAATGGCAACTGGTGGAGAAGTAAATGAGGTTTATGTAAAATGCTAGGAAATCAGGACAAAACTGTTTACCAAACATAGAGTAGTATAGTTCTTCATGGAGATCTCTATCTTAACATCTCACTGGAAAAGTGAGTTACAAAGTTGGAAAGTTTAAGAGCATCATGATAACCAACATAATTCCCAAGGGACCAATGACACATGTGAGGATAAGAAGTTAAGGGGTATCGAAAGCCATGTTAAATGGACTCCAAGCATGCTAGTCCAGTTGTGAGGACCAGTTTTGCAATACATTGTTTTTGTTGTTAGGTGCCATCAAGTCAATTCTAACTCATTAAGACCCTGTACATAACAGAATGAAACACTGCCTTTGTCATCCTCATAATTGTTGTTATGCTTGAGCCTATTGCTCCTGTCACTGTGCCAATCCATCCCACTGGGTGTCTTCCTCTTTTTTTGCTGACCCTCACTTTACCAAGCCTGATGTCCTTCTCCAGGGACTGGTCCCAATTACATCAGTTTTTCTACAGTCTTCCGTATTCATTATCCAACTTCCACATTCATACAAGGTGATTGAAAATACCATGGCTTGGGTCAAGCACACCTTAGTCTTCAAATTGATACCTTTGCTCTTGACCATTATAGAGGGCTTTTTTTTTTAAATTGTGAACTGAGTGATAGTTTGCATGAGAGAACATTGGCTTTACGCCATCGTTTCATTGCAATGATTACAATCTCCTCTGTGCATCATCACTCAATAATATTTGCTTCCATTCCCTCTGTGTGTGTGTGTGTTTTAGGGGGAGGAGAGGGGGGTCTACACAAAATCACTCAGGAATATATAATAATTTAAACAACCAAAGGGCACATTCTGCAAGCCTGCCTCCTGGCTGCCAGCACTCTAATCCTTCTTTTTCCATGAGTCTAGAGTTCTCAGCAGCTCCCCTTCTCTATGTCCTCATCTCTGCCTCCAACTCTGATATCGTTGTTTCTCTGGATAGAGTCCGCATTCATCTTGTGCTCTTCTCCATTGATGGTCCTAGGGTCCTCTGTTTCTGGAATGCAAGATTAACTGCTCCCCCATTTTTGTTACAAAACTTCTACCTTTACAGTAGCAATTAATCATGATAAAAATTACTCACTATTGAATCATAAGAATCTTATCCCCATCTCCTTTCACCAGACCCATCTAGACAAGATGAAAACTATTCAGTGGGGACTCTACCTTCCCCCACACCCTCTTAAACTAAACTCCCTCTTGAAAACTTGTAAGTCAGTCAGTCACTTCATGCCTTTATTGCCCCCTCATTTTAGGTAGTCATTGTCTAAGTTGCCTGTCCCTATCTACCTTGTGTACAGAGGGGATAGAATTGATACTTGATGTGAAGACTCCTTCCCTCTCAGTTGGTATGTTGAGCTACTACATCCATAAGTATAGGTCAAGTTCATAAAATTGTGGGAATTTATACTCATTTCCTTTATAAAAATATATTTTTTATTTCCTTTTTAAATCTTCCTCTAGTCGAGTTCTGCTTATCTGGCCTTCAAGGCTAGGTCAAATGGGTACTATCTGCAAGTTTAGGTGTTCTTATGTGTCTCCCCTCACTTCATATCAGCTGGATGCTTCACTCCCAGCTCTAGTCCTCCATGACTATGTCTTTGTCCGTGGGCTCAGGTGTTCCCAGGTCTTACCACACTTTGAACCAATCAACTCTTCCTCTTCTCTCTCTAATCTCCAGGTCAACAGGAGTCTATGGAATATGGTTGAATTCAACCCATTTCTTCATTGCTGCCTTTCCCCTCTTCCACTTACCAGTAGACCAATGTGGTTGCCAGCAAGCTTACATGCCTGCTCATGTGTTTTCTTTGAGTTTCAGTCTTGGAGAGGGGGTTTGTCCTGAAGGGACTTGATTGCTTGCCTTGATGACTTTATAGAGGACTTTTGCAGCAGATTTGTCCAATGCAATGCATTCTTTGATTTTTTGACTGCTGCTTACATGAGTGTTGACTGAAGAGCCAAGCAAAATGAAGCTTTTAACATCTTCAAATTTTCTCCATTTATCATGAAGTTATTTATTGGTCCAGTTGTGGGGATTTTTTGTTTTCTTTACATTGAGGTACAACCCATACTGAAGGTTGTATGTACTCTTAGATCTTCATCAGTAACTATTTTAAGTTTTCTTTTTTTTTTTTTGCTTTCAGCAAGAAAGTTTGTATCATTTGCGTATCACAGGTTGCTAATGACTCTTCCTCCAATTCTGATATGATCTTCATATAATCCAGATCCTCGGATCATTTGCTTAGTTTACACATCAAATAAGTATAATGAAAGGTTACAATCCTTGTACATACCTTTCCTGATTTTAAACTCTTCAGTGTCTCCTTGTTGTGGTTGAATGACTGACTTTTTGTGTATGTACAGGTTCCTCATGAACACAATTAAGTTTTCTGGAATTCCCATTCTTTGCAATGTTATCCGTAGTTTGTCATGATCCACACAGTTGAAAGCTTTTGCCTAGTCAACAAGGCACAGGTAAACATCTTTCTGGTATTCTTTGCTATCAGCCCAAAGACATCTGACGTAAGCAATGATATCCCTCATTCTACATCCTAATCTAAATCTGGCTTGAACCTCTGACAGTTTCATGTCAATGTACTGTTTCAGCTATTTTAAATTATTTTTAGCAAAATTTTACTTGCACGTGATATTAATATTTTCTGATAATTTCTGCATTCCCTTGGGTCACTTCTCTTTGAAATGGGCACACATATGGATCTCTTACAATTGGTTGACCAGGGAGCTGTTAAATAAGCAAGCATGTAAGCCGAGATGAGAAAGATAGATGTCAAGCAACATGGAAATCTTCAAGAAACTAGGAAACAGAGATGAAGATACAAGGATTTTTCCTCAGAGTGGACAGAGAGTGAGAGAGATTGTGGTGTGAGGGAAGGAAACTTCCATTGTGCTAGTTGTTGTTGTTAAATGCCATCGAGTCAGTTCTGACCCATAGCGACCCTGTATAGCGCTTCCAAGGAGCAGCTGGTGAGCTTGAACATCTGACCTTGCAGTTCAAATGGCTTTGCAGTCTGACGCATTAGCCCACAGCGCCACACCAGGACTCCCCATTGTGCTGGTGGGGAGCTTTATTTTCCTGCTTCCTCTGGAATTTGGTAACTGTGCCATGGCAATCAGTTTGTTAACCTCTCTGCACCTTGATTTTTTAAATAGACTGTCTTAATTATCTAGTACTTAATTATCTAATAGCAAAAATATCGCAAGTGGAAGGCTTGGCTTTTCTCTCACTTTAGACAGCTCCATGTCCAATTTCAAGGCGCTGTCCCTAGGGGAAAGCTTGTCCCTCTCTCTGCACACTCTGAGGGAAGATACTTGTCTCTTGATCTCTGTTTTCTAGTTCCTTAGAGATTTCCATGTTCCTTGGCATCATCCCCATCTCTGCTTACCTGCTTGTTTAATCCCTTTTATATTACAAAACTGGTTCTCATAATATGACATCATAATGTTGTTGTTAAGTGCTGTGGAGTTGATTCCAACCCATAGTGACCCTGACAGGGTTTCCGAGGTTGTAAATCTTTACGGCAGCAGAAAACCTCATCCTTCTCCCATGGAACAACTGGTAATTTTGAACTACTGACCTTGAGGTTAGCAGCCCGATTCGTAACCACTACACTACCAGAGCTCATGATAAGCAGAGACAAAATGGAAGCTGTCAAAAACTTGATTTTGCTTGGATCCACACTCAATGCTCCTGGAAGCAGAAGCCTAGAAATCAAATGGCATATTGCATTAGGCAAATCTGCTGCAAAAGTCCTCTTTCAAGCATTAAAGAGCAAAGATGTCACTTTGAGCACTTAGGTGGAATGTCTTACCCATGCCATGGTATTTTCAATGGCCCCGGTATACTGTTGTAGCATTAGCACTGGACTGCTAACCCCAAGGTCTGTGGTTTAAAGCTATGAGATACTTCTTGGAAATCCTATAAGGGTCTGAGTCAGAAATTATTTGAGGACATTTAACAATAACAACAACATATGCATGTGAAATTTAGACAATGAATAAGGAAGACAGTAGAAGAATTAATTATTTTATGTTGGAGAATATTGAAAGTACCATGGACTGCCAGGAAAACAAACAAATCTATCTTGGAGAAAGTGTAGCCAGTATGCTCCCTAGAAGACAGAATGGCAAAGCTGTCTGTCATACTTTGGACACATTATGAGGAGAGAGCAGTCCTTGGAGAAAGACATGATACTTGGAAAAGTGGAGGGTCAACAAAAAGAGGAAGACCCTCAAGTAGATGGAATGACACAATGGTAGCAACAATGGTCTCAGACATAACAAGAATTCGGAGGGTGGCACAGGACTTGGCAGTGTTTCATTCTGTTGTGGATATGGGCAATATGGCACTTAACAACAACATATGGCAAAAACTTGACTCAAAACACACCTTACATTGATCCTATCTCATTGACATAACAAAGACAACCTAATGAGATTATAACTACAGGCCTAGAGGTTAGGATTTGTAACACAGTTGTTTGGGGCAGGGGGAGGGACATGATGTAATCCATTATAGAGACATACAAGTATGATCTTCTTTAATTTGTTACCAATAAAAATGTTGTTACTTTACAAGTGGAAATCTTATACTGGGTTTCTTTTCCTCTAATGTGAAGCTTCTGAAAGAGAGCGAGCAAATGTTGTCCCTCCAATATTTATGTAGCATTTGATTAGACTCAATTATACAAGATTCACTGAAACCAGTTCCACCTCCCCACCCCCCCAAGGCCTCCTCTTTCTCCAATGGACCAGCTGGTGGATTAGAAGTACTGACCTTGTGGTGAGTGAGCCACTAAGCCACTAAGTCATCAGGCAATGGCAAAAAAACAAGGCTCCAGGAATTGTTAGAATATCAATTGAGATGTTTCAATAAACAGATGCAATACTGGAAACACTCACACATCTATTCCAAGAAAGACAACTACCTGATCTACCAACTGGTAGAATCTATATCCATGCTCATTCCAAAGATGTGAGCTCACAGAGTGTGAAAGTTATCAAACGACGTCATTAGTATCACATGTAAGTAAAATTTTGCTGAAGATAATTTAAAAACAGATGTAGCAGTACAACAAAAATATACCAGATATTCAAGCCAGACAGAAGAGGATATGTAACAAAGAATATCATTGTTGATGTCAGTTGGATCTAGACTGAAAATAGAAAATACCAGAAAGATGTTTACTTGTATTTTATTGGCTATGCAATATTACTCAAATGTGTGGATCATAACAAATTATGAATAACTTTGCAAAGACTGGAAATTCCAGAACACTTAATAGTGCTCATGGTGAACTTGCACATAGCCCAAGAAGTAATTGTTGAAACAAAACAAGTGCATACGGTGATTTAAAATCAGGAAAGGAATGCACCAAGGTTACATACTTTCACTATACTTATTCAATCTGTATGTTGACCAAACAATTTGAGAAGCTCTACTATTTTATGAAAAAGAACACAGTATCAAAAAAATCTAGTAACAACAATCTGTGATTATGCAGATGAGACAACCTTGATTGCTGAAATTGGAAAGGGCTTAAAGCACTTACTGATTAAGATCAAAGAAGACAGCCTTCAATATGGATTACACCTTAACAAAAAGAAAACAAAACTCCTTACAATTAGGTCAATAAGCCCCATCATGATAAATGGAGTAAAGGTTGAAGTTGTCAAGGATTTCTTTTTACTTGGAGTCACATTCAGTGACCCTGGAAGAAGCAATCAAATGACACACTATATTGTGCATCCTGCCACAAAAAACCTCTTTAAAATGTTAAAAAGCAAATATATCACTTTGAAGATTAAGTTGCATCTGACTCAAACCATGATATTTCAAGTGCCTCATAGGCATATGAAAGCTGGACATTACATAAAGAAGACCAAAGAATAATTGATGCCTTTGAATTATGGTGTTGGTAAAGAATATTGAATATACCATTGACTATCAGAAGACCAAACAAATCTGTTTTGGAAGAAGTACAACCTGAATTATCCTTAGAAGGAGGATGGCAAGACTTTGTCCAACGTAATTTGGGCAGATTCTCAGGAGGGATCATTCTATGGAGAAGGACATCATGCTTGGTAAAGTAGGTAGATGGTCAGTGAAAAAGAAGAAGATCCTCAACAAGATGGATAGACACTGCAACTTAGAATGATTCTGAGGATGGTGAAGGACCAGGCAGTATTTCATTTTCTTATGCACAGGGTCATTGTGGATCAGAGCCAACAATCACAACTTCTCACTAGACTGAAGTATGTTACTATTTGTCTGAAATAAACTTTAAAATTGTGTTGTATGCATTTTTGCCTCAACATTCATGATTTAGATTTAGACGACACATGAGCACTTATGCAAACTAAGTGAAATTGATGTTTATTTTTTAATGTTCTCAAACTCATCCATAAAAGAAAAAGCACAATTATTGGACCCTTAAAAAGTAGAAATCCAGATTTGTTTTCAGTTACATAAAGCAGACTTAATATTTGAGGAGCTAACTTGTCTAAAATCCCCAGAAGTTTGCAAAATAAATAAATCGTGTTTATTAATACAAATTCAAGCATAAAATCTTTCTGCCATCAGGTAGAGATGGAATGTTATTGTTCATTGTCCAAAGTGTACAGAATCATTTTTAAAGCTGTATGATGAAAAAAAAAAAAAAACTCTTTTAAGCCTCATATTCTAACCTATTATACCTTCCCAATGCTCTTTTTACCCACACCCCCAATTTTAGAGTTTTATAGACAAGAACCTTACTACTTAAAGTGGACTTCTGTACTAGCAGCAAGGCATTATTCCCTGAAGTCTTATTAGAAATGCAGAATCTCAGATCCTAACCCAGAGCCACTGGATTAGAGTCTACATTTTATTAAATCCCCAGGAGATTTTCATATACATTCTAATTTAAGAAGTGCTGAATTAGGAGCACTTTGCTAGAAAGAAATTATATCATAAAAACAAATATGTCACAAAGAGGAATTAAAATGCCTTGTGCTTTCCTTCAAAAGGAAAAATTACATTAATCCTCTGAGAGCTATTGTCTCATCCCTGTGTGCACAATGATATCTGCCCTTTAGTGTCTTCCCTTTCTACTTTTCTTTCAGATTATATAAAATGGGTACATGTAAATGTGATTAAACTTTGCCATCGATATTATTTTACAAAATTTCAAACTTCCTCTAAAATTACTTCACTCTCAGCCTTATAATACATTTTATTTACACAGTCTATATCTGTTTCTTTTTCTCTGAGATGCAGCCCCCCCAAAAAACAGATATAATATGAACTAGAAGAATTGTTTTGGCTTGTGAATGTCTCATTTCTTTGATGAAGATCAAAGAACACAGATTTCCATATGGATTACATCTCAATGTCAAGAAAACAAAAATCCTCACCACTGGACCAATAAACAACATTTTTATTAACAGATAAAAAAGATTGAAGTTGTGAAGGACTTCGTTCTTCTTGAATCAACTACCAACACTCACAGAAGCAACAGTCAAGAGATCAGACAATGTATTGCGTTAGGCAAATCTGCCGCACAGGAACTTTTTAAAGTGTTGAAGAGCAAAGATGTCAGCTTGAGGACTAAGGTGTGCCTGACCCAAGCCATGGTATTTTCAATAACCTCATATGGATGTGAAAGCTGGACAGTGAATAAGGAAGATCGTAGAAGAATTGATGCCTTTGAGTTGTGGTGTTGGAGGAGAATACTGAAAGTGTCATGGACTGCCCAAAGAACCAATAGATCTGTTTTGGAAGAAGTGCAGTCAGAGTGCTCCTTAGAGGCCAAGATGGCCAACTTCGTCTCTCATACTTTGGACATATTGTCAGGAGGGAACAGTTGCTAGATAAGGATATCATGTTTGATAAGATGGAGGGTCAGAGAAAAAGAGGAAAACCCCCAACGAGATGGATTGCCCAGGTGGCAGCATCAATGGACTCAAGCATGACAACAGTAGTGAGGTTGGCCCAGGATCCGGCAGTGTTTTTGTTCTGCTGTGCATAAGGTCGCTATGAGTCGGTGCCAACTCGATGGCACCTAACAACAACAACAGAAGAATGGTTTTAGCTTGTGAATGTCTCATTTCTGGGACTGCAGTCAAGGACCAAGTTTAACCATAATCCGATGAATTATGGCAGTATTAAAGCAAAAACTTGGGATCTTCATAAGCAGAGAGAGGGCATTACTTTTGTCATGAAACTTCAGAGTTCTGCTGTAGCATGAACCATAGTTAGTGAGAATGTTCATCGTAGTTGACTTTGAGAGCTGAAATATGGCAAAAATGGCTGATAGTGCTTTCTAGAAACACAGTGAATGGAAGGAATACTTTGGGAAAATTTTTCTACTACATTTCCATAAAAGTTGAAAAAGTTCTCAATTATTATTAAAATAAAGAATATAGTCCCATTTGACTGAGGAGATAGATTGATAAAAAGAGTACAGGTGCTTCCTGATTTACAATGTACTCAAGTTACTGTGAACTGCACTTACAACTGTCCATTTAAAAATTTTATATATCTTATCATTAGTAATGTGTACTACATGCAATGTTGTGGCACATACTTTGCTGATATTATCATTCTCATGCCAACACCAAAAGTAAAATACAGACCAAATTTATAAAGATACTACTAATAAAAGGCAGTGATAATGAAAATTACAAAAAAGCATGAGAAATTCAGAACTGATTTACAACAGAGTCATTGGAATGGAACCCTGTCCTAAGTCTGGTACTACCTGTGCAATTACAGGGTGGTTGTTTTTAGTTGGCATTCAGTAGATTCTGACTTTGGCAACCCCATGTTGAACAACCAACTGGAAGAAATCCATATTCATAATCATTCCTAAAGAAAGTAATCCAACAGAATGCAGAAATTACTGAACAATGTCATTAAAATTACAAATAAAGTTATATTAAAGATAATTTTTTAATGGGTGCATCTGTACGTAGACAAGAAGCTGCCAGGAATCCAACCAAGTTTAAGAAGAGGACAAGGAATGACGGATGTCATTGCTGATGTCAAATGGATCTTGGCTGAGAGCAGAGAATACCAGAAAGATGTTTACCTGTGTTTTTTTTTTTTTTAAGTATGAAAAGGCAGTCAACTGTATGGATCATAACAAATTATGCATAGCTTCACAAATAATGTGAATTCCAGAACATTTTATTGTGTTCATGCAGAACCTGTACATAGACGAAGAGACACTTTTTCAAATAGACCAAGAGGACACTGCGTAGTTTTAAATCAGGAAAGCAGTGAGACATAAGGTTGTTGTTAGGTGTCATAGAGCTGATAGGGGTAGTATATGCACATCAGAATGAAACACTGCCTGGCCTCGTGGCATCCTCACAACCACTGTTACGTTTAAGCCCACTATTGCAGCCACTGTGTCATTCCATTTCACTGGGGGGTGGTATTCCTATTTTTCATTGATCCTCCACTTTATCAAGCATGATATCCTTCTTCAAACACTGAACCCACCTGATAATATGTCCAAAGTACATGAGATGAAGTCTTGCCATCCTCACTTCTAAGGAGTATTCTGGTTGTACTTCTTCCAAGGAAAATGTGTTTGTTCTTCTGGCAGTCTATATAGTTCAGTATTTTTCACTAACACCATAATTAAAATTCAGTTCTTCTCTGGTTTTCCTTATTCATTGTCCAGGTTTCACATGTATATGAAGTGATTGAAAATACCATGGGATGCGTTGGTTCTCAAAGTGGCATTTCTACTCTTAAATGCATTAGAGAAGTCTTTTGCGGCAAATTTACCAAATACTATTGGATTCATATCAATGGAGAAAAGGTTGAAGTTGTCAAGGACTTCATTCTTCTTGGATCAACTATCAACACTCATGGAAGCAGCAGTCAAGAGATCAGACGACGTATTGCATTAGG
>NW_006408751.1:1876837-1886921 GCF_000296735.1 Chrysochloris asiatica
TTTTGAATGTAGTTTGCGTTTCTGGTAATTCCTTGTTGATGTAATGCTGTGTCTGTTTTTGTATGAGCTTCAGCAAAATTTTACTTGTATGTTATATTAAAGATACTTGTTAATTTCTACATTATGTTGGGTCACTTTCTTTGTAATATAATCATATATGGATCATTTCTTTGCAATGTTATTCATAGTTTGTTATGATCTACTCAGTTGAATGTCTTTGCATATTCAATAAAGCACAAGTAAGTATCTTTCTGGTAGTCTCTGCTTTCAGTAACAAGCCACTGTCATTAGCCATGATACCCCTCTTTCCATGTTCTCTTTTGAATGTAATGCACATTTCTGGCAGTTCCTTATTGATGTAATGCTGCATCTGTTTTTATCTTATCTTCAGCAAAACTTTACTTGCATGTGATATTGAAGATATTTGTTAATTTCTGCATTCTGTCAGGTCACTTTCTTTGTAATATGCTCATATATGGATCTTTTCTACTTGGTTGTCCAGGTAGTTGTCTTCCAAACTTTTCGGTATAGAATGATTCAAGTGTCACATATCTTTGTTAAAACATCTCAATTTGTAAATTAGTATTCTGTCAATCCTGGAGCCTTGGTAATTTTTTGTTATTGTTGTTGTTGTGTTTTGTTGTTTACCAATGCCTCCAGTTCATTTTAGAATTGTTTCTTCAATTTTTCAGCAGATAGTACCTCCTGAAATCATTTAATATAAATGAATTCTTTTTTTCTACAATGTTGTTGTTATTTAGTGCCATTGAGTAGATTCCAACTCATAGTGACCTTGTATAGGGTTTCCAAGGAACAGCTGGTGAGTTAAAACCACCAACCTTGTGGTTCAGACTGATCTAGCAGTCCAGTGCTTATCCAACAACTCCATACCAGGAGTCCTTTTTCTATAAATTTGCCAGTATTCAGTAAGCGGTGGGGAAGAGCAGGGTCATAATCCAGTGGCAAAGATATTTTTTGTTATTTGGGTACAGTTCACCTGACCCTATTCAACGGCACTTTGCTTAACCAAGGTAAACAAAAATACAACACTATCTAGGATGAATATATATAAAAGGCGGAAAATATTGTGGTGGACTGACAACACAAATTGCTTATGACTCTCTGTTCATGCACTTTGCAATATAACTTCACAATTCCTTCCATTAAGAGCTGTAATAAATGTCCTCATTTGAATCTAGGCATTTGAATCTAGGCATGACTTGTGACTTGCTTTAGCTAATCAAAGAGGAAGAAGTAAGTTTGGGTCACTTTTGATTCTAGGTTTGAAGAGACTTTGTGTCAATCTTTCACAGATTGCTGTTAAAATAAGCCTGGGCTAGCTGCTGGCAGATGGAGACAAGTGGCCTAGTTACTCCCAACACTCCAGTCAACAAGAAGTTCATTATCAGAAAAGAGTGAAGACATCCTAGACCAGCCAGTCCCTAATAGACATCCCAGTTGATTGCAGATGTATGAATGAGTCCATTCAAGAGTAGATCAGATGCACTGAACTACCCAGATTTACCATACATTCATGAACAATGAAAATGTCCTCATTGTTTTAAGGTTCTGAGTTTGAAGTAGTTTGTCATGTAATAGCTACCTGATTACAAATATTTACTCATTTGAGTCAGATTTCCTTCTCAACCCCTCCTTTAAACATGAGTTCCAGAGTTAGTAAAATAACTCTTCTCTTTTATTCATCTTTTGGATGGTATTCGTATGTGTGCTAGTGAATGTTTCACAACAAAATTTCTGGGGTGTAAAAAATGCATATGACTATGTATGCATACATACCATTATTATAAACTTTACTGATATAAAGAAATTGTAGCACACAATTTATAAATAATAAAATCCACAATTTTGTATTGTAAACTCCCCATGTCCAACTAATTTTAATACAAAGCTTTTATTAATTTTTTAAGTTTTTGTAAGCCCAGCTAACCTATGGTTGCAATTCAATCATTATTTAACAAATGCATCTTAATCTGCTAATTCTTTTCCCAATAAATTTATTATCATTAAATCTGATGAATGAGTTACTGTTAAACTATTCCTAATCCTTATACAAAAATTATATTATTAACATTTTCTCCATAGCTTTCTTTAGCCTACAAAATCAACAAAACAATAAATTAAGCACTGATCTGTAGTGTTGGCTAATTTCTAAGATAAAACATTGAGAGTATGACCAATTTCAACTGTCAACCCACTGTCACAGAGCACAGAAGTAGGAAGAAATAGGCAATAGCACAAATTATATTATATCCCCATTATAGGACATTTAGATGATTTTGTTGTTCTTACATGCTGTTGATTTCAACTCATCACAACCCCATGTGAGAGAGTAGAACTTCTTGGTTTTTCATGGAAGCTGATCATCAGGAATTTCTCTTACTGGGAGAAAAGCTTGGGTATAAGCTTTTTCCCTATTCATACAATTAGTCTATAACTAAGCACCATTATATATAGTACTTCCACAAGTATATATACTTGATGTAATGTTGTTTTTGTATTAGCTTTAGCAAAATTTTACTTGCATGTTAAAGATATTTGTTATCTTTTTTTTTTTTTTTTTCTAAAGTCCAGATAGTTTTTATTTGTTTTGTAAAAGTCTAACAGGTGACTTTTAGCTATGACACAAGGATATGGAGAACCCAGGACCATAATCTCAATAATGCCTCTCTCCTTTACCAGAGATTTCCCCAGGAAGTTTGTTATAAATGTTTCCTGGTGGTATCTTTACTAATTCTGTTTCACAGATAGAAAACTTTGAAAACAATGGATCTATCCAATTTTTCCTACTGGAGAATTTTTCTAGAATTCTCTTTGTCCGCTGTGAACCACTTCTAAGGCAGTAAAAGTAAAGACTCTAGTATGTCTTGTTACTACCTCTGAGGCCCCAAACCCCAATTGTCATGCAGTTAATTTCAACTGATGACAACTCCAATGTGTCAGAATAGAATTGTACTCCACAGTTTCCAGTGGCTGATTGTTTTGAGAAATAGATTGTCAGGCTTTTCTGCTGCGGAGCCTCTGGATGTGTTAACAATTTACACTGTCCAGAGACTCCTACTTTAGTTGCCACTGACAGCTAACTCCACTCTCCTTTCAGGCTCTGGGAACTGAAATGTCTAAAAGACATATTGGAGAATAAAGTGTCCTTTATAAAGGTGTTTCCTTCCTCTTCTCCAGCAGAAGGGACTTGCATACTTTGGACTGATGGTGGTTGGGGGAAAGAGAAAATGAAAGCTGTATTTCTGGGTTCTTTGGTGATCTCCCATAATTCAGATCAGAAGGATTTTTATGGAGAAATGGGCAAGAGAACAGGGCAGTCATTTGAGACTGGACACTTTGATGAGACAATGAGTTTATCTGGTGAGTCCTTCTTTAAGACAAAGGTAGTACCCAACTTGTTCAACAGGCATGGTTCTATTGCAGCACCTTTTTAACTAGGGGTGGGAGTTAGGGGTAGGGGGCAGAAGATTTAAATCATGTTGGCATTTTTTTGGCTTCACCTTGCCCTATATTAGCTTGGATGTTTTCTTTCTTTCTTTGACATCACTTCATATGGTTAGATCTTCTGACCTGGCCCAGCTGCTGGCTTTGCTGAGCCTGGTCAGGGGTCTCGTGTCATCCACAGTCAGCTCTGCACACAGGGAAAACACCTCCTCAGCCAGCAGCCTTTGCTTTAATGCCATATACTTCTGATATCATAGACTTAAAAGCCTCAAGAGCATAGATAATATTAAAATAAAGAATTGCAAAGTGATAAATCTTGAGTATTTTACTCATTTATTAAATTGTAAATTATAGAATTTAACTTTAAATGATTGATATATTTAACAATTGTCTTTCTAAGTTTCTAAAAATGTTAATAATTGAATGACCTGACTCTAGCACACCCTGAAAGAAGCTGAATCATATGATGGCTTTAGTCATAATCATAATAGCTCTCATTCATCTAGTGCTCTTTATATCCAAGACACTACTGTAAACATTTTAGAGTCACAATCTCATTTATTCCTTACAATAGTTCTGTGAGATAGATATTGTTATTTCTATACCCACTTCATAGATGAAGACACTAAAGGACGTTATTTAATTTGAATACATATACTGAACTAGTAACTGTCTCTCCCACAGAGACAAGAATATACATTCTTGTGGCATGTAAAGATGAAACCAGTGTCCTGAGGAGGTTCAGAATCTGGCAAGTAGAACAATAGCTTTATCAACTTTGTAAATAAAGAGCTAAGCCTTTTAGGAGAGGGAGGCATAAATATTGCCTCAGGAGGGGAGGATGACTGTTCTGGGGAAATTGAACATAGACTTGGGAAGAAATAGGCAGTAGTGCACCAGTGTATACTATCCCCATTGTAGAATATTTATACCATTTTGTAGTTCTGAAACTTGTCAGCTGAATGACTGTGGGCATATATGTCAAATCATGGTGTGAAGTTCATGGTATGTGGTTGGAAGGAGGTGAGGCTAAGTTGTTTGTTGTCATTGGAGTAGAGATGGTCATAAAGATGGAAGTTAGTTTGGGGCAGGTAAGGCAGAAAGTCTGAGATAAAAGTCTTCAGAGTGTTCACGAAATAGACATTTGCAGTCTTGGAAGGAAACAAAGTGAAGCCAATATAGAACCGATCACCAGGACCTCTTGGGGCACTAAAAGGTGTGGTGAGGTCAAAGAGTAAGCTTGAGAAGGAATATAGAAGTGAGTGATGTGACTGACTTCATGCAGAGAAGGGAACTTATAAATTGAGAAATTAAGAATTAAGGAGACTCCATGTGGTCATGGAGTCCTGGTATGGTGCTGTGGGTTAATGCACCAGACTGCAAAGCTCTTTGAACTGCAAGGTCGGTGGTTCAAGCTCACCAGCTGCTCCTCAGAAACCCTATACAGGGTCACTATGGGTCGGAATCGACTAGACAGCGCTTAACAACAACAACAACAACATGTGTTCATATGACGACTTTTAGCATAAGTCACTGAAGTTGAGGAAATCAAGGATGTTAGGTGTTGACTGGGTCATTATTTAGCTTAGATGATATAAGGCTCAGAGTAGAAAAGAAAATGGATGAGTCAGGTGTCCTATACCCTTGGGTTATTAGGTGACTGGGAGGAAATTAATGGGAAACAGAAAAAAAAAAGCATGTCTAGATGGTGTGAATTTATACAAAGAAGTGGTATTAAATGAAGTTCGTAGAACAGAGGTCTGTTAATTTATCAAAGTTGCTAATTTTCAGAAACTGAATGTGGAACAGAATATGTAACTTTCTCAAGAGAATTTACAACAAATCAAGAATAACAAATTACCAATTTATTGACAGTAGCTCCAGATTTCGACAGTGTGTTTAGTGGGTGCAATATGACTGAAAGGTAAATTGGGGATTCATATAGAAGGTAAATTTGCACACCAAGCAGTACTTTAACTTCAATCAAAAGTTGCAGGCAAATGAAAAATAGTTATTTTTTGAGGACATTTATATTAACTTTTATTTAAGTTTGAGAAGCCATTCATTATTGATACTAGAGATTACTGTTATTTTATTATTACATTTCTATAACTGGATTCAATTATAGAGATTCCCAGGAGCCAATCACCACACATCCACCAATTTCTGAGTGTCACTAGGTTAAGGATATTGCTGTCTTTCCCAAAAACAAAAGTTTGTGATAGGAGTGTGTGATGACACAACTTTCTGGCCAAGTTAACTGTCTCTTCTCCCTTTGCATAGTCATAGTTTCCAGTGACTGCATCTTCCCATCCTCTTTTGTGATTCTGAAAGTTACTTAAAAGTAGAGCTAACTCCCTGAAGCATGTGAATTAGCATCCATAAAATTGACTCCTTGAGTTGTTTTCAGGTTCACTGAACTTCTTAACTACTTTTATTCTCATGTGCTTTCTCCACAATGGTTTAGAATTGGTTTGGAAGAAAATAGTGACAAAGACATGCAGGAACCCAGAAGATCTGAGGCTATGACTCAATTTCTGGTGTGAAACTATCTTTTTGAGTGGCCTCCAAGAACATAGCTAGCCACAAGTCAGATACAACTGAAGGGTTGACTGGTGTGGAGAAATAAGACAAAACATTACCATTTTTAAGCTCTTCACATAAGTTTATCATTACTATAATTTACAAAATCAGTTTATTTTTAAATAAACTGATTTTTGTAAATTATAGTAATGATAAGCTATAATAGTTTGATGCAGGAAACTCGGGAAATCAAGCAACATAGAAATGCTGAGCTCCTATTATATGCAAGATATGTGATAGATGTTTTGAAGAACAACAAGGCAGGTAAGATCCTTATGCCTACTTTTAGCAATGTTGCAGACTGATGAGGGTGGGGAAAATTACCACATAAGGAAAAAAAAAAAAAATGGTAGTACATAGCACTTATTGTTAATTAGAGAGGAAAAGAGATTTGTAGTTTGGGAATAATCCCATAGAGAAGATGAGAACTGAGAAGTGCTATGAAGACTGGACAAGAATTTCATAAGGTTAGACAAAGGAGAGGCGTCCCTGGAGAGGGTGGTAGAAACGGTTAACCAAGCAAAGCTGCTAAACAAGAACTTGGAGGTTATCGTTCACCCAGAGGTGCTTTGGATGAAAGGCCTGTCCTTCTGAAAATTCACAGCCATAAAAATCCTATTTTGACCCACTAATTTTTAGATGAAAAAGTAAGACCTGGGTGATAGTGTAAGCTAAGTGCAGAAGGTGAATTTGGCTCTGGGGTTAATGTAAGAAAATTTGTACTTCATTTGTATGCAATGCAAATTATTTAAAGAGTTTCTATTACTACTATCTTTCTTATCATGTTTTGTGTCAATTAAGTGAAATATAAAGGCAAAACACTTGGCACAGTATTTAGACAAAAGAAAGTTATAATAAAATTCATAATCAGTGAAGATATCAGTTTGAGGACTAAGGTGTGCCTGACACAAGCCATGGTATTTTGAATTGCTTCGTATGCATGTGAAAGTTGGAAATGAAGAAGCAAAAACGTAGAAAAATTGATCCATTTTAATTATGGTACTGGAGAAGAATGTTGAAAGCACCACAAACTGCCAGAAACAAACAAATCTGTCTTGCAAGAAGTTAGTCAGAATCCTCCTTAGAAATGAGGATGATAAGACATTGTCTCTTATCTTCTGGACATCTGGTCAGGAGGGACAGACTCTGAAGAATGGCATTATGCTTAGCAAAGTAGAGGATCAGCAAAAAAGAGGACCATCTTTAACCAGATGGTTTGACGCAGTGGTAACAATAATGAACTCAAACATGACAACAGTTGTAAGGAAGATACAGAGCCAGTTGTATATAGGATTACTATGAATTGTTTGTTGTTGTGAAGTGCCGTCGAGTCGGTTCCGACCCATAGCAACCCTGCATAGGGTTTCCAAGGAGCTACTAGTGAGCTTGAACCACCGAGGTTGTAGTTCAAACGGCTTTGCAGTCTGGCGCATTAACTCACAGCGCCACACCAGGACTCCAATTTAGAGCCAACTAAAGGAGCTCTGGTAGCGTAGAGGTTACGAATGGGGCTGCAAACCACAAGGTCAGCAGTTCGAAACTACCAGCTGTTCGGCAGGAGAAAGATGAGGCAAGATTTACAGCCTCAGAAACACTGTACTCGCTATGAGTCGGAACCGACTCCACGGCACATAACAACAACAACAACAACGGCAGGTGTGGCGCTGTGGTTTAATGCGTCAGACTGCAAAGCCGTTTGAACTGCAAGACTGGCGATTCAAGCTCACTAGCTGCTCCTTGGAAACACTATATCGGGTCACTATGGATCGGAATCAACTCGACAGCACTCATCAACAACAACAGCAAATAGCAACACCATCACCAGCAACAACATGTCAGTTTAAAGACAGACACATACTTACGTTAATAAAAGCTTATTTATTTTAAAATTTGGCTATAAACTAATATAAGCTCATAGTAGAAAATTTAGAAAATAATGAATACTATGAACAGGAAAATATTTTCAGTACTTTTAAACACTATCAATTAACAAGTCATTTGTTAATAGTTCATTATATTTCCTCCTAATTAAAAACAATACTATTGCTTGTATACACATACAGCTCACACATTTTATTCAAAATTGAGGGAATCTTTTTGCTTTAATTTATTATTATTTTTTCCTCATTCTGGGTATTTTGTTATGACATTAAATATTGTTTGTAAAAATGATGCGTAATGATTACATAATATTCCATCTATTGTTTCAGTCAGGACTCTGATAGGAAAAAAAGTAGAACTGACAAGGGTTACTAAAAGGGCCGCTTAGTACTATGTGGGCTGGGTTAGGGAGGCCAATGAGGGATGATGAAGCACTTGTGAGTCACTCTCTCCTAGTCTGAAGGGGCAAAGTGTGACTGACTTCTGTGCAGTTAACATCAACAGATTGCCCTTGCCCTCTGATTTCTAAGTGAGTTTGGCCAATGATAAGCAGCAACAGGAGCCTGGAAAACAGAAAGAAATTGAAATATTTGCTTCCCTAGCTCCCTCCTTGTCAAAGTTGGGTTGTCAGTGGCTGGGTTCTCCACTTAGACTAAAGTTTCTATTCTAACCAGAGATACTCTGAACAGCTATAACCCTGGGAAGAGTGCGGGTGGATAGGGGTGGAGAAGCCCTCATATACTGGGACTGAGTAATGTCAAGCACATATATTATTCTCAGCTGTTGTTCCGTTCCCCATTCCCTCACCCACATCTTCTTTAATATATAATTAATATTGTGAGAAATCCTATTGTTACCTAAAGCATGAAATGTAATTCTTCAGCAATACTAGTTAAGTATCTGGAATATTTGACCTGCCCTGCAAATGATGGAATAATGGGAAAGAGAAGCAACTTTCAGCATCCCATTGATGATAAAAATCATGCTATCTAGTCTGGAATCAATAATTCTCATTCTGATCCATGACTGACATTAATAAAAGTGATAGTGTAGGATTTCTGATTTATTTTCTAGGTACTCAGTCCAAATTGACACACATAAATATCATTTTATATCAGCAAAGCCTAGGCAAAGACACAGCCCATTGACCTCAAGCCCACTGCTTCCAGAATTCTCTGTTTCTCTGTTCAAGGGGCAGAAAACAAGTCAAAACCTCCAAGGTGAAAGGTGAAACAACCAAGATTTTTATGCCCATCCCTGTCCTGTTTTTTCCTTAAAACGAATTTAACATGCAACATGAATGAAAGGTAAATTGTAGGAAAATGGCTTAATCTTTTTTAAAGCACTGATCTTTCAAACATCGTTGGATTTGGCCCAGCCAATTACTTACAAGCCGTAACTCAGTTTTAGGCACATGAACTATAAGAAAGGAGCAAAATTATGACTCTTTGCTCTTCCCTTGTCATAAAATGTTGAATATAATTGAAAGTAAATCCTGTATAGTTGTTTCACATACTGCTTATATACATTTACACGAACCCTATTGAAATACCTTTCGTGGTTCTTTGGTAAACACCTGTCTGTAAAATAGGATTAAAATGTGCTCTTGATTGTTTTTAGTAAGTCTAGCGGGAGAAAGATGAGGCTTTCTACTCCCGTAAGGATTTACACCCTCGGAAACCCTGTACAGGGTCGCTATGGGTCGGAACCGACTCAACGGCACTTAACAACAACAACAAAAGTCTCCTCACTCATGGTATCAGTAATGAAGTCTTCTTGTTTTGATGGAATCATTTGACCTGATATGATTTATAATGACAACATATAATTTTTCTAATTTTATTGTTATCACTGTTATCTTTTTAAGCAGAGATAATGGCAACTCTAATGGTTTATTCTCTCCAACCTTTGACTGTTTTAGCTTCAAAGGACATTATTTTAAGAGTTAGAACAACTTGGTTTAAAAATATCATTATGGCTATGTAAGCACGGCTTTCTTTTTTATTCATGTGCTTTCCATGTAATAGGAAACAAAAATCCCCCCAAATACTTATATATAAAGAGAAAATCAAGGAAACAGAGTGTTTGGATCCAGCAATTTCTTAAGAAAATACAACCAAATGAAAGCAAACATTATTTTGGAAAAATATTACAG
>NW_006408751.1:1887552-1889767 GCF_000296735.1 Chrysochloris asiatica
GAACAGCTGGTAGTTTCAAACTGCTGACCTTAAGGTTCGCAGCCCTATTGGTAACCACTACGCAACCACGTTTATAGAGGTGAATTAATCATAAAATTCTAGACTTTGTCTGATGAATATTTACTTAACAGCAACCATAATACATTTTATAGACAAATATGTAAAATCCTATAAGTTTTTGTTAAGTTTCCTAGGAGCAGCTAGTGAGCTTGAACTGCCGACTTCACAGTTCAAACGGCTTTGCAGTCTGGCGCATTAACCCACAGCGCCACACCAGGACACCAAAATACTATATAAAAGTGCCTTTTTCCAGAGAAAAGTCTTTTCTTTCATTTTAATACATCAAAATAGCAAAATATAAAGAATAATTTCTTACTTAAGGATGTCAGAAGACGACCACGCTCAATTCTACCATTATACTTTGAAACTCATTCTTAAATACTAATGGATTTGGGAAATGTTGGGGAACATTTATTTTCTTGGCTTTCTCGAATAAAAGTCTTAAATGGCTTATTGCTGTTGTTGTTGTTAAGTACCATGGAGTCGGTTCCGACTCATAGTGACCCTGCCCAGGGTTTCCGGGGCTGTAAATCTTTACGGGAGCAGAACGCCTCATCTTTCTCCCCAACCGCTGGTAGTTTCGAACTGCGGACCTTGAGGTTAGCAGCCCGATTCGTAACCACTACGCTACCAGAGCTCCTTTATAAACAACAAAAATTGTTTCTAATTGGATCATTTTGTATCTTTCCTTTAAAAAAATAAAACAATAAAATTATGGCATAACACTTAGAAATTTAGTAATTTGATTCTCTTCTTTTGCTTTTTGGAGCTGTTACACCAAAAATTCACCATTAATCATCAAAAAAATCAATTTATATGATAAACCTTTTCATATCAACAGCTAAAGGATCCAGAGAGATTTTGGATGTACTTCATGTGGAAAATCTCTCATCTGTTTTTATTCCCTACTAAAAGTGAATCTTGGCAATTTCAATTTATCTGAATCCAATAAATATTATTATTTTGGCAACTTTGGCAACTTTGTTGTTGTTGTTGTTGTTGTTGTTAAGTGCAGTCAAGTTGGTTCCTACTCACAGTGACCCTGTATAGAGCTTCCAAGGAGTGTCTGGTGAATTTGATCACTTTATAGTGGTTTAAATGTTTTATGTGTATTTTACTGCTTCTATTTTATATATTTGGGGTAGTTAAAAACATTCACTAAGATTACATAAATTGGAAGTAGTACAGCAAGTACTTTAATCCCTTTTATTTTCTACAAGGAGGGATTTTAAGAATTTGAATAGAATTAATTGAACAAACATTAGTTAATATAAACTCTTCTGCATATAGTGTCATTCTATTTAGTATAAAATGTATATATGCAGAGATATTAAAATGCATATTATGTAGTCTCTATGTTCAAAAACCTGACAGTCTAGTTTGGCAATTAAACAAAA
This sequence comes from Chrysochloris asiatica, assembly GCF_000296735.1. Taxonomy (NCBI): domain Eukaryota; kingdom Metazoa; phylum Chordata; class Mammalia; order Afrosoricida; family Chrysochloridae; genus Chrysochloris; species Chrysochloris asiatica. Next base: position 1,889,010 of record NW_006408751.1, read on the forward strand.
GCACACTGACTAGAAAGCTGAATATAAATTTTTAACAAGAGGAATGACATGCTTCAAAAGGGAAAGCGAAGAAAGAGATCCAATGGAAATGGGAAAATGGGCCAAGTGGCAGGAAAGGCTCCAAGTACATGAGATATTTGATGAAAACATGGAAGGTGAGGTAAGATTTTTCTTTCCCCTTTTTGCTTTAAAATAATTTTAGATTCATAAGAAGTTTTAAAGAATAGTGGAGTGAATTCTCATGTGCCACTCATCCAGCTTTCTCCAAGGATAACATATTACATAATCTTGTACATTATTATCAAAACCATAAATTGACACTGGTGCAATGTTAACTAAACTGCATACTGTGTTAAGTGTAAACTAATTTTATTTTATTTTCAATAATTCTGGTGTGGCGCTGTAGGATAAGCACTGGACCACAAGGTCAATTTGAGCCATATGGTGAGTAGTTCAAACTCACCAGATACTCCTTGGAAACTCTACATAGGATCACTATAAGTTGGAACTGACTTGATGGCACTGAACAGCAATAGCTTTTAAATGTTGTATTCAGTGTGTGTGTGTTTATTGTTGTTGTTAGGTGCCATTGAGTCGGCACCAACTCATAGCGACCTTATGCACAGCAGAACGAAACAATGTCCAATCCTAGGCCAACCTCGTTACTGCTGCCACACTTGAGTCAATCGATGCTGCCACCTGGCCAATCCATCTCATTGGAGGTCTTCCTCTTTTTCTCTGACCCTCCATCTTACCAA
>NW_006408751.1:1890742-1891457 GCF_000296735.1 Chrysochloris asiatica
AATCCAGCTTGAACCTCTGGAAGTTCTTTGTCAATGTATGCTTGCAGCCAATTCTGTACTACCTTTAGCAAAACTTTACTCGCTTGAGATGTCAAAGAGATTGTCCGATGATTTCTGCATTCTGTTGGGTCACCTCTCTTTGGAATGGATACACATATGGATCTCTTCCAATCAGTCAGCCAGATAGTTGTCGTAGCTCTATGAAATTTTGTTAAATGTGTAGATTTTTATAACTAGTACCATAATCAAGACAAAGAACTGTTCTATCACCACAAAGAAACAGTCTTACTGTGCCATGAGCTCCCATTTCTATCATTTTGGGAATGTTATGTAAATGAGATTAGGAAGTTTATAACCTTTGGGAATTAACTCTTTTACTCAACATAACACCACTAAGATCCATTCAAGTTGTTTAAATTTATCAATCATTTCTGCCTTTCAATTGCCAAGTGGTATTACATTGAAGGAGTGGGTTAATTCAGGCTCACAACTCACTCCTCAAAAACCCTATACAGGGCTGCTATGAGTCAGAACCAATTCAATGGCACGTAACAACAACATTCCATTGAAGTACAGACTACTTTCAAATATTTAGTCACTGAAAACATTGCAAATAGCAGAAGAATACTGTCAAATAGCACTAGAATATTGAATACTGAAACATGATGAAAAGCAGCAGAATATGACTGGTAAGACTGAGGATTTCGCACTGACC
>NW_006408751.1:1893048-1896471 GCF_000296735.1 Chrysochloris asiatica
ATTTTGTTCTGTTGTACATAGCGTCTTATGAGTCAGTACTGACTTGATGACACCTCACAACAGCAACAGAGTCCTCAGCTGCTCTATCTCTCCATGTCCTCATCTCTGCCTCCATCTCTGGTGTCGCTGCTTCTCTGGATAGGGTCCCACATTCTGCTCATGTTCTTCTCCCTTGATGGTCCTAGGGTCCCCTGTTCCTGGAATGTAAGATTAACTACTCTCCCTTTTTGTTACAAAACTTCTACCCTTACAGTTGTGACAGTCACTATCAATCGTGAAACAATTACTCACTATTGAATCATAAGTATCTTATCCCCATCTCCTCTCACCAGTCCCATCTAGACAAGATGAAAACTATTCAATGAGGATTATACCTTCCCAAGCACACTCTGAAACTATACTCCCTCTTGAAAACTTGTAAGCCAGTCACTTCGTGCCTTTATAGCGCCCCCATTTTAGGTAGTCTATGTTTAAGTTGCCCATCCCTATCAACCCTGTATACAGAGGGGATAGGATTGGTATCAAGATCTATTTTGAGGCACTGCACTGTCTATAATAAGACAATACCCATATGTTTACAAGGATATACAGCTATTATATCAACTATTATATTGTATCAATTAATACAACTATCATTCAAATTTATGCACCAACCACGAAAGCCAGTGATGATGAAATTAAAGAATTCTACCAGCTTCTTCAGTATGCAATTGATCAACTGTGCAATCATGATGTATTGATAATTACTGGCAACTAGAATGCAAAGGTTGGAGACAAAGAGGAAAGATAAGTAGTTGGAAAAATATGGCCTTGGTGATAGAAACAATGCTAGAGATTTCATGATAGAATTTTACCAGACCAATGATTTCTTCATTGCAAATACTTTCTTAAACAACCTAACAGACAATTTTTCACATGGAACTCACCAGAAGCAATACACAGAAATCAAATTGACTATATCTGTGGAAAGAGACAGTGGGAAAACGCCATATAATCAAGCAAAACAAGGCCAGGGACAGACTGTGGAACAGACTATCAATTGATCATATGCAAGCTCAGGCCAAAGCTGAAGAAAATTAAAACAAAATGTTGACCTTGAACATTGTTGTTGTTGTTGTTATGTGCCATCGAGTCGGTTCCGACCCATAGCGACCCTGTATAGGGTTTTGAGGGTGTAAATCTTTATGGGAGTAGAAAGCCTCATCTTTCTCCCACGGAGCAGCTGGTAGTTTCGAACCGCTGACCTTAAGGTTTGCAGCCCGATTCGTAACCACTACGCTACCAGAGCAGACCTTGAACATATCCCACCTGAAATTAGAGGTCATCTGAAGAACAGATTTGATGCATTAGACACTAAAGACCGAATACCAGAAGAGTTCTGGTATGACATGAAGAACATCATACAGGAAGAATGCAAAGGGTCATTAAGATGACAAGAGAGAAGAAAAAGACCAATATGGATATCAGAAGATACTCTGAAACTTGCTCTCAGGCATAGAAATGCTAAACCAAATGGGGAAAATTAGGACATAAAAGAGCTAAGTAGAAAATATCAAAGGATAGCTCAAGAAGACAAAGTCAGATATTATAATGAAATGTGCAAAGACCTGGAGTTAGAAAACCAAAAGGGAAGAACACACTCAGCATTTTTCAAACTGAGGGAACTGAAGAAAAAATTCAAGCCTCAACTTGCAATATTGAAAGATTATATGAGTAAAATAATGAATGATGTGGAAAGCTTCCAAAGAAGATGGAAAGACTCCACAGAGTCATTGTACCAAAAAGAAATGGTCGATGTTTAATCATTTCAAGAGGTAGCATACGATCAAGAGGCAATGATACTGAGGGAAGAAGTCCAAGCTGCACTGAAGCCATTGGTGCAAAGCAAAGAATTGATGGAATAAAATTTGAAAAGTTTTAACAAATTGATGTGGTGCTGGAGATGTTCACCAAGAAATCTGGAAGGCAGCTAGCTGAACAATTGATTAGAAGAGAGTCATATAGTAGCCATTACAAAGAAAAATGACCGATCAGGATGCAGAAATCATCAAACAATATTGCTAATATCCCATGCAAGTAAAATTTTGTTGACGATAATTAAAAACAGTTGTAGTAGAACATTGACATGGAGCTGCCAGAAATTCCAGCAAGATTCCAAGAGGACAGAGAATGAGGGAAATCATTGCTGATGTCGTTCTGACATTTTTTTCCCCACACATCCTTATGCCATTTGGAATTTTCTTCAAAATAAGAAAGTTGGTAAGGTAAAGAAGCAACTTTATTGCTTTCCAAGGTTAGATAGTAATCTTAAACAGCATTAATGGTCTTTCCCCATCTGTTTAAAATGTACTCACAGCAACCCTGTGTGAGCTTATAAAACATAGGTGCCATTAGTTCATGCCATGCTACTTTTTTTTATTATTTATGCATTTATATTTATGCATGAGATTGTGCTATAGTGGGCTTTGCTAATTGCATATAAACAAATAAAACTTTCCTTTACTTTCTATCCTCTAAAATTATTTAACTCGCGTGAGAATTATTTGAGGGGGAAATCTTCACTCATACACCAGTTGGGTCAAGTTCCTGGGGTAAAATGAAAGCATTTCTTTGATAGCATTCTTCATTTTCTATATAGTTATGTGGTTCTTGGAACTTTCCCTTTTTGAGTCCATTTTTCTATTTTGGTAATGTATATTTTCTTAAAAAATAATCCATTTTCCTTAAAGTTGTCAATTTTGTTACTACAAAATTGTAAAAAGCACTCTACTTATGATTTAGTAATTTATATTGAATTCTTTCTTAAGACTGTCAAATGTAAGGTTATTCAAATAGACATAAAAACTGAAATAATTGCTTATTAAACCTAGTGAAAATGTTCCTTTCTTCCCACACTTCCTTATATTCCCTCTAAGAGGGAACAATTGAATTCACGTCTATTTCCATGTGATCTCTTTAATGTTGTCTCTTTTCTCATCCCTTTTATCCTGAATTATGTCCAATCTTTTTTCCCTACTCTCTTTCCTCAAAAAAACTCAAAGGAAAAAACCATGAAAACCCAAATATTACTAACAGCCTAAGTAGAATCTCAATTCCTGTGAGGAAATGTGGTCTTTGAGAACTCTATAATCTGACTTAATGGGGACCTTTTCTTTTTCCAATCCAAGCTTTATTAACAGAAAGCCAGCAGTCTGGAAGACAGTGAGAATAGCTTCTCAAGACCGTCCTGTCCATTATGAAGAGCAGACACATTATATAGGGTAAGTTACATTTGGATGTACATGTAATCTATTTTAACATCAAGATAGCATGTTTTGGGGGGGAAGGTGAACAATGAGGCAATGTCCTTCTCAAACATTCCATCTTTCTGGAAAAAGGAACAATGAGGCAATGTCCTTCTCAAACATTCCATCTTTCTGGAAA
>NW_006408751.1:1896571-1919105 GCF_000296735.1 Chrysochloris asiatica
TTTCTGGAAAAAGGAACAATGAGGCAATGTCCTTCTCAAACATTCCATCTTTCTGGAAAAAGGAACAATGAGGCAATGTCCTTCTCAAACATTCCCTCTTTCAAGGAAAAAGGAAATAATCAGCAATGATCCTTCTCAAACATTCTACCTTAAGGAGATCTGCCTATTTCCTGAGATAACTATCTGGGTGGGTTTAAGCACGTCCTATTCTCCTTATCCTGTCCACCTTCTAGGACCACAAGGTAATCCCAGCCAATGTATAAACTTCCTCATTTGCAGGGTCCTCACTTGAGACTCATTGACTAAACATTGTTTAGGGCAGTAGACCCATGCTATCATTCTCCACTCTTATTTTTAGATTTCATCTCCATGAAATCTGCTTCAAATGAAAATAGTTACTTTGATCCCGAACATTGTTCCTTGGATCAAATGAACTAAGCTTGTTGTTGTTCTTAAGTGCCATTGAGTCGATTCCAACCCATAGTGACCCTGTCTATACAGGACAGGGTTTCAAGGAGCAGCTGGTGAGCTTGAACCGCCAACCTTGCAATTCAAATGGCTTTGCAGTCTGGTGCATTGACCCACAGTGCCACACCAGGAGTCCTTAGGTCATGAAAAACAGCAAGTTTTACAAAGGGTGATACAAGGTAAGCACTGAATACAGCAACATATGGAAATTCCTATGACAATACAAACCCTGACCTGTCCTAGTTTTACACTTAGGTACATTTAGGGCAATCACCATAATAGGCATGACAAACAGAGACAAAGCTATGCATTCTGCAGAGCTAAACAAATGCAGATCACTACAACAGTCAGCAGATCCTTTTAAATTCCCAGGTTACTCAACTCTGTTTCTTTTAAATCCTGGATCCTAGGTAAAAAGGTGGTGAGTCATCCTAGGGAACAGGACCAGGGTCCCTCTGAGGCATTGGCAGGAGCTTTCGAAAGCACCTGATGTCCGCAGGAGGAACCATCCAGAAGGTAGTTTAATATGTCCATTAGCATAGGACACTGTTTCTACCTCTATACAGTTTAGAATGGTGTTCAAGGATTTGCAATGAATTGTACATGTGGAGAACTGCGCACAATGGACACCAGGGGAAACTGTTCAAAGCTGAATAGTTTCTCTTCTCATTACCATTGGACCACAATTATTGATGTCATCATAAGTGATATTCTTTTAAATATATCAAAATAGGGTGAATTTTCTAATTAACTCTAGAGGAGTACATACCCCTACTAAACATGAGGTGAAGGTCTGTTCTATGTAAGTGCCTCCCAAAAGACAAAAATCAGATACATTCATTACACACCGAGCTAAATAGACCCAAATGTTTTCATCCCATTGAAAGGGAATAATGTCTTGCAAGTGTCCCATTGCAAAGGAAGAGACATTATTTTAAGAGGGATCTTATATTTAATTTTTTTTTTTTTTTCAGTTGCTTCTGATGGGCTTGTCGACTGATAGTTAAGACTTGATTCTGGCATGGTGTGTCCAGGCTTTGAACCCAGCTAACTTGACAGCTGATGGGGTGACTATTAAGACTTCGCAGAGTCCAGTCCACTTTTCTTCTAACTGGTTTTCAGGTCCATCTCTCCACATTCTGAGCAGAACATGCTTTCCAGGCTAGAAGGGGGCACATTACCTGCAGGGGAGGAAGCAGCCCTGGGAAGAGCAAATTTAAGAATAGAAAGTGTGTGGTGACGGTGTACCTTCAAATCTTGGGTGAAGTCAGGTAGAGGGTTGAGGGAAGCTGCCTGGAAAAGTTTACTATATACAATTTCATAAGGGTTCAATTTAAGCCCACTTCTGGGGGCTACCTGAATTTGGAATAAGGCTAATGTAGATAAATATCCTGACAGTTTTGCCATTTGTTTCTTTAGAGTATGGTTCATTTTCTCAAACTTCCATGCTGAATGCAATCTTCATTTCATCTGTAGGTGTTTGCTGCTCCATTGTCACTTTGGACACTTTTTGGAAGTCCAAACTTATATCTAAGAGGATTTTCACTATTTCTGAAGTTCTTAGTTCAGGTGGGGAAAACCTCTTCGCAACCAGAAAAGGTGTTTACAAAAACAAAACCAGCAAATATGTAATTCCCCAGCTTGGGGGCATCTGCATGAAATCACCTGTCAATTTTCAAGGCGTTGTTTACCTTGATACTGGTGCAGGACAGCCTGTCTTGGAATTGTTCTTGAGGCAGGTAAAATGATTTTTTTAAAAACATTTCTTTAATGTTTTTTAAAAACATTAAAGCTGGGGTCTAATGAGCTAAGTAAGCTAGGGCCCCTTTCCCACAGTGGCTCAGTTCATGGACTCATTTAAGAAGAGCAGGGGCTGGTATTCACAGGATCAGAACCATTCTATTGCCATTTACTTACTAGCTTTTAACCTCTCAGAACCAGAACAATTCCATCATAATTCACTTTTCATCCTTTAACTTCTCTCTCAAACCCTTCTGCCTCAGCCCGACTGAAGCCCTCTGGATACTCATTCAATCTTTCTTGCCAACATTTCTATTGCCCTCCTTAGTGCAATTGAGGGAGGAGACCCCTGACCGTAAGACCTTGAGGCCTAGGAATGAGGGAGGAGACCCCTGCCCATAAAACCCTGAGGCCTAGCCCTAAGACCTGGAGGTCTAGGAATGAGGGAGGAGACCCCTTATCATAAGACCTTGAGGCCTAAGTCACACACAAAGGAAACTAATAGTTTCTTCTGCTTTTGTAAAAAGCTACTTATCTAGGAACTGCCAATGAGAAAGTAACCCAGTGGTCTCACCACTCAGCCCTATGTCATCCTATACAAAATTGGTACTAAAGCTGTATTGGGGAGCTCGGCATTTGGGACATTAGTCCACCTATGCTCCGCTGGCAATAAAGCCTCTTCCTCTAATAGCACTGGTGTTCAGGTGATCTCTTCCTGCAACACAATCAGTATGGCTTTTTGAGCCGAGATCCCCAGCGGGAGGACTACTGCCTCTACCCAGTCTTGTAAGATTACTATCACACACCCTGCTTTCCGAGTCCCTTTCTCCATGCAACTCCTTCTGTACACAAACAACGTCTAGTCCACCAGATATAGTCAAACAGGACAGGTCTGCTGGAAAATACTTGTTCAATGATTTTTATACAATCATGGTTCAGCCATCCAGTTGCTACATCGGGGAGAAGGAAGGAGGGTTTAATCATCCCATAATTCTTGGGGTAATATTCAGATTGTCCATTAAAATAACCTGGTATCACCTAGCCGTCCTTTTGTGAGCCATAGGCCTCCCTTCTGTTTGCAGCAGGGAGACTACCTGATGGGGACGGTGATGGGCTTGGCCAGAATGAATTTCTCGGCCTCTTTCCTGAGAGGCTATTGGTTTCTGTGGGATGGTCATCTTCTAGACTTCAATCAGACATCAATGGGGGGGATGCTTATTGGCTCTCCCTGGAGTTCCACTAGCCCACACGAGGGGTTTACCTGATTGTGGTTTACCTGATTGTCGATCTCAGGACAATGTGACTCATTTCCTGAGTTTGGATCAGACATGTTCATGAGGAATCTCCACCTACAAACTTTTGGTTTCAGTAAGTTATTTGAATATGCAACTTTGGAAGCAGGTCCTGGCCTAGTAAGGGGACAGGGCAGTCATTTTCTTTTCCCCAAAGAAGCAGTCTATAGATTTTAGGAAGAACTGGTCCTCAGGCCTCCTTGAGATCTCAGTCACCAACACTGAACAGAATGATGAGAAATTCAGAGGCAAACTGACCACTGAGTAAGTGGCCCCAGTGTCCACCAAAACCCCACAGTCTGTCTCCCATTATTATTTCTGGGGTGGGGGGAGGACAATAGGGGTGGCAGAAGTTGATGTCAAATCATGCTGGACTTCCTTCCCACCTGGTCACTGTTAGTCTTCTGCAGACAATGAAGTTTGTTCGACCATCTGTTGAGTTGGAGGGTGGCTTTTTCTGCCAGATCCTCCCCTGAGATTTGGACATTCATTTTTCCAGTGTCCAGGTTTTTTGCAATAAGCACATGGGTCCTTGCTTAAGGCCACTTTCCTTTCAGGGATCCTTCCTGGGGTTCCACAGGCTTACTTCTAGTGGTCTTTGTTGTTGTTGTTGTTATGTGCCGTGGAGTCAGTTCTGACTTGTATAGGGGAGGCTCTAAATCTTTACAGTAGCAGAAAGCCTCATCTTTTCCCCGCGAATCAGCTGGTAGTTTCAAACTGCTGACCGTGAGATTAGCAGCCTGATTCATAAATATTATGTTACCAGAGCTCCTTAGGAAGACAGTAATGGCCTGAGACTTCTTGTGCTCTCGGCTGTTAAATACCTAGAAGGTGATGTCCACCAGCTGGAATGGATTCATGCAATGGGAACCTTTTCAAAAGCTGTATATGTCAAGAATAGCCTTGCTTATTAGAAAGAACCTGAGCGTAGTGAAATCATTTATGAGAAGTATCTAAAATCTATTGATGCTATTCTGCTTTTTAATCTGAATAACACTTCTCTTAAGAAATATGGACAGACACAAATAACTTAGAATGAAAGATAAAAACATGGCTCCATGCTAATGAACAGAAGTGATATGAAGAGGATCTCGCAGTTCAAAGAATCTACTTGGTCACTTCTTAATCTTGACACTATTGAGTTGGAATTTTTGAGATACCATTTGAGAAAAATGAACTCAAGTCACTTCAAGAAGAGAGGTTTATTGAAGGATCAACAAAATAATAGAAGTAGAAAACCACCCGGCTCTGAAGTAGTAGGAAGGCTTTTAGCTTACATCTCTCTCTTAATTGTTCCCAGTGTTGTCACATCCTGAGTGAAACCCCCTCCCCACCCCATCTACACTACCTCTGCCGCCTCACCCAACAAATACATTAATCAAGGAGCTTGGAGGCAAACTATATTACCTTGAAAATAAGAAATGGCCTCATAATTGCCTACTGTCTGAAAACCTGCAGTGATGAGCTCCTTAATATCAACATTATTTAGGAAAAAATATCCTTGCAAATGGGTGGTGAAACTGTTAGCATGTTCAGCTACTATCCAAATGACTGGAGAGTTGAATCCACTCAGAGGTGTCACAAAAGAAAGGCCTGATAACTTACTTCCAAAAAATAAGTCATTAAAAATTCTGTGGCAGAGAGTTCTACTCTGACACTGGGTCGTCCTGAGTAGGAGTTGACGGGATGGCAATGAGTTGGCTTTTCCCCTAATGACTGGTAACTGAGGTAGGGACAAACAAAGGAAAATCTCAAATAGTAATAGAAAGATTCAAATTGATCATTTCCTTTAATCAGTATTGCATTTTGTTTGTTTGTTTGTTTGTAGTACTCACTTGACAAATAATCCTTTCTCCAGCTTTGAATGACTCTTTTAAGAAAACATTCTAGGATGTGCTTTATTGTGTTCTAATTACTGTTGAGGGCACAGTGGCATGTGATTGTGGTATAATAAGTGAAGCCCTGGAGTGCCTTTTTATTCCATTAAAAATGACCTTAACATTGGATCACAGAGCTCTACATTGATTTGCCTTTTTTGTGGTTTCCTCTCCACAGGTCTGCTTCCTCATCCAGAGTGATGCATTGAATCGTGACACATGGGGGTCATTGAAATTAACTATCTTTCCCATGAGAAATAATTCATCATTCAGTTTTATTATTAACATGTCTCTGCTGCCAGTGAATGAAATCACATGAAGTGCATGGAAGCTGTGCAGCAGATGGATATTACATAAATATAATTTAGTTTTCATGATGGGGACAACAATAATTTTCTCATCTGCAAATGGGAGGCATTTGGGTTGTATAAAAGGGACTGTTGATATGTTTGATTTTCGTAAATTAAAAAAAAATTCTAATTGCATCAACAAGAATCATACTTCTTTGGGGCTAATTTAAATTTTGTTTTCTGCCTGGTTCAGTGAGGTTTTTAATAATTAATCTTGGATCTTGGATCCATTCTCTTTGTGGGAAAACTAAAAGCATCTCTTCCAGCTTTTAGACGATGACTTTCTTCTCAGGAATTCCTAAATGGTTAAATAGACTCAGCAGCTAATAAAAAGGTTGGTATTTCAAGTCTACCCATAGACACTCTTCTAGTAAGGGTTTTGTGTTAGCTTAACTAGGCTAGGATTTCCACAGGTGTAGCTTTTGCACTCATCTGTCAATTTGTCATACTGTGGTGGCTTGTGAGTTGCTATGATTCTTTTGAAAGCTATGCCACCAGTATTTTAAATACCAGCAGGGTCATCCATGATGGACAGGTTTCAGATGAGCTTCCAGATGAAAACACACTAGGAAGAAAGAGTGATGAACTACTTCTGAATATTTAGTCACTGAAAACCTTATGAATAGCAGAGAAACACTGTCAGATATAGTGCCAGAAAATGAGCCCCTCAGATTGGAAGGCACTCAAAATGCAACTGGGGAAGAGCTGCCTCCTCAAAGTAGAGTTGACCTTGCTGACGCAAATGGAGTAAAGCCTGTGGTAGTAAAGCCTGCAGGACCTTTTTTGCTGATGGGGCACAACTCAAAATGAAGAGAAACACCTGTAAACATCCATTGAAAATCAGAACATGGAATGTACGAAGTATGAATCTGGGAAAACTGGAAGTTGTCAAAAATGAAATGGAACGCATAAACATTGATATCTTTGGCATTACTGACTGAAATGGACTGGTATTGGCCATTTTGAGTCTGATGACCACATGGTTTACTATGCCGTAAATGACAAATTGAAGAGGAATGATGTTGCATTCATTGTCAAAAAGAACATATCCAGATCATTAATGAGGTACGAAGCTGTCTGTGATAGGATAATATCCATGCACCTACAGGGAAGCCCAGTTAATACCACTACTATTCAAATTTACTCACCAACCACTAAAGCCAGTGAGGATGAAATAGAAGAATTCTACCAACATCTTCAATCTGAAATTGGTCAAATAAGCTTTCTGTAATCTTAATTCCTGATATTTCTTTCTATCCCACTCAAATGTCAGTCAAGGAAAACCAATATCCATTAGACAGTCAAGCACCTTAACATTATTTCCTATCTTTTATCCATTCTGATTATGCCTCCAACCCTGTATTACAGAGCCCTGATGTTCCAAGGTTGAGTTTACATCACGATTTTTACCTCTGTCCCATTTAGCCCATGCAGGCCTACCTAAGTGCTCACTTGCCTTCCTTATACTTCCAGCCCCTCACCGTTCTTGTGTATTGTCCTCCCCTTCCTTGAATATTGCCCTCCCCCTCACCCAGCTATGATGTGACTATCCCCAACCTCTGCCTTGTTGACCACTCTCCCCACAGCTCTGGTAACCAACAAAGAATTTTTTCTTTTTTTGTATGGACATCTTTTCTTAAGCTTTTACAATAATGATCTTATGAAATCTTTGTCCTTTTAGCATATGTTTTTAACCATTATTGTTGTTCCACTTCTGGTAATGAGGCACAATTTATCTACCAAAAAGAAAATCAGAAAAAAAAAAAAAGAAAGAAAATCAGAAAAAAAAATAGATAAGAATCCTGTGTAAATTGTAATGCAAATAGGAACCATCTGTGCAGTGTCCACCTATGAAGTACTGGCAGACCTATATTTCTTTTTTAGGCTTTGATCTCTTTTTTGTGTGAAAGAAACAGAACAAATAAAATTGAGTCACCAGCTTCTGGGGTACTGAGCTGTGCTTCATTGATAGCAAGTGTATGGAGCTTTCTGGAACAGGTTGTTTACGAATCAAGACATCTTTCTGACATTAAGAGAGTGGAGGGAATGTGGATCTTGCTGGTTTGGACATATGATACACTAAGTAATTGATTAAAGTGGGTGACTTTTCTGCTTCTCTATGCAACCCAGAGAATTTTAAAGCTGTTCTCTAAATCTGGAGATTACTGTGGGGTATAGGAAAGGATTGGGCTGGGAGCATCACAAGCAACAGAGAGCTATAACATCTCTCCTATCTGACTGGAAACAAGCATCCCCATTTATATCAAGAGATTTCTGTTTCCAGAGTGAAGTGGGGCGAGCTTCTTAGACTAGAAGTCTTCCCATTTTTTTTAATCCTCAATTAATTTTCAGTTATTGACTTTTTATTCTGATTGCTACTGAAATTTACTTTTAAATCAATCCAAGATATATATATATATATATAAAAGGCAAAAGATTTCATTGCCATAGCATTGATTCTCATTTATAGTAACCCTATAGGACACAGTTGTTATGTGCCATGGAGTCGGTTCCAACTCATAGCAACCCTGTACAGGGTTTCTGAGGTTGTAAATCTTTACAGAAGCAGAAAGTCTCATCTTTCTCCCATGGAACAGCTGGTAGTTTCGAACTGTTGACCCTAAGGGTAGCAGCCCGATTCATAACCACTATGCTACCAGAACTCCTTTATAGGATACAGTAGAACAGACCTATAGAAGTTTCAAAGCTGTAATCTTGCCTGGGGGTGATTATCATATCTTTCTCCCCTTGAGTGGATGTGGCTTTTAACTATTGACCTTTTGGTTAACAACTGAGTGCTTAATCACTGTGACACCAGGGCTACTTCAATGATCATATATAAAAGGAAATAAACTATTTTTAGAAAAATTGGGGTACAAGCTGAATATTCATCTGACACCTTAGGTTGATATAGTATCTTCCTCATTCCCATTTTTTAACCTTTTATGTTCTTAGGTAGTACAATGGCTCCATAGGATATGCATTGGCTTTGAACCACAAGGTCAACAGTTCGAGCCCTCTAGCCCTGCTCTGCAGGAGAAAGATGAGTGTTTCTGCTTCCATAAAATTTTAAATCTCAGAAACTATATATCATGGATTTCCATAAGAATGAACAAGTCAGTTTTGGAAGAAATACAGTCAAATGCTACTTATAAGTGAGAATGATGAGACTGATATACGGTTGCTATGAGTTGGAACTGACTCAATGACACTTAACAACAACAAACAAGGTATGGAATTTTCGAGCATAACATGAACTCCTTTAATAATGCACGTTGACCACAGAAGAGTCTGTTTCAACTCATCGCACACAATAGAATGAAGTAAGGCCCAGTCCTGTACCATCTTCACAATTGTTATGTTTGAGCCCATTGTTGCAGCCACTGTGATAATCTGCCTCATTGATGGTGTTTTTCTTTTTCACTGACTTAATCAGTCAACCTACTTAATCAAGCATGATGTCCTTCTTCAGGGACTGATCGCTCATGATAACATGTCCAAAGAAAATGAGTCTCATCATTCTCACTTCTAAGGAGCATTTTGACTGTATGTCTTCCAACACTGATTTGTTTGTTCTTCTGGCAAATCAGGATGTATTTACTATTCTTCCATAACATCATAATTAAAGGGCTTTAACTGGTAGTGTAGTGGTTACAAATTGGGCTGCGAACTGCAAAGCCAGCAGTTCGAAACTACCAGCTGTTCGGTGGGAGAAATATGAGGCTTTCTGCTCCCATAAAGATTTACAGCCTTGGAAATCCAATGCAGGGTCACTGTGATTTGGAACTGACTCCATGGCACATAACAACAACAACAACGATTTTTCTTTGATCTTCCTTACATTGCCCAACTTTTACTTTCATATCATACAATTGAAAATTCCATGGCTTGGGATTAGGCACACTTTAGTCATCAAAGTGAGAGCTTTGCCTTTGAACACTTTCAAAAGGTCTTTTGTAACAAATTTGTCCAGTGCAACTTGTCCTTTAATTTCTTGACTGCTGCTTCATAAGAATTTATTGTGGATCCAAATAAAATTAAATCCTTGACAACTTCTATCTTTTCTCCATTTACCATGATGTTACTATTCCAGTTGTGAAGAATTTGATTTTCTTCATGTTGAGATGTAATGCATACTGATGACTGTAGTCTTCAATCTTCGTTAGTAAATATATTTCTAGTCCTTTCAACTTTCAGTAAGCAAAGTTGTGTCATCTAATATTGAAGGTTGTTAATGAGCCTCCCTTCAATACTGATGCTACATTATCCCTCATATAGTCCAGATTCTTGGATTATTTGTTTAGCATACAAATTTAATAAAATAAAACCCATGCATACCTTTCCTGATTTTAAGTCATGAAGCCCTAGTTCATTTTGGATGATTGCCTCTTATCTATGTACAAGTTCAACAACAGCACAATTAAGTGTTCTGGAATTCCCATTCTTTGCAATGTTATCCATAACTTGCTATGACACACACATCTGAATGCCTTGCATAGTCAATAAAACATGGATAAACATGTTTCTGTTATTCTTTGCTTTCAGCCAATGATTTCCCTCTTCTGAATCTGGCTTAAACTTCTGGCAGTTCCCTGTTGGGGAACTGCATTGTTCAATATTTCCCCCATATAATCCTTCAATAATGCAATTTGAGGCTTGAAATTTTAATTCAGTTCTTTCCGCTTAAGAAATGATGAATGTGTTTTTCCCTTTGGTTTTCTAATTATAGGTCTTTACACATATAATACTTTGTTTTTTCATCTGTTCTTTGAAATCTGTTCAGCTCTTTTCCTCATCGGTTCTTTCAATCAGTTGCTCTACATTACAGAGCAAGTTTAGAATGTATTCTGACATCCATTTTGGTATTTTCTTTCTTTTTAATAGATACCTTAAAAGAAGATGGAAGGAATATAAAGAGTTACTATACCAAAAGGGATATGCCAACTTTCAACAATTTCAGGAGGCAGAATAAGGTCAACCAATGAAGTTGAAGGAAGAAGTTTAAGCTGCTTTGAATGCATTGGTGAAAAACAAGACTCTAAGAACTAAAAAATACCAACTGAGATGTTTAAACAAATGGACACAATTTTAGAAGAACTCATTTATCTATGCTATCAGTTCTTTCAATCAGTAGCTCTACATTCCAGAGCAAGTTCAGAATGTATTCTGACATCCATTTTGGTATGCTCTTTCTTTTTAATAACCATTTACTTTATTAATAGATGATGTTCTTAATTTCATCCCATAGCTTGTCTGATATTTGGTTGTTAGTGTTCAATGCATCAAATGTATTCCTGAGATTGTTTCTAAATTCAGGTGATATGTGCTTAAGATTATACTTTGGCTCTTGTGAACTTGTTTTACTTTTATTTAGCTTTGATTTGAAATTGTATATGAGCAATTGAAGATTTGGTCTGAAGTCATCCTGTCCTTGTTCTGACTGATGATATTGAGATTCTCCATCATCACTTTATACAGATGTAGTAGATTTGATTCTTGTAATCTGCATGTATAGTAACAACTTGGTGGTGGGGATGAGCCATCAAGTCAGTTCTGACTCACAGCAATCCCAAATAGGATTTTTGAGGCTATAAATTTTTATGGGAGCAGAAAGCATCATCTTTCTCCCAAGGAGCAATGGGTGGACTGAAACTGCTGGCCTTGATTCTGTTTCTCTTCAATTTGTCATCCAATTTATCATATTAAAACATAGCACAACCCAAAAAGTAGAAAAAACATGGATTAGGATCTTTCTATTATTAGTTTTCTGGTCTTTGGCAAGTTGTTTAGACCCTCTGGGATTAATGGTATACCCTCTTTGCGTATTTCTTAAGGTTGCTGCTAGTATAAAACAAAGCAATATGTGTAAATAAACCAATATTTTTAAACTAAAATATACTCTACAAATGCAGGGTATTATTAATGTTAGATAGCCAAACCCTTTGTCAAGGTTTTGTCTTCACAGTATCATATTTCTCTAAGTAGAAATGTCCGATTAGGAATTTCAGTGCTATTATCAAACAGACAATTTTATCTCTCAATGATTGAAGTTTTTTTTTGTTGTTGTTGTTTCTTTTTTAAATATCAGCCTGTGAATTAAAGAAATAAAAATTGATAGACTTATTGGGTTGTTTTTTTCAGACCCAAACCTGAGAATCCCAATTTCCGGAATGAGTAAATATGCCTGTCAAAATGGCGGTTTATTAACATCGTCATCAGCAGACCTTTCTTGCACTGTCAATAATGCAATTTATATTGCTGCTTTAAAAAAGAGTTCTATAATCACCATTTCCTTTTCCTGCTAAAATTCTATGCATCACCCTCAATGCTATGTGATAAAATAACATCTTGGATAAAAGCTGCCTTGGGGAGTATGTATGGCAAAGCAGCCTTGGTAACTGAGCAGGTTAGATAAATGATAGAACATTTCTCATTCAGTGAAATCAAGCATCTAACCAAATATTTGAATTTCCTGTAGAAATTATATATAATACTGGCATTGTTAAATTTTGAAACAGGCAAAATTATAGAAATCACTAAATAAGGAAAAAGTATATCAGAAAGCATACACACATACACAGATAAACAAGAATGTGTGTTTAAGTAATGTTGAAAATATCTCATATAAAGTAAAAATAAGCTCAATTACATTGGCACAGTAGTGAAAAAAAGCTCTAGCACACACTTAAAACATTTGTAATTTACTAAAAGTAAAATTGAAATGAATGCTCTACTATTAAAAATAACCAGTAGATATTGTCATAATGTTTTAGTGCTCTACTTCAGAAAATAAGGAAGACTGTAGAAGAATTGACACATTTGAGTTATGGTGTTGGAGGAGAATATTGAAAGTGCCATGGGCTGCCCATAGAACCAACAGATCCATGTTGGAAGAAGTGCAGCCAGAGTACTCCTTGGAGGCCAGGATGGCCAAACGTCGTCTCTCATACTTTGGACATATTGTCAAGAGGGACAAGTCGCTGGAGAATGATATCATGTTTCGTAGGGTGGAGGGTCAGAGAAAAAGAGGAAGACCCCAACGAGATGGATTGGCCAGGTGACAGTATTGATGGACTCAAGCGTGGCAACAATAGTGAGGTTGACCCAGGATCAGGCAGTGTTTCATTCTGCTGTGCATAGGGTCAATATAAGTCGGTACCTACTCGATGGCACCTAACAATAACAACTTCAAAAAATGTAAAACCATAAAACCATATGGGCAATAGAGTGATTTCTGAAGATTAAATCAAAGGTGGGGTTTGCTATGCCAGAAAAGCCTATTAAAACATAAATCCAAACATTTTGTTGCATGTATTAATTCACCTTTCCCAAAGAATGCAAAGATCGAAGTTTCTGTAAGGTTATAATATGCAAGTGACTATTTTAAATTCCAAGTATACATAACCTTTGTGATCATATGATCTGTTGTCCTGATGTTTAAGATAGACTTCCTCACATGAACAGACAGGCAGACAGATGATTAAAAAATGTCCTGCAGAGAAGAAGGTTCTGGTCTAATATTTAACTCTTTATAGCAGCTATGGAATGTATCATCTTCACAGACATTCCTTCCACCAAGAAGACTTTGCCCCACAGGCTGTCAGCCCAAAGAGGCAGAATCCATCATTATTCCCTGTTTCGGTTCAGTGTAAAGAGATCTTCCAGTTGGATTCAGAACCCAGATTTGAGTTCTAGCACTGATACCTACAAGCTAAGTAACCTCAGATAATTAACCCAATGGCTCAAGGCTCAGCTTTGTTCATTTATGAGAGGGAGTAATAATAGTTTACCTTACAGACTTGATGAGAAAGTCAAATAAAACATTATCTGTGAATGTGTTTGTTAAACCTTGAAATATTAATAAATTCAAGGCATGTATACTCTCTGGAAGGGTATTTCAAATAAACAGCTTACTTTGATTTTATAGAGTGACTGTTTTAGGCTGGGTTATCTAGAGGAGCAAAATCAGTAAAGCATATATGGAGTCCTGGTATGGTACTGTGGGTTAATATCTGGACTGCAGATTAAGTTTGAATCACAAAGTTACAAGTCACTTCTTAGAAACCCTGTATAAGGTCATTATGGGTCAGAACCAACTTGACAGTGCTTAGCAACAATATATATATATATATATACTCGTCTGTCAGTTTGTCGTACTGTGGTGGCTTGTGACTTGCTATGATTCTGAAAGCTATACCACCAGTATTGTAAATACCAGCAGAGTCACACATGGTGGACAGGTTTCAGATGAGCTTCCAGATGAAGACAGACTAGGAAGAAGGAGTGACAAACTACTTCTGAATATTTAGTCACTGAAAACCTTATGAATAGCAGAGAAACACTGTAAGATATAGTGCCAGAAAATGAGCCCTTCAGGTTGGAAGGCACTCAAAATGCAACTAGAAAAGAGTTGCCCCCTCAAAGTAGAGCTGAACGTGATGACGCGAATGGAGTAAAGCCCTCGGGACCTTGATTTGCTGATGGGGCACAACTCAAAATGAAGAGAAACATTTTAATTGTAAAAATCCATTGAAAATCAGAATATGGAATGTACAAAGTATGAATCTGGGAAAATTGGAAGTTGTAAAAAATGAAATGGAATGCATAAACATTGATATCTTAGGCATTAGTGAGCTGAAATGGACTGGTATTAGCCATTTTGAATCTGATGACCACATGGTTTACTATACCAGAAATGACAATTTGAAGAGGAATGATGTTGCATTCATTGTCACAAAGAACATATCCAGATAAGTCATGAGGTACAATGCTGTCTGTGATACGATAAAAACCATTTGACTACAGGGAAGCCCAGTTAATATCACTATTATTCAAATTTATGCACCAACCACTAAAGCCAGGGAGGACAAAATAGAAGAATTCGACCAACATCTTCAATCTGAAATTGGTCAAACATGCAATCAAGATGTATTAATCATTACTGGTGACTGGACTGCAAAGGTTGGGAGCAAAAAAGAAGGATCAGTAGTTGGAAAATATGGCCTTGGTGATAGAAATAATGCTGAAGATTGCATGATAGAATTCTGCAAAATCAGTGATTTGTTCATTTCAAATACCTTATTTAGATAGCATTAGAGATGACTATATGTGGATCTCACCAAATAGAATGCATAGAAATCAAATTGACTACATCTGCGGAAAGAGACAATGGAAAATATCATCAGTGAAAACAAAGCCAAGGGCAGACTGGAACAGACCATCAATTTCTTATATCAACTCCAAACTGAAGCTGAAAACAAGTCCACGAGAGCCAAATTATGACCTTGAATATATCTTCATCTGAAGAACAGATTTGATACGTTAAACACTAAAGACCGAACACTAGAAGAGTTGTGGGATGACAACAAGAACATCATACATCAAGAAAGCAAAAAGTCATTAAGAAGACAAGAAAGAAGGAAAAAATCAAAATGGATGTCAGAAGAGACACTGAAACTTGCTCTCCAGCGTAGAGATGCTAAAGCAAATGAAGAAATGAGGAGGTCCAAGAGCTGAACAGAAAATTTCAAAGATCAGAGTGAGAAGATAAAGCCAAATATTACAACAAAATGTGCAAAGATCTGGAATCAGAAAACCAAAAAGGAAGAACACGCTCAGCATTTCTCAAGCTGGGGAATTGAAGTAAAAATTCAAACCTTGACTTTCTTTATTGAAAGATTCTCTGGGAAAATTATTGAATGATGCAGAAAGCATCAAGAGAAGATGGAAGGAATACACAGAGTCACTGTACCAAAAGGAAATGGTTAATGTTCAACCATTTCAAGAGGTAGCATATGATCAATAGCCAATGATATTGAAGGAGGAAGTCCAAGGTGCATTGAAGGAACTGGCAAAGAACAAGGCACTAGGAATTGATGGAATGAAAATTGACATCTTTCAGGAAAGTGAGGCGGCACAGGAGGCATGCTTCTCTGCCAAGAAATTTGGAAGACAACTATCTTGCCAACAGATTGGAAGAGATCCGTATTTGTGCCCATTCCAAAGAGAGGTGATCCAATGGAATGCGGAAATCATCGGACAATCTCTTTGACATTCCATGCGAGTAAAGTTTTACTAAAGATAATACAGAAACAGCTGCAAGCATACACTGACATAGAACTTACAGAGGTTCAAGTCAGATTCAGAAGAGGTCGTGGAACGAGTGATATCATTGCTGACGTCTGATGCATCTTGGCTGAAAGCAGAGAATATCAAAAAGATGTTTACCTGTGCTTTATTGACTACACAAAGGCTTTTGGTTGTGTGGATCATGACAAACTATGGACAATATTGCAAAGTATGAGTATTCTGGAACACTTAACTTTGTTCATGAGGAATCTTTACCTGGACCAAGAGGCAGTTGTTTGAACAGAACAGGGGAACACTGTATACTTTAAAATTAAGAAAGGTGTGTGCCAAGGTTGTATTGTTTCATCATACTTATTCAAACTGTATGCTGAGCAAATAATCCAAGAAGCTAAATTATATGAAGAAAAATGTGGCATCAGGATTAGAGAAAGTCTCATTAACAACCTGCTATATGCAGATGATGCAACCTTGCTTGCTGAAAGTGAAGAGGACTTAAAACATTTACTGATGAAGATCAAAGAGCACAACCTTCAGCATGGATTGCATCTCAATGTAAAGAAAACAAAAATCCTCACCTCTGGGCCAACAAACAACGTTCTTATCAACAGAGAAAAGATGATTGAAGTTGTCAAGGACTTCATTCTTCGTGGATCAACTATCAATACTCATGGAAGCAGCAGTCAAGAAATCAAATGATATATTACATTAGGCAAATCTGCTTGCACAAGATCTTTTTAAAGTGTTGAAGAGCAAAGATGTCAGCTTGAGGACTAAGGTGTGCTTGACCCAAGCCCTGGTATTTTCAAATAACCTCATATGCATGTGAAAGCTGGACAGTGAATAAGGAAGACCATAGAAGAAATGATGCTTTTGAGTTATGGTGTTGGAGAAGCATATTGAAAGTGCCATAGGCTGCCCATAGAACCAACAGATCTATGTTGGAAGAAGTGCAGCCAGGGTGCTCCTTGGAGGCCAAGATGGCCAAACTTTGTCTCTCATACTTTGGACATATTGTCAGGAGGGACCAACTGCTGGAGAAGGATATCATGTTTGGTAAGGTGGTGGGTCAGAGAAAAAGAGGAAGACCCCAAACAAGATGGATTGGCCAATTGGCAACATCAATGGACTCAAGCGTGGCAACAGTAGTGAGGTTGGCCTAGAGATCAGGCAGTGTTTCATTCTGCTGTGCATAAGGTTGCTATGAGTTTGTACTGACTTAATGGCAGCTAACAACAGCAACATATACATATAAAGAAAGAAAAACTTATTTCAAGGAAATGGCTCATACAGTTATAGTGACTGGAAAGTCCCAAATCAGTGGCTTAGGGCATCAGGCTGGACATTTCTCCCAGTTCACATGGCTGCAGGGACTGACGAATCCCAAAATCATTAAGGTCAGACTGCAGGCTGTCAGCTAACATCCCAAGAAATGAAGGTTATATGAGGACCTATATTCAGGATATATAGAGTGAGAATGAGAGAGAGGTAGCTTTGCAAAAGCATCCATATATATTGACTGTAGACTACCACCCACCCACCCACCCCCAACGAAAAGTCTCCTTACATCAGATCACAAAACAGAGTGTAATTACATTATACTGAGAATCATGGCACGGAAGCAAAAGAGCTTACATTAGCTGTGGTAACATACTTAGATACTGTCAAGGCATTGTACCTTCCTCACCCTTTTCTACCAATCTTCCAAACATCTCTCCCCTAGCCTAAAGAACCCTGGTGGAGCAGTGGTGCAGTTCTCAGATGCTAGCCAAAAGGGTTTGAACCCAGTTGCTAATCCTTGGAAGAAAAATGTGGAAAAGATCACATCCTTGGAAACTTACGGTCTAATTCTACTTTGTTCTATAAGGTTGCTATTGAGGCTAAGGAGTCCTGGTGGGGTGATGTGGGTTAATGTGTTGAGCTGCAAGATTGGTTTGAACCTCAAGGTTGACAGTTCAAGCTGACTAGCCACTCCTTGGAAACCCTACACAGGGTCGTTATGAGTTGGAACCAACTTGATGTCACTTAACAACAACAGCCTGATGAAGTCTATATGCTTGTCATTGTCTGTACACCACTGATTGTTTCCACTTGTACTTTTGCATACTCTTGTTTCAGAGGTTATCATTCTTACTCTTCATCAATGTATTTCTCTTATTCCCTTTAAGATCTACCTCTTCTGGAGAAACTTTCTTGACTAACTCTCATTCTTTTGTATTAATTCAAATTTGAACCCCCACACTTCCTAGAGTGTTGTGCAAACTCTCAAATCACTGTAGATACCAATGGGGTTTTCAGACGCTCCAAGAAACTAAGAATGGCCCTGTATAATTACAAAGGATCCATTAGATAGCTTCAGTTAGTTCTTTGCAGTTTAATGTATATGAAGGGGCTTCAAAAAGTTCACAGAAAAAGTGAATTAAAATATAGTAGAATTTTTCCATTTTGAAGTCCCTGCAGATACATAGACATTGACAAAGATATATAAATACGTCCTGGTGTGGTGTTATGGGTTAATGTGCTGGACTGCAAAGTTGGTTTGAACGGCAAGGTTGGTGGTTCAAGCTCACCAGCTGCTCCTCAGAAGGAAGAACCTGTATAAGGCTTCCAAGAAGAAATTGGTGGGTTTGAACTCCCGACCTTGTGGTTCAAAGTCCAGTGTATCACACCAAGAGTATATTTGTTGTTGTTGTTAAGTGCTATCAAGTCGATTCCGACCCTTAGCAACCCTGTATAGGGTTTCCAAGGAGCAGCTGGTGAGCTTGAACCACTGACCTTGCAGTTCAAATGGCTTTACAGTTTGGCACATTAACCCACAGCGCCACACCATATATATGAGGTTGGCCCAGGATCGGGCAGTGTTTCGTTCTGCTGTGCATAAGGTCGCTGTGAATCGGTACCGACTCAATGGCACCTAACAACAACAATAATATATAGATATCAGAAGAACAAAACTAGTTCATCCAGTTCCTATTTACAAAGAGAAACTACAAAGAATCATAATAGAAGTGAGAGGTTTGTCTGAGTTCCTTTTATACCCCAATTTAATGTGTGTTTGCTTGAGTGTGTATGTATGTATGTGTGTGACCTTCCCAGCTGCTAAAGTCCCTAATTGCTTAATCAATAAGACATAGGAAAATTCATTAGATAGAAAATTGTGCTAGTAATTTGCTGTGAGTTTTAGCAACCTGCTAACGCTCAAGCCTCTCCTAATAAAAGGAGTGTGTTGTACTAGCTGATCTATAAAAATCCTTCTAAGCCTGTGTGACCTATAGGAAAGAAGAAATCAGTAGTATACCTACACCAGGCCATATCTCAGGAATGCCTTGCTATTTATTCTCTGTCTTGCCATTTACACCACAGTGAATTAAGAGTTAAAATCACTATACTCTATACAGATTTTCTTGTATGAGAAAGGAAGAAATGACGTAGAAGAAAAAAAGAATGAAAAATGTGCCTTTCACTTGGTTTTATTCCATGAAAATATACTGTGAACCAATATGAGAAGGCCAAATGTTATAGTTCATTCTTCTGTGTGGTGCCACTAGAATCCCTTCAGAGAGCCAAGAGTAGAACCCCATCTGTGACTGAGTTCCTTCCCAACTTCCTAACGCTCATAATCCAATCTCTACAATAAATAATGAGGCACTTTATTTTGTCAGGTGATAGTATAGGAGGAAATTATACAGGTGGTCACTTTGTGCTGGTCCCTAAATTGGGATTACGTCTATCTGTGGCTCCTGCTGCCGCTGCTGCTGCTGTCCTACATAACCTGACCCGAATACAAAGAACAGTATCTAAAGTTTTGAACCAAATCTCCTCTACTGATACATGAAATATGGTGCTGATACTGATACATAACTGTGATACACCTTTGGGTATTGATAGAGGATCTCGGAACTTTTTTACATTGTGCAGGATTTTCTAAGGCATTGAAGAAAACCAATAATGCTATGTTTTACAAAGAATAAAGGATTAGTAATGGTTTCTTAATTACTAAACCAGACGGAATAACATTTTAAAGGTTTCTCTTGAGCTGTGATGGTGAGCCTAAATTAGAAAAACAAAGTTTAATGAAAAAAAAAATCAAATCCTATTATTGTTGTTGTCGTTGTTAAGTGCCATTGAGTTGGTTCCGACCCATAGCAACCCTGTATAGGGTTTCCAGGGAGCAGCCAGTGAGCTTGAACCAGTGACCTTGTCGTTCAAATGATTTTGCTGTCCAGCACATTAGCCCACAGCACCACACCAGGACTCCAATCCTATTATTTGTTGTTGTTAAGTGCCTTCAAGTTGATTCTGACCCATAGAGACCCTGTATATGGTTTCCAAGGAGGAGCTGGTGAGCTTGAACAACTGACCTTGCAGTTCAAACCGATTTTGCAGTCCAGTGTATTAACCAATCTTTGCAGTTCAAAAGACTGCAATCTGACGCATTAGCCCACATTGCCACACCAGGACTCCAATCCTGTTATTAGGTTAACGTTAATAATAAGTTTCTCATGTTTCCAAATCAGTTATACATATTTACTTCCTTTAATACTTACCAAACACTCACATTCCTGTTTTGTCTCTTGCTTAATAAATTAAAACTCTGTGAATCAGTGTAAGGGACTTCTGTAAAAATCACACAGATATAAAATTGTTGATTAGAACTCAAGATTTTGTCTTCCGATTTTAAGATTCATGCTCTTCCTAACATTTAAGGAAGTGACTTATATGATTGTGGGGGTTCTGGCAAGACCAAAATCTGTAGGTCATGCAATGGGTTGGAGATTCCTACAGTATTTTGCCAAAAATTCATAGGCCAGGTGATGATAAAGTGAAACTGAGGGAGTTCAAGCAAAATGTCTGGAGGCAGAATACACTTTCGGGAAAATTCCCATTTTTCTCTTAAGGCCTTAAACTGATTAGGTGAGGCCCACCGACATTATGGAGGGTAATCTTTAATCCTTTACTTAAATCAGAAGTGAGGAACCATTCTTCTGCCAAAATTTATAACATCATTCCTTGGGCCATACAAAATTATCAACTTAAAAATAACCCTTCTAAAAATTGATGCCTTTGAGTTGTGGTGTTGGAGGAGAATACTAAAAGTGCCATGGACTGCCAAAAGAACCAATAGATCCATTTTGGAAGAAGTGCAGCCAGAGTGCTCCTTGGAGGCCAGGATGGCTAAGCTTCGTCTCTCATACTTTGGACATATTGTCCGGAGGAAACAATCGCTGGAGAAGGATGTCATGCTGGGTAGGGTGGAGGGTCAGAGAAAAGGAGGAAGACCCCCAACGAGATGGATCAGCCAGGTGGCATCATTAATGGACTCAAGTGTGGCAGCGGTAGTGAGGTTGGCCCAGGATCGGACATTGTTTCGTTCTGCTGTGCATGGGGTCACTATGAGTTGGTTCCGACTCGATGGCACCTGACATCAACAACAACATGTTTGGTCAAATGTTTAGTTAACTCACTCTTAACGTGATGGCTAGAATTGAGGTTGCATTGGCAGCCCAGACTAAATGATCTCACGGACATTTTATGGTCTGTGGGTCGGACGTTCCTCACCTCTGCATGTGATCTCTTAATGTGGCTTGGGCTTTCTCCAAGTATGGTGGTCCTAGGATAGTTGGAAGTTTTATATGGTAGTGCAGGGCTCAAAAAGCAAGCTTTCCAGTGAGCAAAGCAGAAATTACATTGCTTTTTTTAACCTAGTCTTGATAGTCATTCATTACTTCTACTGCATTTTATTAGGTACCAGCATAGCACAAGATTCAGGAGCACGAGACATGTAATAGACTATGTGTGAGAGGAGATACCATTGCAGCCCTCTTGGAAAAACTTGTAAAACCTGTTACCAGCGTAGATCAACAGTGTTCTGCAATCTATTTTCTCAAATGTAAAAAGTCATCCCTGAAGCTTATGTCCTGAATTGTAAACTAGATTAGAGTTCTTCTACAAAGTGTAACCCACTACACCACCATTTAATATGTTGTTATTGTGGTTGTCAAATGCTGTCACATTGGTTCTGACTCATAGTGACCCTGTATAGGGTTTCCAAGGAGCAGCTGGTGAGTTTGAACTTCCAACCTTGTGATTTGCAATCCAGTGCTGATCCTACAGCATCACACTAGGAGTTTTTTATTTAATGTGATTATCCAATATTTGCTTCTTGGGGGAGGGAACGTTGTGCCCAAACCATGAAATATCTTGAAGATTAAATCAACGTTTGACTTTAGTCAGGCAAATGAAATTAACCTGGAGGAGTTCTAGAAACCAGTGTTAGTTTTCTTTTTAGTGTGATTACATTTTTTCCTTAAATATGAAAAAAGGAATTCTCAATATAAAGTTAGTTTAGGTTTTTGGTTTGCATTGCTCCCTCTGATCTTCCTTTGATGATTTCAATTGCTTAGATGATTTATATTTAAATATTATTTCATTAAAAATTTTGTTATTTTACTTTATAATTTATTTAATTAACAATCCTGCAAGTCACTGGTCAAGTTTACCAGCTGCTCCTTGGAAACACTACGGGGTCACTATGGGTCAGAATCGACTCGACAGCATTTAACAACAACAACAACATTAATCATTAAAAGCTTAATACTAATTTAATTTGGCAGCGAGAACTTGGGTGAAGACAAGACCAGGTGCAGACTGTGGAACAGACCATCAATTACTGATATGCAAATTCAAATTAAAGCTGAAGAAAATGAAAACAAATCTACGA
>NW_006408751.1:1921035-1921584 GCF_000296735.1 Chrysochloris asiatica
GTTGGCCCAGGATCGAACATTGTTTCGTTCTGCTGTGCATGGAGTCGCTATGAGTCGGTTCCGACTCGATGGCACCTGACAACAACAACAACTAATTTAATTTGAACTTGCATATGATATTAAATAATCCTCAGCACATCAATCCTGGATTTCTCTGTGTTCCAAGTGGAGCAGACTTTGCATGCCTCAATAGATGATCTGAGTCACATAATGAACTGGAGAATAAGAGTGAAAAGCAACAATACAGAGTCAAAATTGGAAACAAATAAAGCTGAATTGCTTGCAAAAGTTAACAGAACTCTGTACTGTCTCTTAATTCCAACTAGCATTTTACTTCTCTTCATACAGAAACTGTTCTTGTTGCTGTTAGGGGCCATCGAGTCGGTACAGACTTGTAGTTACCTTACGCACAGCAGAACAAAACACTGCCCAATTCTGAGCCAACCTCACTACAGTTGCCACACTTGAGTCCATCGATGCTGCCACTTGGCCAATCCGTCTCGTTGGGGGTCTTCCTCTTTTTCTCTGACCCTCCACCTTACCAAACAT
>NW_006408751.1:1925349-1938529 GCF_000296735.1 Chrysochloris asiatica
AAAATACCAGCTTTTCCACAGGAGAAAGATGAGGCTTTCTGCTCCCGTAAAGATTTACAGCCTTGGAAACCCTGTACAAGGCCGCTATGACTCGGAACCGACTCCATGGCACATATCCACTAACCACCAGGCAGTATAGGCCTAAATCTAAGGTCAATTTGGTTACCAAAGGATGCCTTTAAAGTTGAATAAAATACTTCTAGGATAACTTTTTCATTTGTTTGATGAGTCATCATCTTGGAACTATAGATAGGAGGGTTGTTTAATGGCCAAGTGTGTGCTCTGAAGTCAGAAGGTCTGGGCTTACATTCAGATTTTCATATTTATTAGCTTTGTGACTTTGGGCAAGTCAGTTTCCTTACCTGTATAGAACCAGGACTCCTGTATGGAAACAATAAGAGAGGCAACAAGAGTCCTTGTTAAATGCTGTTGAGTAAGTTCTGACTCATAATGGTCCAGTATAGGGTTTCTGAGGAGTGACTGGTAGATCTGAACCACCAACCTTATGGTTAACAGTTAAGCTTATCCTAAAACAAAACACATCTTCATTAAAACAAACAAACAAAAATGACACTGCCTCTGGCTTACCAACTCCTAAAATCTGCATGGTAGAGAATATAGGTCACACTAACGACTAAGTACCCAGACCCTTTACTTCTCAATAAAATAGCTTTGGGCAATGTATTGATTTTTAGAGCTGTTTGTGCCTATTTCTTCTTCTTCCAAGTAACCAATGTTAGGAGTACCTACTTCATAAGGTTACTGTGAGGGAAACATGAACTAATTCATGTAAAACAGTGTCTGGCTCAAGAAAGCACTAAAATCAAGAAAACTTAGTTATTATTTTCATGTGCAAGTATGACATGTTCCCAAACTTTTTAAAGGGCCAGTAGACTAGTTGCTAGTTGACTTTTTAGAATCAGGACCTGAGGCAATGAAAAGAGAAAGAGGTAAGATAGGGCAATTAAAGAGGAATTTTGGCTTTCAGCATTGTGGGATGACCTGAAGATCTAATCCATTAGAGGGCTGGAATGATAGCTACAGGTTCTGACTTCTAGAAAATGAGGCAGTACCAACAAGCCTCTGCTGCATATACATATCTGTGATGACTTTGTTGTTGTTGTTTGCTATCCTCAAGCCTGTTCTGATTCATAGTGTGTGACCCTATCTGCACCATCATCATATTTGTGTCTACGCTTGAGCCCACTGTTGTACTTGCTGTGTCAGTCCATCTCATCGGAGGTCTTCCTTTTTTTTTTTTTGCTGACCCTCTATTTTACCAAGCATGATGTCCTTCTGTGACTAGTCCCTCCTGTTGATACGTCCAAAGTACATGAGATGAACTTTAGAGATTAGTAACTTTAAAGGTTATAAAGATAAACAGTGTGAGACAGTTAACTCTATATGTCTCTTTTAGCGCTAACCTTGGCTGAATAGGATTAAGTAACTATGAGTTCATCTGAAGCAGAAACTGTTGTCTTAGTGCTCACAGTAAGTTCTCAAGAAAGTCTTGTTAAGAGGATTATTGAATGATGAATAAATAGCCTGAGGTTCAGGCTAAATATTTTTGCTCCATAAACCTGGCTTGGCTAAATCCAAAAATGACCTTTACAGAGATTTTCAGTGATAGAATCATTCCTATATACTTTTCTCTTCTTCCCCTTGCTAGTTGAAGGTCTAATAATAATGCTAATAATAATACAACTTTTTTAAATGCTTCTTATGGAACAAGTCACAACTATGTTTTTACAGTTCCACTAAGAATCCTTCATAGTTTTGTTGGGGTCAGCAAATGGGATTTCCTTGGTATATGAGCAGAGATTCATACAAATTTTCTTTTTTTTTTTTTTTCTCTCTCTCTTAAATTAGATAGTAGTTGATTGGCCCTTTCTCTCAGAGCTACTTTCTAGATTGTGTTTTTTGAGGCATATTTTTTGATAATTTGAATAATCTTTTTCATGCAGTGAGTATAATTTGGCACACACCAAAAACAAAGTGCCAAAGTAAAGTGCTTTAATGATCAACTAGGATTATAGGAAGTTAAGAGGCAAAAACATGTAAACATTTTTTAAAAATTAAAACCAATAACAAGAATCACAACAAAAATTTAAAAAACACACAACTGTAGGTACATTTAAAATGATATATATATATATATAATTAGAGTTGGAAAAATGAATTACTACCTTTTAAAAATAATTACCAATTCGCTTTTTTAAAATATTCATATTGCTTCAACATTAAAGGTGAGATCAAGGATTGACCAGAGGGCCAGTGATTAAATGCATTCAGTGTTGGGGACAAAGAGGCCAAATCAAGCATATTAAGGGTTGCTACAGGTCAGAACCAACTCAACAGCACTTAACAACAACAAAAGTGTAGGTACTCCCATAACATATAACAAATTTCCACAAAGTTTTTATTGATGAAATTCAAAATATAACAATAATAATTTAATAGTATAATATAATTTTTAATAATGTAAGTCTATAATTAGGAGTACCTGGGTAGTAAAGGAATAAACTAACTGGAAGTTTAGCAGCTTAAACCCACCCAGAAGCACCTTGGTAGCCATGTCTGGTGATTCACTTCTAAAAGTTTACAGTATTGTAAACCCTACAGAACAGTTCTGTTCTACACACATGGGGTCACCCTAAGTTAGAAGCTACTGGAACACAACTAACAAAAACAGTCAGAAGAATGGATCCTGTCTCTTTTTTTAGAGATTAACATTTTACTTAATTAAGATTTAACACTAATATTCCCTATCATCAAATTGACTGTAAAACTATTCCTAGATCCTGTGTTATATACAAACAGGCTATAGGTTGTATTTGGCCTACAGGCTATAGTAGTTTGATGATCCCTAGGTTACTCCTAGATGGTAGGAGTCCTAGTGTGGAGCTGTGGGTTAATGCACCAGACTGCAAAGCCATTTGAACTGCAAGGTCAGTGGTTCAAGCTCACCAACTGTTCCTCACCAGCTTCTCCTCACCAGCTGCTCCTCAGAAACCCTATACAGGGTTGCTATGGGTTGGAATCAACTCAGTGGCACTCAACAACAACAAAGTTAAATGGTGGAGAGAAGTCCAGCAAAAGCATTCCCATATAGGAGTAAGGGTTAATCAGCAACAGGTCACTGGTACTGGTACTGGTCCTGGTCCTGGTACAGTACACTAATTTTCACTTTTGAGCCCAGCAGGAAATGGCTCTTTATGGCAAAGAGCATAGCTTATAACCATGCATGAAAAGAAAAATGGGCCCAGGAAGTAATCATCAAAAAGAAGCCAAATTCAAATATATAATTCAGGTAAGAACCATTTGCAGAGCTAGGAAAATATCCCTGCCTAGTGACAGGCATAAAAGTATGGAGTGAGGGAAAAACTCTAGAAAACAAGTAATAGGGAGTTCTTAAAATAAACTTGGACTCATTGTTTTAGCAGTGATGGAGAGCAGTGTGTAAATGACAGCAAGCACTCAGTACAAAGCAATGAGGAAAGAAGAGTCAGTGTAGAACAGAAGGAAAAAGGGCAAGAGTACAGGAGATTCCCTTTGTATCACTGGTTATAAGCATTGTCTATTCCTTAATGCTGGTGTGGCACTGTGGGTTAATGAGCCAGACTGCAAAGCCATTTGAACTGCAAGGTCAGCGGTTCAAGCTCACCAGCCACTCCTCGGAAACCCTATACAGGGTTACTATGGGTCGGAACCCACTTGACGGCACTTCACAACAACAACAGCAACAATTCCTTAATTCAGAGTCCTGGTGTGGCGCTAGTCTGCTCACCATAAGGTTGTGTCACAAACCTACTAGCCACTCCTTGGGAAACCTATACAGACTTGATGGCATATAACAACAGCATTCCTTAATGAGGAATCCTGGTGTGGTGCTGTAGGATAAGCACTGGACTGCTAACCATGAGGTTCAAATCCACTAACCCCTTCTGGGAAACACTACAGAGGATCATTATGAGTTGAAACTGACTTGATGTCATTCAACAACAACATTCCTGAGTGAAGGAGCCCAAATGACACACAAGGTTAAGTGTTGAGCTCTGAGCCACAAGGTCAGTGAAATTCAAATCCACTATCTGTGCCACAGGATAAAGATGAGGCTGTCTGTTCTGATAAAGATATACTGTCTCACAAACACTAAGGAGCACTTCTGTCTCATTCAAATCATTATTGATCAGTATTGACAGCAGTGGGTTTCGGATTTTGGCCTCCTTAGTGAGAAAGAACTAGAAATATATGTCAGAAACCATCCATAATTATATACATTTATGTTTGAATTATAAATAAAATTATTATCCTTCTCTTTCTAGAGTCTGAGTGGCTTCAGTTGTTACCTAAAAATTCGTTTGTCATCTTTATGAAGTGCTGAGTTAAGAAACAACCTAAGTGTGTCTATGGTATATGGCTATATGATATATGTTGCTACCTATTGGAGTTTAGACTTGAGCTTCAAAGTGAGCAATAACAATGAACAGCTATGATCTATACCCCCATCAAGTTGATACCAACTCATACCGACCTTATACACAGCAGAACAAAACACTGCATGATCCTGGGCCAACCTCACTACTGTTGCCACACTTGAGTCCATCAATGCTGTCACTTGGCCAATTCATCCCATTGGGGGTTTTTCTCTTTTTCTCTGACTCTCCACCTCACCAAACATGATATCCTTCTCTAGCGACTGCTCCCTCCTGACAATATGTCCAAAGTATGAGAGATGAAGTTTGGCCATCTTGGCCTCCAAGGAGCATTCTGGCTGCACTTCTTCCAAAAGAGATCTATTGCTTCTTTTGGCAGCCCATGGCACTTTCAATATTCTTCTCCAACACCATAACTCAAAAGCATCAATTCTTCCACGGTCTTCCTTATTCACTGTCTAACTTTCACATGCATATGAGGTTATTGAAAATACCATGGTTGAGTTAGGTGCACCTTAGTCCTCAAGCTGACATCTTTGCTCTTCAATACTTTAAAAAGGTCTTGTGCAGCAGATTTGCCTAATGCAATACATTGTTTGATTTCCTGATTGCTGCTTCCTTGAGTGTTGATGGTTGATCCAAGAAGAATGAAGTCCTTGACAACTTCAATCTTTTCTCCATTGATAAGAATGTTGTTTATTGGTCCAGTGGTGAGGATTTTTGTTTTCTTTACATTGAGATGTAATCCATACCGAAGGCTGTGCTCTTTGATCTTCATCAGTAAATGTTTTAAGTCCTCTTTACTTTCAGCAAGCAAGGTTGTATCATCTGCATATCGCAGGTTGTTAATGAGTCTTCCTCCAATCCTGATGCCACATTTTTCTTCATAGAACCCACCTTCTCGGATTATTTGCTCAGCATACAGGTTAAATAAGTATGGTGAAAGAATACAACCTTGTCACACACCTTTCTTAATTTTAAATCATTCAGTGTTCCCATGTTCTGTTCGAACAACTGCCTCCATGACTTAAATTTGTCTGTTACGCACAAATTCTGAATTTGTCCAGATCTAGATTTTATTTCATGTAAAAAGGTACATTATTAAGCAAGATTCTTAGTTGTGGGGCAATCATTTTTTCAATCAAATTCATTCAATTGATTGTACAAACATCTTTAGTGGGCCCAGGTACAAGCATTATTTTCAAGGAAATAACTCAAGTAATGAACTTGGATTCTAGAGTCAGACTCTTGCTGGTTTGAATCTTACTGCTACCTTCTGAGATCTTGGAAAAAATATTTTTTTTCCCTATCAGTTGTTTCCTAAGGTGTAAAGTTGAGATAATAACAGTTCCCAACTCCTAGGAGGAAGTCCTGGTAACACAGTGATTAAAGACTTGGTTGCTAACCAAAAGGTTGGTGGTTTGAATGTGCCCAGCAGTTCCATGGTAGAAAAGATTTAGTGATTTGCTCCTGTGAAAAACCCTTTAGGGTAGTTCTATTCTGTCACCTGGGGTCACTATGATTCAGAATCTACTAGGTGGTACACAACAACAATAACAATGTCCTTGAGGTTTTGTGAGCATTGAGTTATATCATGTGAGGTGTTTTGCATACTTTCTAGTGCATATACTCTCAATAAAGTCAACTATTTGCATGATTAGTTATTATAATTCAATTTAAATATATTAATCATAATGCCAAGATCACTTTTGACATCAAATGCATGCACACTTACCTAAACAAATTCATTCACAAATATCTATCAATACTTACTCCATGCCAGGCATGATTGTAAATACTGGAGATATAGTATGGGCAATGTGGAGAAATATCTATGATTGGAGGGACTTTCATTTTGGTGGGAAGAAGGGAGAGCAGAGAATTATGAAATAAAACACAATGAAATAAAAATGTAACATATGCCCAAATAATGATAAATGCTACAGGGAAAGCAAGCACAGGGTTGGAATGACAAATGTAGAGAGGGATGGAAACATAAAATTAGGTCCATGATAAGGAGGTCTTCAGGCCACAGTAATCTTTTTCCACTGTAGGGTTGAGAAGCCTAGGCTAGGGCAGCCAGATTTACCGAATAAAAATATAGGCTGTCCAGTTAAGCTCAAAGGAGATGTGGTAGCACAGTGGTTACAAGTCGGGCTGCCAACTTCAAGGTCAGCAGTTCAAAACTACCGGTGGTTCCATGGGAGAAAGGTGAAATGTTCTGCTTGCATTAAGATTTACAGTCTCAGAAACCCATAGGGTCACTATGAATTGGGACCGGTGGGAATAAAGGGTGAATGAATTGAATTATAAATTTCAACTGGCCAGGGATGTCAGAGAGTGTGAAAAAGAAAAAGTCACAGAGGTCTCAGGCTCCCTTTGCACTACTGCAGGCCCCTAGGCCCACCAATTTATCTCAAGTTCAAGGTGTCCTGGAGGCATAGTGGATTATGTGTTGGGCTGCTAACCACAAGATCAGCAGTTCAAAATCACTAGCTGCTCTATAGATTTTCTGCTTCCTTAAAGATTTACAGGACAGACACCTGACATAGAGTCACTATGAGTGAAGACAGAATGGATATGATACCAGTGGGTAATTATGAGTCTCCTTCCAATGATTGATTGCTATTCTCTTTTACATAATGAGCAAAGAGTTGACTTCATCTTGGCTCTCTGAAGATAGTGTTACCTTTGATTATTGCATGCAATTATAAGATGGAATGCAATTGAGCACGAGGCAGGTTTTTTGCCCTTTTTGTTCATTTTTAAAAGTCTAGATTCTAGAAAAATACTTAATATACTGTTGTTTAGTGCCTTTAGGAGCTCTGGTAGCGTAGTGGTTACGAATCAGGCTGTGAACCTTAAGGTCAGCGGTTCGAAACTACCAGCCGCTCCGCGGGAGAAAGACGAGACTTTCTACTCCCGTAAAGATTTACACCCTCGGAAACCCTGTACAGGGTTGCTATGGGTCGGAACCGACTAAACAGCACTTAACAACAACAACAACAAGTGCCTTTGAGTCGATTCCATCTCGTAGTGACCCTGTAAAGGGTTTCTGAGGAGCAGCTGGTAAGCTTGAACTGCTGACCTTGCAGTTCAAATTGACATTGCAGCCTAGTGCATTAACCCACAGTGCCACACCAGGGCTTCTAATATATAGTAGGTGCTCATTAAATATGTTCTGAATAGTTTTCAAGGATTTGCAAATATGAGGCTTTCTTGATGTCAGACTTGGTGTTTGTTAAATCGTTTTGAAATTATGCTTATTTGAAATATATAATAACAACAGTAACAAAAAAAATGTGTAAGTCTCACAGCTTCTGAAAAAAAAAATATGTTATAGTGGTTCACAGCATAGACCCAGAGCCTAACTGTTGAATTACCCCTTACATCACTACTTTCTAGCTATGAAAATTCCCCTTACCTTTGTGCCTCAGTTTTCTCTTTGAAATAATAATGAGGATACTATAGCATACTGGTATCTTCTCTCTCATTAAATTGTTGAAATAAGTTGGAAAATGAAGTACTTTAGTGTCTGAAATATAAAAAGCACTAAAATGTTAGCTGTGAATATTATCTTTTTAACCCTAGTGTAATACCTAGCACATTGTTTGTGCTCTATGAAAGATTGTTCAGTAATTAAATAATGTCCTGGTATGGCACAGTAAGATAAGCACTCAACCTCAAGGTCAGTTTGAATTGCAAGGTCAGTGGTACAAATTCACCAGCCGCCCCTTGGAAACCCTACACAGGGTCGCTATGAGTCAGTACTGAGTCAACAGCACTAAACAAACAAAGAAAATACTCCTAAATAAGAAAAAATAATTTAGAGGACTTCCAACCAGATGGCAGACAAGGCAGACCACTACACAGTCCCTCTACAACAAATATGTTGTAATGGTGGTTATGTGCTGTGAAGTTGGCTCCTACTCACAGCAAACCTGTATAGGGTGTCTGAGGCTGTACATTTTTACAGGAGCAGAAAGCCTCATCATTCTCCCATGGAACAGCTGGTAGAGTTAAAGTGCTGACCTTTCAGTTAGCAGCTCAGCTCATAATCCACTATGCAATGAGAGACCAAATGAGACACAGAAAACAGACACATTTGAAAATTCTGAACCCCTGACCTTCCGTAGGAAAGGTTAGAGAAGCATACCGAGTGCTTGCTTAGAAGAGAAACTGAGCAAGGATGGTGAGAGAGGGAGACTGACTGGTGAATGGCTGGTCAAACATGGCTTGACCATGTTGTAATCAGCTTTGGCAACAGAAGGTGGCCTGGCAGAACAGATTAATACACACATGGGAAAGGTGCAATTCTGTTTTTCCCTATGCTCCCCTGGTGATCAGTGGGTGTCCAGCGCCCACCCTCATTCATCCCCAGCACAGACCCTGCTATCTAGGAGTTCAGAGTGATGGAATCTGGAGTCACACCAGTGTAAGATGGGGGCCAGTTGTTCTGCTTTGGTACCTGGATTCAGATGGGATCGGGTCCAGACCTATAGAACCTGCAAAACCATCAGACTAGCATTTAGCCAGTCATCATGGCCACAGCTACCCTGTGGTCCTACGGGACACTGAAACCAGTATTTCAAGGTCCTCCATGAACTACTTCCATATTGACAGTCTTGAACACAGATAAACCTGAGGCCTACGGGAGCTTTATCTAGGGTCAGGAACTCTGCTTTATCTAGGGTCACACTCACCTCAGGAAATCCTTGACCTACAAGGAGCTGCCCAGAGTTTCCTCCTCTCTGGGTCCAACAGCTACACTATTTTTGTTTGTTTGTTTGTGTGTGTTTGTTTGTTTTTTCCTTGTCTTGTTTCATTGTTTATATTGTTTGTTTATTATTTCTCCTCCTTCTTCTCTATCCATGCCCTTGAATTTTATCTTTTCTATCTCCACTGTTTTCTTTCTTTTCTTATGTTTCTCATTTCCCCTTTTCTTCTTTTTCCCCCCCTTTTGTTCTTTCATTACTACTCTATTCTCTTTCTCTTTTCGTCTTCCCTTGCTCTGGTTTTTCTAATTTTTTTTTCTTCCTTTTATTTCCTCTCATTTTCTCTTCTATAGCTCCAGTTTTCTTCCCCTCTTTTCTCTTTTTTAAATTAATCTTGAGGGTTTTGTTTTTTTGTTTTTGTTTTTGTTTTAATTCTTCCTTTTATTTTTCTCCTATTTTTCTCTTCTACTGCAAGGTTGACACTTCAAACCCACCAGCTACTCCTCAGAAATCCTATGCAGTGTCACTGTGAGTCAGAGCCAACTCCACAACACTAACAACAACAACGTAGCTTCCCTATCCTAGTGTCTCTTTTGTCTTTATAGTTGTTTTTTTTTTCTTTTCTCTGGTTGCTGTCTGTTTTTCTCTTTATTATTTTCTCTTTTCGTTTTTGGTTCCTTATTTGTTTACTCGCTTCTGTTTTCTTGCATGTGTTGTGGGGGAAAGTTCTCTTATCCAACCAACAAGAGACAGAAAACATGCCTATACAGCCCAGTCATAACCACAACCTCTGCAGCTCCACCCACTGAGCAAGAGTCAGTACAAGGTCCTATGCTACCTGATCAATAATAGACAGCAGCCAGCACCAGACAAACCTACCCCAAATTGAGATGCATGAATGGCAAATGAGAACAGCATGCCCTTGTTCATACTCTAAATACACTCACAGGAAACAGTTGGTTAGAGCCTAAGAACACACTAACATACAATCATCAATTAAATACAAATAAGACAACCCCACAATGCTCTGGAGACAAAAAACAATTTTAGCTCACAATAAGAAACAAAATAGAAAAAAAACATATGATCAATATGGAGAGCCAGAAAACATTTTATGGGGAAGACAAGGCAATGGAAATAACTGAAAAAGAATTCCTAAGTGTTTAGGTACCTTGAAAGGATTGATAGAAAGATCGAGGAAAGCAAACAGAACACAGAAAGAAAAAAAACCCTTAGAATTCAGGAAAATGTTATAAGAACAAGCAGATAAAATAAATGCAAAGCTTGAAACAATGAAGAACCTGCAATTAGAAACCCAGAAGATTAACACTAAGATCCCAGAAATGGACAATTGAAAGAGCAAAGGAGTAGATTTGAAGCAATGGAAGCCCAAAGTAGTGACCTTGACAGTAAATCTCTCAATATTAGTATGCTAGACTGGTAGCGTAGTGGTTACGAATCGAGCTGCGAACCTTAAGGTCAGCAGTTCGAAACTACCATCCGCTCCATGGGAGAATGATGAGGCTTTCTACTCCCGTAAAGATTTACACCCTCGGAAACCCTGCACAGGGTCGCTATGGGTTGGAACCGACTCGATAGCACTTAACAACAACAACAACAACAAGACTAACAATCAGAAAAGAACAATGAAAAACTCTGAAGAAAGCCTAAGAGTTTTATACAGTACACCAGTAAGAGGAACAACTTGCAGGTGATCAGAATTCCAGAAGAGGAAGAAACAATAAAAAGTACAGAGAAAATTGTTGAAGAGTTATTGAAAGAAAACTTCCTTAACATCATGAAGACAAAAAGATAAACATTCAAGATGCTTAGCAAAATCAAACATGATAGACCTTCCAAAAAATCACCAACACATATCATAATTAAAATCTCCAAAAACCAACGACAAGGAAAGAATCTTGAGTGCAACTAAAGAAAAATGAAAAGCTAACCTACAAAGGAGAATCAATAATACTAAGGTTTGATTTTTCAGCAGAAACCAAGCAGGAAGAAAGCAATGGGATGACATATACAAATCTCTTAAAGGATAAGAAATTGCGGATCAAGAATCATATAGCCAGCAACACTATCCCTCAATACAAGGGCAAAATTAGGACATTTCCTGATAAACAGAAATTAAAGAAATTTATACTGGCCAAACCAACTTTACAAATATTGCTAACGGGTGTTCATTAAACAAAGAAACAACAGCAGACAATAACCTGAGGTTACTATACATGACATCACACAGAACTCAAACCAGTTATAGAAGTATTAAAATTAAAACAAACCTAGAGATGGAGGCACAGACAATGACTTGGAGAGATGGAGAGGCTAGGGACGCTAGACCCAGAGAGAGAGGGGCTGTGTGTTGATGAAGGGGAGGCCTTTGGTTGATGATGCATGGAGGAGATCATAACCATGGCAATGAAATGATATATGATAGGATGAATGTAAAGCTAATGTCTCCCATGTAAACAATCACATAATTCACAATAAAATATAAAAAAAATAAAATAAAATAAACCTATAAGACTAAAAATAGGAAACCAGAGATATCAGTTTATAATGAAGTGTACTACAAGGCAAAAAAAGGGAATAGTGGAGATATAAAACTTCCAAAAGACAAGGAAATTTAGTAGATTTCAAGATAAAACGGGCTGTTTTAAAAATAGATAAACATTAATAAATTAATTTCAGGGTAACCTCAAAGAAAATGAATACACCTGCACATCAAGATAAAAAAGAGGAAAACCAGAAAGATTTAGTAAACATTCACACAATAGAAATGAAAATGCAAAGAACACCCACAGAAAAAATCAGTGCAAAAGAATTACGTGGAGCAAAGAAATCATCAACACCACAAAAGAAGAAAAGAAAAACACACAGGAAAATGACCGAAGTCATTTAATGTCTATCAATAATTACACTGAATGTAAATGGATTAAACCTAACAGTCAAGAGACAGAGAAAACAGAATGGATAAAAAAAAAAAAAAACACACCACGATCCTTCATTCAAAAAGCAGTCTACAAAAGATGTATCAAAAAGATGAAGACAGTATAAATGCCCATCAAACAGAAGAATGCTTAAACAAATTTTGGTACATACACAAAATGGAATATTATACAATGTTTAAGAGTAATGATGAATCTGCGAAACACCTCATGATATGGATGAACCTGGAGGTAATTATGTTGAGTGAAATTAATCAATCACAACAGACAATATTGTATGAGACTAATGTAAAAATTCAAGGAAAGTTTTTCTTGATAAAAAAAACAATCTATGATGATTATGGGACTGGGGACAGAAAATTATTCACAGACTAGAGGGTTGTTGTTTTGTGGTTGTTAAGTGCCATCATGTCGATTCCAACCCATGGCAGCCCTATACAAGGAGCGACTGGTGAGCTTGAACCACCAACCTTGTGGTTCAAACAGACTGCAGTCCTGTATATTAACCCACAGCACCACACCAGGAGGGTAGACACACGTTAATATGAGTGACAAGGCAGACAATATATATCAAGAGGGAGGTTAGTACAGAAAAGACAAAGGTTGCTCCTTGGAAACCCTGTACAGGGTCACTACGAGTCAGAGACCCACTTGATGGCACTTAACAACAAGTCATTAACAACTCTGAGAAGTGGACTGAATTGTCAGAGGGATGAATAACCTTTTCACCAGATTCTCCAGGAGCTGGAGAGCAAACATTTACATGGAAAGCAGTCATTGACTTCCTCCTCTAACTATGGGTCATGTCTATGACTTTTGATAAGCTTTTGTGTTGGGGATCCTAAGAAAATACAGTGGGGAGTGAGATAGAGGAATAGATTGTTAAGACATCTATTTGTACCATTTTCCTCTTTCCAACTCTGCCTACATACAGAGTATATTACATTAAGAGATGCCTTCCTTAATCCACCACAACTTGACTTTCACTTTCCAAAATTCCACTTTGACTTGTTACTGATGTCCTCCTTAATAGTCAAACCCAATGACCCCTTCTTTTTTTTTTTTTTTTTTT
>NW_006408751.1:1939883-1984964 GCF_000296735.1 Chrysochloris asiatica
TTCCACCTATAGTCTTATGTATTGCAGAGGCTCCGCAGGAAGCCTCCTTCACTGGGCACGTTGTAGCCCCATTTTAGGTATTCCTATCAGTTATAGACAGAAGACGGATTTACAAGCTTTCTATGGTGATGCTTTTCGCTATTCCTTTCTCTCCCCCTCCAGTGTCTATTTTATGATATAATTCAAGGAAAACCAAGATTCAAAAGACAGCTAAGCATCTTAATACTATTCCCCCCTTTTCCACATTTCAACCATGGCTCGATCTCCGTATCCCAGAACCCTGTTGTTTTCAGGTTGTGCATATATCATTATTTATCTCTGTCTCACGTAGCCCATTGAGACCTGTCTAATTGTTCTCCCATCTGCTTTGTTCTTCCATCAATGACCCCTTCTTACACCTCCCCTTGATTTTCTGAAATGTTTCTGGCATGTTGTTCTTTGGTCCTTTCTGAAACTACCTATTGCCTAGCAGTCTGTGAATCTCCCCGCCCCCATCCACCCCAGTCTCCTGCTTTTTTTCTGCTTCTCTGACTTCTCTTACTCATTTCCCTATGGTGGTTCCTCTTCCTTTACTTCCCTGATAATGTTTATGATCACCAAGGTTCTATATAATTTTCTTTTCTTATAATTGCATGTCTTCTGGTTTTATACATTAA
Organism: Chrysochloris asiatica; assembly: GCF_000296735.1. Taxonomy (NCBI): domain Eukaryota; kingdom Metazoa; phylum Chordata; class Mammalia; order Afrosoricida; family Chrysochloridae; genus Chrysochloris; species Chrysochloris asiatica. Next base: position 1,940,540 of record NW_006408751.1, read on the forward strand.
GTTATATAGTAGGCTGAATAATGGTCCCCAAAGATATCAGGTTCTAATCCCTGGAATCTGTCTTTGCAAGTTTTTACAGGGTCTTTGTAGATATGGTTAAAAAAAATTTTTTTGAGATGGGGAGATTGTTTTGGATTTTCAGAATAGGCCCCAAAGGCCAATACATGTATCTTTAAAAGAGGAATTAGAAGAAGTCTTAGATAGAAGAGGAGCTGGTAATGTGCCCACAGAGGCAGAGATTGGAGTGATGCAACCATAAGCCTATAAATATTTGTTGCCAGGATTCTGCCCCACCCTCTACCCCTCAGAGTCTCTAGAAGGTGTAGCACTGCTGACACCTTGATTTTATAGCAGCGATACTAATTTTAAACTTCTAGCCTTCATAACTCTGAGAGAACAGATTTCTATTGTTTTAAGGCAATCAATTTGTAGTAATTTGTTATAAAAGTCCTAGGAAACTAACACAAGTAATGAATCTGTCTTTGATTAATAACTCTTTTCTGAGAACCAGATCTATATAATGAAATACCTGTTGGACATTTCCATTCATATTTCCCAAACAACATTTGTAGCTAATGTTATTGAGCACTTAGAACATTCCAAAGCCCTTTAAAAATATTATCTCATCTAATGTTCATTTACTACTTACCCCAATCCTATGAGATAAATACTTTATCACTCTCATTATGTTGTTGCTGTTGTTAAGTGTTGTTGAGGTGTTTACAACTCATAGCAACCCTGTATAGGGTTTCCAAGGCTATAAATCTTTCCAGGAGCAGAAAACCTCATCTTTTTCTTGTGAAGTGGCTGGTGGGTTTCGACTGATGACTTTGTTATTAGCAGTCCATACTTATTCTATAGAACTACCATTTTGAGTGTATGTGTATATGTATATATATATTGTTGTTGTTCTGACCCATAGCAACCCTGTACAAGGTTTCCATGGAGTGTCTGGTGAGCTGGAACTGCTGACCTTGCAGTTCAAATTGACTTTGTAGTCCAGCGCATTAATCCACAGTGCCACACCAGGACTCTCTCTATATATGTATATATGCTGTTGTTTAGTGTCATCAAGTTGGTTCCTACCCATAGCGACCTTGTACAGGGTTTCTGAGGAATGGCTGGTGAGTTTGAACCGCCAAACCATTTGAACTGCAAGGTCGGTGGTTCAAGCTCACCAGCTGCTCCTTGGAAACCCTATATAGGGTCGCTATGAGTCTGAACCAACTTGACAGCACTTGACAAATATATATATATATATATATATATACATATATACATATATATGTATGTATATATACATATATATGTATGCATGTATATATATATACATATATATGTATGCATGTACATATATGTGTGTGTGTGTGTTTATACATATATGGGTATATAGTTTTGTTATTAAGTGCAGTGCCGCTGAGTCTGTAATTACTCATAGTGGCCTTAAATAGGTTTTCCAAGAAGCAGCTGGGTTTGAACCACTGATCTTCCAGTTAGCAGTTTGGTGCTTGTCTTATAGCAGCACACCAGGAATATATGTTCTTGTTGTTTTATTTAGTATTGTCAGGTCAGTTCTGACTCATAGTGACCCTATGTAACATTTCCAAGGAGTGTGGTAGGTTTGAACCACCAATTTGTGGTTAGCTGACCAGTGCTTACCCAATAGCACCACACTTTAGAGATGAGAAAAATGGAGGCATAGAGAATTTAAGTTGGCTGAGTTTATAAAGATAGTAGTGTTTGAACGTTGGGCAGTCTGACTTTAAAAATTAAACACAAAAAACAATGCTAACTTTTTTTTTTTAAGTTGCTATGGAGATTCAGAATCATGGAAATTCTAAATTGTGGTGATTCTACATGTTTCAAAATAGACTTTCATTTCATAACTCTTTCATGGATGTCTGTGACCTTTGGAAACAGACGGGCAGACTTTTCTTCTGAGGCATCTCTGAGTAGGTTGAAACTGCCAACTTCTTGGTTAGTAGTGGAGTATTTAACTATTTGCACTTAACCTAGGGACTCTGAAAATGATAATATTATGCTGCCTCAAATTCCCTGAGGTTTCAGGCTATTCAGAGCTTCTGCCATGCTTGAGCTGAAGTGTTCAGGGCTTCCAAGCACTTCCAAGAACATTTTAGTAGAATTCAGATAATATTTAGAGAGACCCTACTGCAAGCTAGATACTAGATGCCAGATCCTTATAACCACTGCCAGGATCAATTTTCTGTTCTTGTTCAAATATCAGTCTGAGGCTAAAATATGTCTTGAATCTCATGTAGTTTTAGCTTTAAAGTCTACATCCAGACTAAGACCAGAGCCAGATACGAATTGGTTTTGTCTCCTAAGAGCCTCATGTTTATTGACAAACTCTGTTACTAGAGCACTGTGGCTGTCCTGTTGCCATGGTCATTTTCACTGTGTTGCTACTGGGCTCTGGGACAGAGCTGAAACTGAAAGTATCCCTTTTGAGTTTATAGAGTTTGATCTCCCAAGTCATGTTTTTACAGCTGAACTCCCTCCAGGGAGGGAGTCCTCAATTGGTTCTTCCCTATTGTTATTGTTTAGAATGTAAATAAAAGAAGAATAATAGCTACAAAGTACTAGGTGACAGATAGTATATATCTATTCTCTCAGTTAAACCTCTTCAAATTCTATAAAGTATTGCCATTTTACAGGTGAAAAAACTGAGGTTTAAAAAGATTCATTTATCTGAACTCACAGAATTAGCTAGTGGCAGACTGGAGGTAGGTGTCAAAGACACAGAGAATTAGAATTATTGAACTCTGTAACAAAATTTTTTAAATCAGTCTAAATTCCTTCTTCAGACGGCCTTGGACAAGTATGAGGGAAGGGGTAGGAAAGAACCAAATTCTTCATAGCTTAAAAAGAGGCCAACTAGGGTTCCTTCTCCATTCTCTAAAAAGTCGAATATTGTAGGATAAGTATTAGACCACAAGGTAGGTTTGAACTGCAAGGTTGGTCAAACTCACCAGTGGCTCCTTAGAAACCCTATATAGGGCCACTATAAGTCAGAATGGACTCAATGGCACTTAGCAACAACAATAACAACCACTAAGATTGCCCCATAGCTTACCAAGTGCTTCTGCAAAAAAAAAAAAAAAAAAAATCTGTAAGTAAAGGAAGACAAGTCCTCCTCCTTTGTCCTTGAATTCTGCATGGTCTAACGTGTCTGTACAGAGATGGATTTTCTGCAAAGCTAATGAAGTTTCAATCTCCAGGAATTCTCATTTGTTCTAGCATATACTTTTGTAAAACTTGAAAAGGTAGAACATGCAAACCACAATCAGTTAAATCTACTACTGTCTCTCCACTCTGATTTACATTCCATGTGCCTTCATGTCTGGTGGTCTTAGAGAGACTGTGGACAGTTTGAGAATTTGGTCAAGGGGAAATGGAATTGAATACATTTATCTAGATTTGGAGTTCTGGTGTGGCGCTGTGGGTTAATGCGCCAGACTGCAAAGCTGTTTGAACTGCAAGATTGTCGGTTCAAGCTTAGCAACTGCTCCTTAGAAACCATATACAGGGTCGCTATGGGTCAGAACCGACTCGACAGCACTTAACAATAACAACAACATTTGGGTTTAATGGGATGCATTTATTGTGATTTGTAGTGACTTCCAATTCTAGAGCTAAATTATTGCAAGCTGCCTTTGTATAGGGATATTTCCCAAAATACTCTCATTGCCCACCTGGGATTGTCAAATGAAGTTGCAACATCAGAGGTTGTAATTTGATATGATTATGTACTTTAGTGCCAAAAGTACATGGATTACTGTTGTTAGGTGTTATCAGGTGAATTCTGATCCATGACTACCTTATGCACCAAAGAACAAAACATGCCCAAACATGAGCCATCCTCACGATCATTGCCATTTTTGAGGTCATTGCTGTAACCATTGTACCAGTCCATTCATTAATGATCTTCCGCTTTGTTGGTGAGCTTTTACAAGCATGATGTCCTTCTCTAGGGACAGGTCTTTCTTGATAACATGTCCAAAGTAAGCAAGAGGAATTCTTGCTATCCTCACCTCTAAGAAGCATTCTAGCTGCACCACTTTCAAGATAGATTTGTTTGTTATTTGGTAATCTATGGTATATTAAATATGCTTTACCATCATCATAATTCAAAGTTATCAATTCTTCTTTGGTGGACTTTATTCATTGTTCAGCTTTTGAATCCATATGAGGCAATTGAAAACACCATATAGCTTGAGTCAGGTACACTTAAGTCTTCCAAGTGACATACTTTGTTTTTTGGCATTTTAAAGAGGTCTTTTGCAGAAGATTTTCCAAATGTAACATATTGTTTCATTGCCTGACTACTGCTTCCAAGGGTGTGACTGACTGAATAGAAGTAAAATGAAATCCTTGACAACTTCAGACAAATTTGTTTATCATGATGTTGTTTAATGGTCCAGTTAGTTGTAAGATTTTTGTTTAATATTGTGGCGAATCCATACTTAAGACTGTGGTGGTGGTAGTGGTTATGTGCTGTGGAGTCAGTTCCAACTCAGAGAGACTCTGTGTAGGCTTTCTGAGCCTGTAAATCTTTATGAGAGCAGAAAGCATTATCTTTTTCCCATGGGACAGGGGGTAGTTTCGAATTGCTGACTTTGAGGTTAGCAGTACGACCAGTAACCACTAAGCTACTAGAGATCCTTACTTAAGAAAGTAGTCTTTGATTTTCATCAATAAGTTCAAGGCTTCTAAGGAGCATTCTGGCTGTACTTCTGCCAATACAGATTCGTTTGTTCTTTTGGCAGTCCATGATACTTTCAATACACTCCTACAACACCAGCACTCAAATGCATCCATTTTTCTACAGTCTTCTTTATTCACTGTCCACCTTTCACATGCATATGAGGCTATTGAAAATACCATGGCTTGGTCAGGTGCACCTTAGTCCTCAAACTGACATATTTGCTCTTCAACACTTTTAAGAGGTCTTGTGCAGCAGATTTGCCCAATGTAATACATTGTTTGACCTGGTGACTGCTGCTTTCATGAATGTTATGGTTGATCTAAACAAAATGAAGTCTTTGACAACTTCAAACTTTTCTCCATTTATATGGATGGTGAGGATTTTTGTTTTCCTGATTCTGAGATGCAACCCATATCGAAGACTGTGTTCTTTGATCTTCATCAGTAAGTACTTTACGTCTTCTTTGCATTCAGCAAGCAAGGTTGTATTATCTGCATTTCACAGGTTGTTAGTGAGTCTTCCTCCTATCTTGAAGCCACAATTTTCTTCATATAATCCAGTTTCTCAGATTGTTTGCTCAGCATACAGATTGAATAAATATGGTGAAAGAATGCATCCCTGTCGCACATCTTTCCTAAATTTAAACCATTCAGTGTTCCTATGTTCTGTTCAAACAATTGCCTCTTGGTCTATGTACAAGTTCCTTGTGAGCACAATTAAGTGTTCCAGATTACTTATACTTCGCAATGTTGTTTATAGCCTGCCATGACTCACACAATTGAAAGCCTTTGCGTAGTCAATAAAGCACAGATAAACATCCTTCTAGTATTCTCTGCTTTCTGCAAAGACCCATCTGATGTCAGCAATAATATCCCTTGTTCCATGTCCTCTTCTGAATCCAGCTTGAACCTCTGGAAGTTCTCTATCAATGTCAAGGTCAGCAACACCTTGTAGGTATATGGAAATTATCCTATTGCTGACAGCTTTGTACTTTAGGATAGATCTTGAAATGCTGTTTTTGATAATGACTATACCATTCCTCTTCAATTTGTATTTGAGGTATATTAAACCATGTAATTGTCTGATTCAAGATAAACAATCCCAGTCTATTTTAGCTCACGAATGCCTACAATTGTTATTGTTGTTATGTGCCATCGAGTCAGTTCTGACCCATAGTGACCTGATATCCACCTTCAAATGTTCCATTTCACTTTTTACAATTTCCAATTTTCCTAGATTCATAATTTATACAGTATGTGTTCTAATTGTTAATAGTGGTTTGCAGCTGTTACTTCTCACTTTGAATCCCGCCACATCAGCAAATGAAGATCCTAAAAGCTTTATTCCATCCATATCATTAATTGACTCTTATTTGAGGAGCCAACTCTTCCTAAGTCATATTTTGAATGACTTCCAACCTGAGGAGCTCATCTTCTGGCACTATATCTGACAATGTTCTGCTGCAATTCGTAACATTTTGAGTGGCCAATTTTTTTTTAGATGTTGAATGGCAGGTCTTTCTTCCTAGTCTGTCTCAGTTTGGAAGTTGTACTGAAACCTGTCCACCAAGGGTAACCCTGCTGACATTTGAAATACTGTAAAAACATGTAAGCCACCGTAGTATGACAAACTGACAAGGGTGGTGCTAGAGGTACAGGTACTAGCGGAGAAAAAGTGTTCAGAGTCAATCCATTTGCAGAAAGTTCTTCAAATCATTACAACACATACAGAATTTTAAGCAAAGGTTTTACTTCTCATCAAAGCCTTATTAACTCAGAAGTTATATGATACCCGAAAATACACGAGGAAGCAAAGAGCATGTAACCAAAAATGGTTGGAAAACAAACAAACAAACAAACAAAATGTTATTAGCTGCTGTCTATAAGTTTTTATACAGTGTTCAGACAAAAATTTAATATTTTTACAAAGATATCCCTATAATTATAACAACAAAAACATTTTTTACAAGCCCAGTTTATGTGTATCAGTATAAGTACAAGGCTAAAACACTATGCTATTTTACTTTTTGAGCCTTTAATTTGCTCAAGTCAGACTGCCATTATTACCCAATTATAATAATTCTTTGAATCACAGAGTTCCATTTGCACAGGGTACAAAACACACTACAAGCATTGACTGCTGTTTTTGTTGCTGTTGGTGTTTTTATCATGGCTGATTTTGTCAAAGTGTCTGGTGTTTTAGCTACAATATTGTAGCAATTAGTATTTGTGGTCCTACATCAATAATTTTTTTGGAGAATGATGTAGGAAGGAAAGAAAAAGAAGAATAAAAAAGACTTCGGTTTAGTTACTAATAATTTACAAACTAATATAAATCAATGTAGAAAGATTTTTAAAAACAATTTTGATATTGTGGTCATGTGCTGTCAAGTTGATTTTGACTCATAGAGACCCTGTGCAGAGTTTCCAGAGAGCAGCTGGTGGGTTTGAACCTTCAGTCTTGTGGTTTATAGCCCAGTGCTTATCCTATAGTACTATACCAGGAGCACCATTTTGTTATTTGTATTCATATAATCTAAGCTCTATTACATTTAAGCAATTTACACCTATTATTATATGATTAAAATTGATAATGAACATTACTAAGAATTCTGAGAGGTAAGAAAGTCAATGGGGGAGGGTTTCACCAATAGATTCAATATACCTTAATCATATAGATAACATCTTTACTTTTTAAGACTCTATAGAATCCTGGTGTGACACTGTATGATAAGCACTTAACCACGAAGTTGGTTTGAACTGCAAGGTTGGCAGTTCAAACTCACCAGCCACTCCTTGGAAACCCTATACAGGGTCACTGAGTTGGAACTGACTTGATGGCATTTAACAACAGCAAGAGGTCTTTTACAGTAGAATTGTCCAGTGCAGTGTATCATTGAGTTCTTAACTGCTGCCTCTACGACTGTTGATTGTTAATCCAAGAAGACTGCAATTTATGACAGCTTCAAATTCTTCTCTATTTATTATGATGTTTATCAGTCTAGTTGTGGAAATTTTTCCTTTTCTTAAAGTTCAGGTTTTGAATTTTTTCTTCAGTTCCCCAGCTTGGGAAATGCTGAGTGTGTTCTTCCTTTTTGGGTTTATGACTCCAGATCTTTGCACATTTTGCTGTAATATTTGGCTTTATCTTTTCAAGCTGATCTTTGAAATTTTCTGTTCAGCTCTTGTACCTCCTCATTTGATTTCAGTCAAAAAATCAAACGACATATTGCATTAGGCAAATCTGCTGCAAAAGACCTTTTTAAAGTGTTGAAGAGCAAAGATGTTAGCTTGAAGACTAAGGTGCGCCTGACCCAAGCCCTGGTATTTTCAATAACTTCATATGCATGCGAAAGTTGGACAGTGAATAAGGAAGATCATAGAAGAATTGATGCTTTTAAGTTATGGTGTTGGAGGAGAATATTGAAAGTGCCGCGGGCTGCCAAAAGATCTGTGTTTGAAGAAATGCAGCCAGAGTGCTCCTTGGAGGCTAAGATGGCCAAACTTCGTCTCTTATACTTGGGACATATTGTCAGGAGGGACCAGTTGCTTGCTGGAGAAGGATATCATGTTTGGTAAGGTGGAGGGTCAGAGAAAAAGAGGAAGGCCCCCAGTGAGATGGCTTGGCAAAGTGGCAGCATCGATGGGCTCAAACGTGGCAGCAAAGTGAGGTTGGCCCACGATCAGGCAGTGTTTTGTTCTGCTGTGCATAAGGTCGCTTCCTCCCTGGGATTTCTGTTTCCATTTCATTCTGTTTCCTTTCCAACCCTTCTGAATTTTTTCCTTAGGCAAATTCTGCCTTGTTGTTCTTGAAACATTTCAGGTGAACATACCTTACTAGTGTTATTGTGTGTCCCCACCCCCGACCCCCATACCTATATACCACTTGGCTCAATATTGAACCACAAGGGTGAGTTCCGTTCCAGACCTGCAGAGTGACCATGGTCCCAGGTTCCTCTAATCTCTTTATGGCCAAGAAGTCTGGTTTTTTTTTTACAATTTTGAGACTTGTAAACATTTTCTCCTACTCTATCCAGGACTTTCTAATGTGATCCTTTTCAGAATACTTGCTAGTGGTAGTTGGTCATCATCTTTTCCTTGGTCTCTGCATCATATCTTCTTTTAATCTTGATGCCGCACTTTTCTTCATATTGTCCAGCTTCTTGGATTATTTGTTCAACAAAAACACTATGTTGCTGTTGTTGTTAGGTGCTCAGTGACACTGTCAATGGGCTCAAGCCTAACAATTGTGAGAGTGGTGAAGGAGCTGTTGTATGTAGGCTCCCTATGAATGTGAACTGACTCAAGGGCACCTAACAATACCAATAACATTGCATCAAGCAGTATGCTATCTATGCACATTAATGTGCTTCATCTCAGTCCTTCCAATGGAGGAAGAAACTGAAGTTTAGAGGGTTCACAGAGCTCACTGAACAACATTTTAGATATTAGGGCATAAAAAGGGTTAAATGACAAATCAAAGAGGCAAGAGTTTTAAAAATTTCAAGCATTTCACAATCATGCCTAGGGCAAGCCCTGCCCTTTACTGTTTTTCCCAACTCCAGTAAAGTGCTGATTACTACTTCTCCTAATCACACAGAACAGGATAGAAGACACTCTACATAATGTAGAGGATAAAAACAGCAACCCCTGGGCAATGAAGCTATGTTCACCCAACATAAGGACCATAACTGAGATTAAAAGCCAAACAACACATGGATTTCAGCAAAAATCAATTTACCTGGACGGAGGTGGGAAGCATATTTTCAGAGCAGGGCTTTGAACTAGTTTATTCTGGTTTGAACCCCTGCTGATAATTTACATTCCACCCCAGATATACTGAACCAGTATTTATAATTTAACAAGATCCCAAGGTGACTCTTATTGGTCACCAGGTAATACATCTTGTTACAGTGTAGCTTCAGATTCAGTATATCTGGAAATGCAAATTCTCAACTAGGGGTCCAACCCAATGAATAGGTTTGAAGCCCTGTTTTCAAGACAACTAGAACCAGACAGTTAAATATTAAGCGTTCAATTCTTTGAAGTGTTTAGGTTTTGCAACAGTGCGGTTTGGAAGCCTTCCAGCAGAAAAACTATTTTCTTTTAAGAGGAGCACTTTGCAATATTTTCTTTGCTGTAATAATGTGATCCTTAGTGATGTCTTATATGACCCAAACTTTAAATAGACCTATTATTTTAGCTGACCTCATTCTTACTAGGTTTTTACAGGTCAGCAATGAACTATCAACAGCTTCCGGATAATTAATCGTACTTACCCAAAGAACTGTTAGCCTGTTAGTCTTATCTGTGCAAAGAGGAAGCTTTTATATGTACCAGACTTCCTCAGTGAATAATAAAAACCAAACTGAAATTCTCCAGAAACCCTCCAACACAGTGAGGTTTGAATCTGAATAAGGGTTGAGAATGAAGAAACAGACCGAAGATGCTGATGTCACCTGTCTTCAGCTCCTTACTTACTGAAATTCTGTGGTTCATCTGCCACTAGGATAACTTTACAGTAGAATCAGCCACACTGTAAGATCAGGAGTGGCTCTCTGGGTGGCTTTAAAAATATATCCACAGGCACCATACATCTGGGTGGTCTAGTTTGAGACGCAATGGGGAAGACACCCCAAGGAGCAACAAGAGTAGTTTACACTGGAGTCAATTTTTCTTTGATTACAAACTCCTTTTTTTGGCTCTAGAAATTTGCCAGTTCTAACCTACCAGCCATTCCAAGGGAGAAAGATGAGGCTTTCTGCTCCTGTAACTATTTACAGACTTGGAAACCCTATGCAGGGTCGCTATGAGTTGGAAACGACTTCACGGCACACCACCACCATGGTTAAAATCAATTACAATCTTTAGTTACCACCCCTCCAAACCAAGACATGTTAAAATAGATACAAGGGATCCTAGGATAAAGAAAAAAGGTGAAGAAATAGTTAACTTGCTTTCTTCAAATGGTGGAGGGAATTGATGTTGATGCCATTTAGTAAGTTGTTATTTGAATCTGTAGGTCTTAACATGTTCATATATTGTGGGTGTGTGCCTTTGTATGTGTGTAAAATGAAAAGCCTTATTATTAGATTCAGCTTTTCGTCAGCAGAGTATAAAGTTCCTCAGGTAAGGGCATGCTTTATAATTAGAGGATTTCTGCATCTGCTAATTGTCTATAACATTAATCTTTCTCTCATTAACCTTTCTCTGCAAGAAACGTTTCTGAATTTTATTGTTGATCTATTAAAATCTATTTCTTATCAGATTAGAGGCTTATACCAAATAGCAGTTCATATCCAATATACCCATGTACACATGAAAGTAAGACACATTAGGGATCTGGATAATGAAAGTATGATCTTCTCTAAAGACATCATTGTTTGCTGTATTCGGCAAGATAAGCACAAACATGACATTTATTCCAATGCATTATGCATTTTACTTACTCATTATGATGCTGATGTAAATTTTTGAACTTTTAGTTGTTTGGTGATGACTTTATACATTGAACTGAGCAGAGATCAGATTGCATTGTAAAGAAGTTCAGCAAAGCAAGATTTGGAACCTCAGAAGACCAAAAAAGAAATAAAGACTGACTAGACATCTTGTAAGCTTCTGTCAGTTGATTTAACTCATGACAACCTCATGTGTGCAGAAAAAGTGCTCCATAGGATTTTCTATGACCTTTTGGAAGCAGATGGCCAAGTTTGTCTCCTGAGACACCTCTGAATATCTTCAAACTGTCAACTTCCTCTGCATACAGCTTTCCCAGAAACATCCTAGACTTGTTTATAAACTCTGCTAGAGATTTACCAATAACTTAGAAAGTCAAGTCAAGAAGTAAGAAAATGACCATCAAGTTGTATGCTGATTCTTTTGATATTCAGCCTTAGTTCTTGTTGTTAAGTGCCATGGAGTGGAGTTGGTTTTGACTAAAAGAGACCCTGTATAGGGATTCCAAGGAGCAGCTGGTGAGCTTGAACCAGTAACCTTGTGATTCAAACCAACTTTGCAGTCCAATGCATTAACCAGCATTGCCACACCAGGACTCCTGTTAGATAAGCGATTATCTGCCATTTTCCTATGTCAATGGCAATGGCATAATCTTATTGCATTTTACTCTGCATAAGTTAGTGTAAATCTTTTCATTAAAATGTTGTTGCTGTTAGATGCCATTACCATCCAATAAATTCTGACTCATGAGTGCAGAATATAACTGTTCCATTGGATTTCAAGGTCGTGTCTTTTTGGAAAGGAGATCACCAGAGTTTTCTTTCAAGATGCCTTTGAGTCAGTTTAAACCACCAATCTTATGGTTAGTAGTTGAGTCCTTAACCATCTGTGCCACCCAGAATTCCCTATTTTAAAAACAGGAGAGTATAAGTATGAGTAAATCAATGTAATACTTATAATGAAATGGATCTCAGAACTCTGCCTTTTCTGTCTTTATGTCTTTTCTTAAGTAATAGCCTCTATTACTTTGTACACAAAAGCATCTGTATGTTGTTGAATCTCCCTCTTCGTTCTGTCTACATTTCCACTACATTAGTCTGGGACAGTGGCTTTTTGATCATTATGCAAAGTAGCAAAACTTTTTCATAACACAGTCTAGGACTTGCATATATGCACGTATATGCCAAAAATAAATAAATAAACAAAATGTCATGAAATGACGGGATGGCCTTTGACATTATTCTATTTCACTTATACTGATGACTAGGACCACTAAATTGACTAAATGACCCTAAAAGATCTTGAAGCAAAGTTAGAACAACAGTGACCAAAGCCAGCGTCATCACTTGCCCAAATACAGGCAGAAGTCTCTTAACAGAGCCCTCTTCTTCCATTTCCCACTTTTATTCTCTATTTCATATAGAAGCAAGAAGGATCTCAAATATAAATCAAATCATTTCACTCTCTTGATTAAAGTCTCCATTGTATTTATGATAAAATCCCAACTCCTCACCATGTCCAGCATAAGCTCACACCATCTCTGCCTTTCTCAGTATGTTCTGGATCCATGAACATGTTTCAGTTCCTCCAGGGCACCAGATTCCTGCCTGCTGCAGTACAAGTTGTTCCCTCTCCCAAGAACACTGTTTCCTCAACTTCTCATGACTGCCTGCTGCTTATCTTTTTTGTCTTAAGAGGCTTTCTCAACCACCTTAGCTTCACTCATTCCTTATTGTTTTTTATTTCAGTTCATCCATTATTTGAATACTTACCACACTTGAAAGATGAGGGAGAAAATTATTGCACCTAGAAAAACTTGTCCAAGAAACAGGCACGCTAAATGGGGTGTCAAGGGAGGACTCGGAGCAGGAAACAAAGTGAAGGAACTGTATAGTCATTTGGGACAGAACCTTTTTTGTCTTAGGTACAAGAAGTTAGACTAGAAATGTAACTTTATGTCATGTAATTTGACTATTATCATTGGATTTTCATTTTCCTATAATAAAGTTCATTTTGAAATGATACCTGTCTCAACTTTGCTAAGAACCAAGGAGGGGAAGGGTTTGGTTACACATAGACCAACAATTTCAAGCCAGAGCAGCATACTATTGGGTCACAGTATTAGTGGTGACAATAACAGAACCCTACAGGAAAGGCAGTACCTTGGTAGAAGACCAGCCACCCCAAGGAAGAAAGATGCGGCAGTTGGCATCCATAAGGATTTACAGCCTCATATGTCAGTTCTACTCAGTCCTATAGGCTTGCCATGAGTCAGAATCAGCTGAACAACATGTTTATTCATCCAATAGTACTTCCGGAGTGTGCAACAGTTAAGTGTAGGCTACTTACTGAAAGTTGGTAGTTCAAACCCACCAAGATGCACCTCTGAAAGAAGACCTAGTGATTTAAACAGGTCATGACCATGCAAATCCTATAGAGCACAGTTCTACTCTGACATGCTTGGGATTATTATGAGTCAGAGTCCACTCAATGGCAACTGGTTTGGCTTTAGTTTGAACTTCCAGTACTGCTCAGTTGATTCTCTCACCCACAGTTGCAAATATCCTTCTCTCTCATGCCCAGCTCAAGCAGAGAATTTCCCTGGAGCTCTGGCATGAAGGTACAAGTATTGTTGGGAGTTCCTAACAACCTCCACCCAACCAGTACCCTATAATTCCTCAACAGAGATTTCTGCTAACTATTTTACTGGTTTCTCCATGAGGTTCAACCTTGGAGGGAATTTACTAAGGCCACAACAAATGAATTGTGGGCCGCTTTTAAGTGAACTGATTGTTACATGTTAAGAAAAATCTGCTTCAAGAAGGAGGAGAAAGTATCCATCATCCCCACCCCTGATTCCTGCAGCCAACCTTTAATCACATGAATTAATCACCTCATTTTAGAATTATTAACTCAGCTGCTTCCATGTCAACAATTAACTTCTCCTAAATCACTAATAATGAAGAAAGTGTGGCTTAATCTGAAGCAGCCTTGTCATAGGTTGAAGGAAAATGGACAGCTGATCTCTAGCATGTCTAGAAAAAAATCCACTTTCTTTCGAGTACTAGTTCCCTTGAGTTATAATTTATTAAAAATAAAATGGAACAGTTCTTTTGGGGATAAGGTTTTTGAGTTATTACCTAAATAGTGATTAATCCTCACTTTCTTCTCCTTCTTTTTAAGGAATACCTTATTCAAGAACAATGTTACAGATAAGAAATATAGGAAACCACTAAGAGTTCAATTGCAATTATGAAATCGTGAGAATGACAGTAAATGCAATAACCAAAACGCAAGGACTCCAACTGGCAAGAAACATCATATTACTGCCTGAAGGCGATGGCCTAGTCAGAAGTGGGATTGTTTCACATGCTTGTATAATGTAATCTAACACAGATGCTGTACCAACTCATATTATAATGATATTATACTTGATACTTCTATTAACTGAAATAAAAGTTCAATTTCCTAATGCAACAAAATATTGTAAAATATATTTTTTGGACAATTTTTAGTCCCCCAAAATGAACTTCAAGGTCAGTGGTTCAAGCTCACCAGCTCCTCCTTAGAAACCCTATACAGGGTCACTATGGATTGGAATCGACTCGATGGCACTTAACAACAACAAAATGATAAAAGGCCAAGTAGCATCAGTACTAAAAGAAGGCAAATTGGACTGGAGCCAAAAAGAGGGAGACATACGCTAACAGACTTAAAACTGAGAGCCCTTTTCTACATTTGAGAACATTGGGATAATTTTCTGTGCAACACTACATTTGTCCATAGGTTTGGGGAGAAGAATAACTTACATTTCAATTTTATTAAAAAAAAAACAATACTTATGGTCAGTACTTTCAAGTAGATGTGGAGAGATCTTTAGTGATTTTATTTTTAAATTGAAGAATATGTTGATGTTTCTGTGGGTTTGTGAATATTGAATTAAATTCCCTGTGTTTCATTTCTGCTATAACTTAACAATGATCATGGCTGTTGTTGCTAGTTGCTCCTGAGTTGGCTCCGACTTATAGCTATCCTAAGTGCTAGAGACCAAATCACTACCTGGCCCTGTGCTGTACTCATGGTTAGTGGTACATTCAAGTCCACGGTTGCAGACACTGTGCATGCTTTTTGTTTTGGTTTGCTTTCTTTTCTTTGTAAGTTTTTAATTGTGAATTTTATTGTGATCATTTACATGGGAGAACATAGGTTTTACACTCATTGTTTTATTGCAATGATTATAATCCCCTCGGTGCATCATCATTCAACAATATTTGCTTCTATTCCCTCTGTTTTTTGTTCGTTTTTTGGGGGGAGGGGGGTGTACACAAAAACACTTAGGAATACATAATAATTTAAACAACCAAAGGGCACATTCTGCAAACCTGCCTTCTGGCCACCAGCAAACAGTGTTTCTCTTTCCATGAGTCTAGAGCCCTCAGCTGCTCTCTCTCCATGTCATCAACTCTGCCTCCATCTCTGGTGCCGGTACTTCCCTGGATAGGGCTCCACATTTCACTCATGCTCTTCTTCCTTGATGGTCCTAGGGTCCTCTGTTCCTGAAATGTAAGATTAACTACTCCCACTTTTATGTTACAAAATTCCTACCTTTACAGTTGTGACAATTGCAATTAGTCATGATGACAACTACTCACTGTTGAATCATAAGAATCTTATCCCCATCTGCTTTCACCAGACCTATCTAGACAAGATGAAAATCATTCAGTGGGGATTCTACCTTCCCCCCGACACACTGTACCTAAACTCCTTCTTGAAAACTTGTAAGCCAGTCACTTTGTGCATTTAAACCCCTTCACCCCAATTTTAAGTAGCCAATGTCTACGTTGCCTGTCCCTATCACACCTGCATACAGAGGGGGTAGAATGAAGACTTCTTCCCTCTCAGTTGGGATTTTGAGCTACTACATCCACAAGTATAGGTCAAGCTCATCAAATTTTAGCAATTTACACTTGTTTAATTTACTAAATTAAAAAAAAATTTTTTTCGTTTAGTCGAGTTGTAACCTTCAAGCCATCAGAGCTAGGTCAAATGGGTACTACCTGCAAGTTTGGGCATTCTTGTATGTCTCCCCTCACTTCATATCAGCTGGATGCTTGACTAGGGTCCTCAAGTTCTGGCTCTATTTTAAAGCATTCTGTTGTGATCTACTTTTCAAAAGTAGATCACCAGGCCTTTCTTCCTAATCTTTCTTAGTCTGGAACCTCAGTGGAAGCCTCTCCCACAGAGGTTATTATACTAGTATTTGAAACACCAGTGATATAGCTTCAGTATCAGAGCAAAATGCAAGTCACCATGACCAGATAAACTGACAGATGGTAGAGCTATGCTGACTAAATGGTATGATTGCCACTGCAGAGACTTTAGTGGCAATGAACTGAAGAAGCAGAATCTCCATAATGCATGGAAGACTGCCATGTACCTTGGGTTGGGAGGAAATAAGACAAATTTAAAGGCACCTCAGTGGTACAGTGAGTTAAGCATTGGACTGCTAACTGCAAAGGTAGTGACTCAAAACCATCAGTCACCCCTTGGGAGAAAGATGAAGCTGTCTGATACTGTAAAGATTTACAGTCTTTGAAACTCTGTGGAGATCCATTTCATTATAAGTATTACATTGACATACTCATACCCACCTGTTTTTAAAATAGGGAATTCTGAGTGGCACAGATGGTTAAGGACTCCACTACTAACCATAAGATTGGTGGTTTAAACTCACTCAAAGGCACCTTGAAAGAAAACTCTGGTGATCTGCTTTCCAAAAAGACACAACCTTGAAATCCAATGGAACAGTTATATTCTGCACTCATGAGTCAGAATTTATTGGATGGTAATGGCAGCTAACAGCAATAACATTTTTACAAAAAGATTTACACTAACTTATACAGAGTAAAATGCAATAAGATCATACCATTGACATTGGCATACGAAAATGGCAGATAATCGCTTATCAAACAAGAGTCCTGGTGTGGTGCTGCCAGTTAATGCATCGGACTGCAAGGTCAGTTTGAGTCACAAGGTTACTGGTTCAAGCTCACCAGCTGCTCCTTGGAATCCATATACAGGGTCTCTCTGAGTCAAAACCAACTCCACAGCACTTAACAACAAGAACTAAGGCTGAATATCAAAAGAATAAGCAAACAACTTGATGGTCATTTTCTTACTTCCAACATCCAAGTTGCCTGCCCATCCCTGTCTACCCTATGTATGGAGGGGTGGGAATGATCCTCGCTGTAAGGATTTGTTCCCTCTTTTGAGCTACTGCATCCATAGGTGTAGGTCAAGTTCATCAAATTGTATCAGATTACTCTTTTTTTTTTTCCTCTTCTTTTTTCTTCTAGTTGAGCTCTGATCATCCAGTCATTGAAGCCAGGTTGAGTGGGTGTTATCTGCAAGTGTGAATGTTCTTATGCATATGCCCTCTCTTCTTATCACCTGGACGCTTCACTCTCCATTCGAGTCCTCTGTGTCTATGACACTGACTCTGGATCCAAGAGTCCCCAGGTCTTGCCACCCTGCTGGCCAACCAGGTCTTCACCCAGGTTCACAGAAGTCTATTGAACATTGTAGGGCTTAGCTCGCATCTTCATTGCTGTTTTCCCCTCACTTCCCCTTATCTGCGAAGAACATGGTCACCAATCAGAGCGTGTATTCCCACTGAGTCTTAGTCTTGGAAAGGGGGTTTGCCCTGAGGGGACCCGACCACTTGCCTTGATGTCTCCTGTTCTATGCTATAGTATATCACCACAAGTAAGAATCTACTCTAAGGCAGTGGGTTTTGATGATGTTGCAATGGTTAAGTGCTGGATTGATAACCAGATGCTAGCAGTTCAAACCCACCAGCAATTCTGCAGAAGAAAGATGTAGCAGTTTGTTTCTGTTATGATTTTAGCCTTGGAAACTCTATGGGACAGGTCTACTTTGTCCTATGTTATTGTTGTTAAGGTTCTGACTGATAGCAACCTATATTGGGTTTCCGAGGAGCAACTGGTGGGTATGAACTGCCACCCTTGTGGTAAGCAGTCCAGTGTTTATCCAATAGATTTTGTCCTACAGGAGTGCAATAAATCAGGATCAACTCAATGGCAATGGTTGATTTTTTAAAAAATATTTTTTATTTACTTAGAACATTTATTTACTTAAATGTTCTAATTAAATAAAAAATATAAAATTTTCATCAAAATATATGCATGCTTATTACTTAAAGACTTAATAAACAGTAACTTAACATCCCCATAAAATAAATGGCATATTTAAGAAAATTCACCCATGAATTAGAGCACACTTTGAAATATAATATTGATTAATCTCCATATATCACTTGATTAAACACCACAATATCAATGGAAACTTTGGAAATATTCCCAGAAGCACAGAAAGATAAGCAAAAGAGAAAAAGTTAAATATGCAATAAAATTTCGTTAATCATATGTAACTGGGGCTTCAGAAAAAATGAGTCATCAAATGATTATAAAATTGGACACTTGCTTCGTATTAGCATTGAGGATATTTATTAAAACTTTGAACTTGACCATATTCCAACTGAAAATGTTATCCTAAGTAAAGAGAAAATTTTCACTGACGGTACACAGAACAGATTTAAGCTATTAAGTCTAGATTATTTGCCAGGTGATTTTTTTTAGGTAACCATAGTGACCAGACTTAAAGGATTTACAAAAGGTGGCGATTACGGTGGCTGATAGTACTAGATTGATTGAACAGCTATGGGTCTGTATTAATGAAAAGAAAATGAGGAAGGGAATGCGTGAACGAACAAATTATCTAGGAGAAGAAAATGAGGGACGATACAAACACATTCTCTGCAAACACACAGTCAGGTCACTGTACAATCATGTCTGAGACCCTGGACACTGCAGTTCGCATGTGGAAGTTATGAGAAGCTGAGGAACATCAAAGACGCAATGGAGCTACCCACGTTTCTGCAGTGGAGGTTTGTAAAGTTTCCGGCTAACAGGATCAATACAGGTATTCAAAACATATAATACAGGTTCCAGAGTAAATGTTTTCATCAGATTGGTCTTTAATTAAAGTTAAAAGATAACTGAAATTGCCATTTTACTTTATTGAAAACAAGAAGTTTAACCAGGCATATACTGTATAATATCATAGAGATAAAACATCTGAATAATTAGTTTGTTTTTCAATTTTTTAATTCACATGTTTGCTATCTTTAGACTCAAAGTGGATTAAGAATTAGTCATGACAACTCCATTTCTTTGATTAATGAAGAAAGTATGACTCAAAATAATGACCCATCCAATATGCAATTACCTTCATGTCACAATTATATTTTCATCATCTCTGACAGTTGGTCTAAAGTTATAAAATATAAGATATATTATAATGCGAATATAATTATTAAAAAATTACTCCAAACCATTCCTCCCATTCCCCCTCTCTATTCAGCTAGGTTCAATAATTCATTGCCATGACCACATAGAACTCAGACACCATATTCACAGTTACATGGTTTGTTAGAGAAGTTAACAGGTTGCAATTTAGGGTTAGAAACTTAGCAATGTTCACAGCACAGTTCTTCCAATAGGAACAGCCTCTCCTCAGCTGTGTCCTCACTGTTCTGCCTGGACAATGTCACAAAGGTTTATTAAGGCTGCTGATAAATGTTCACAGGGCACACCAGTATAAGCCTCAGCCTAAAGGCATTTGACTCTAGCTCCGTCAGCAAGCCTAGCTTCCCAAATCAGGTGCCTGGAGGCACCCCACTCTTCAGGCAAGCTTCCTGCCCAAAGTCACTCATATTACTTGTTCCATGGGCTGGGAAACCCACTACTCTATATCATGCTCTGCTGCTCCTTTCCCACACCTTCAGTGTCTCTGAGTCAAGGTACTTCAGTGTTCATGGATCTCAGGGACAAAAGGATACTACTCATTGGTAGTGGGAATCTCTGCCCTTGCTCACTTTATACACATTAGAATTCCAAGTTTTTAAAATAATTAATTCTGTTAACTATCACTCATAAGTGAATCATATAATCCATCAGAATCTTCCCCCACCTCCTTTTACTTAGTTGTTAAGTGCCGTCAAATGGATTCCAACTCATAGTGACCCTGTATATGGTTTTCAAGGAACAGTTGATTGGTTTGAATTGCCGATCTTGTGCACAATATCACAGTCCAGTGCTGATTCTACAGTGCCACACCACACATCAGGGAAAAGTCATTTGATGGGAGTTACAAAGACATGGCTAGAAGAGACATGAAATAATTAATGTCAGTGAATTCTTGTAGTGCTGTGAATGACTAAATATGGTCCTTCTAGCCACAATTCTCCCTTTTGTGATACGTTGCAAATCCTAGTCTTTATACCGGTGGTTATAGTCCCAGTTTAGAGTGAGTTGTTTATTATGTTCATGAAGCAACATGAGGGAGGGATGTCTCTTGAGTCAGTGCCTCACTATATGGTGTGACTCAAGTCATCCCCTTCTTTTTCCTTGGAGGTGTGTTCTTCATCCAGTATATAGGAATGCTCTGGCAAAGTGCTCTCTCAGTTCTGGATCCCCCATGTGGCTCAGTTGGTTCCTATTTATAGCATTCCTATTACAACAGAACTAAGAGCTGCCTGGTCTGCATTGCACCACACAAAATTGTTTCTATGTTTGAGTCTATTATTGCAATCACTGAATCAATTCATCTCACTGAGGGTCTCCCTCTTTTTTGTTAATCCTTTACTTTGCCAAACATAATGTCCTTCTCTAGGGACATTACCAAGACAGGTTTGTTCTTTCTTCTACTAGTCCATCATATGTTCAGTATTATTCATCAACAGCGTAATTCAAAGGCATTTATTCTTATGTGTTCTTCTTTACTCACTTTGCATGCATATGAGGTCACTCACTGAAAATGCCATAGTTTTGGTCAGGTGCACCTTAGTCCTCAAAATAACATCTTTGCTTTTTAACACTTAAAAGAGATCATTTGCAGTAAATTTTCCCAAAATTTACTTGTCTGTCAGTTTGTTGTAAAATGGTGGCTTGTATATTGCTGTGATGCTAGAAGTTATACTACTGATATTTCCAATACCAGGAGGGACACCTGTGGTACACAGGTTTCGGCAGTTTCCAGGGTAAGCAGATTGGGAAGAAGGATCTACCTCTGAAAAGAAAATTGGCCAGTGTAAATTTTTATGAAGTATAATGTACTATACTCCTAGTGTGGCCCTGTGGATTAGCACTGAACTGCTAACCACAAAGTAAGTGAATAGATAAGCTGCAAGTATTCTCAAAAATATTTATTTCTTAACACAATAAAATCTTTCATTTTTAGTCAGGGAGAGGATACTGAACTGCCACTCAAACAGAACTCTCAAGATGTAAATGAAGTGGAATATGTTTGCTGCATGGGAAAATTCTGAATTCTGATGGAAATTAGAACTGGGAATAGAGCAAAGAATCCCTGTGTTTGACACACATATACATATTTGTCTTAATATCCTAACATGGCTTTATGCTAAGAAGAATTGAGACTTTCACTTCTTTTATACTAAACAATTAGTTACTTCTTTGAGTAATTACAAATTTCAAAACCTGAAGATTAGTTCTTTTGTTGTCCTTTAGAAATATCTTACTTATCTAAACCATGATTATTCAGTCTTCTTAATTATGTGTCAGTTCAAACTGCATTTCAAGCCGCAGTACCCCTGTCAAATTCGTGGCTTTATTAGGGAGGAATCTTATTCAGTAAAAAAGTTTCCATGTTTCAACTATCAGTAACTTTGATAGCTCTTTTAGGTTGTTTATTAATAAGTGCTGTCTAGTCAGTTCTGACTCAGAATGACCCTGCATAAGGTTTCCAAGAAGTGACTGGTGGGTTTGAACTACCAACATTGTGGTTAGCAGTCTAGTCCTTAAACTACAGTGTCACACCAGAACCCCACTCTTTGACATAAACTTTCTCAGTAAATACCAAAACCACTAATACTTGAATTCTTTGCTTTTGTTAGAAAGTTGAACTGGAATCTCTCTTATCCCATAATGCTACCAGAATAAAATCAGGTATGTTAGTGTTACATACTGTAGAACACCTGCAGTTAGTTTTCTCGAATTTGATTTATAGGTCCCAGGGTTTTCAAAGTAGGTCAGATTTATCTTCCGAGAGTCTTATTTGTACAATTTTTAGATTGTACAAACTATCACTTCAAATTTGTAATTATTCAAAGAAGTGACTAATTGTTTAGTATAAAAGAAGTGATAGTTTCAATTCTTCTTAGCATAAAGCCATGTTAGGATAGTAAGACAAATATATATATATTTTTTTAAATGTCTTTTTTTAAAAAAATTTGTTTAAATGTTTGTTGTATTCAGTATCCCAAACTTTCCTAGACTACATGGTTTCAAATATGCTTACCATATTCCATAGTATAATTTATCCTAAATATCAAGATAACAGTAACTGTATTATTTTAAATATCTTTTTCAAATGTTATAAGCTTATATAAAATAAATTAGCAATAAGTGATGTCTCAGTTATTTAAGTGTGGCTATACGGACTTCATGGAGCTCTGGTAGTGTAGTGGTTATGAATCGGGCTGCGAATCACAAGGTCAGCAGTTCAAAACTACCAGCTGCTCCATGGGAGAAAGATGAGGCTTTCTGCTCCCGTAAAGATTTACAGCCTTAGAAACCCTGTTCAGAGTCGCTATAGGTCGGAACCGACTCGACATCACTTAACAACAACATACGGAGTTCTGGTGTGGCGCTGTGGGTTAATGCACCAGATTACAAAGCCATTTGAACTGCAAGGTTGGCAGTTCAAGCTCACCAGCTGCTCCTCAGAAACCCTATTCAGGGTCGCTATGGGTCATAACCGACTCGACGGCACATAACAACATAACAGATATACCACAAGTGGATTCCTTTAACAAACAGAAATGTATCGCACAGTTTAGAAGACCTGTTGTTGTTAGGTGCCCGATCCTGGGCCAACCTCACTACTGTTGCCACGCTTGAGTCCATGCATGCTGCCACTTGGCCAATCCAGCTTGTTGGGGGTCTTCCTCTTTTTCTCTGACCCTCCACCTTACCAAACTAGAAGTCTTTTAAAAGTGCTGGCTCTGGACAAGGGTCTTTGTCTCCTTTTAAGCGTTTGTTGGCTCAGTATTCCTTGGAGGTATCTGTGTGCCTTGGCATCAATCTTTCTTTGGATCTAGGAGTTTCATAATGCAGGAACTCTGGGTCCAAATGACATATTCCACTCACAGCTCTTCCTTTTTGTTGTAATAGCTCCCTCTGACTTCTGCTTGCTTGCTTAATCTTGTTTATATCTCAGAAGAAATTGACTCAAGACACAACCTAATCCTGTAGATTGCATCTGGCCTGAACATCACCGAAGCAAGGATTTACATACAACACATAGGAAAATGATGTCCAATAAGGGCTGATCACATAAGACATCATGGGGGATGATTACATCATATTAGATCTCATCATAGCAGTGATTCTTATATCTTAACTGCCAAACTACCAAGAATCCTAGTCTAGCCAAGTTGACCTAAAATCTTAACTATCACAAGTGGCCAGAAAATGTATCAACTATGCACAAAGTAAAAAAGGATTGGAACTTTTTCAGAATGAGCTAGACATACCCAAAAGGATTGTATTATTTCTCACAAGGTACATCACTACTTTGGGCCAAATAAAAAAATAGAAAAAAATAGGGCTAACTTATTATATTCCATCTTTATCCTTCTCAAAACTTTACAAGCTTCACATGCAAACATCAACAGTTTCTTCAGAGAAATCAAACACTCTTCTAGCACAAACTTACAGATGAAAAAAACCTTAATACAAATATTACTTTGAGGAAAAGAAGTTTACTTACTCATATTTGGTAGTTTTTGAAAATATATGTGCATTTCTAATTTACATTTTGCCAAATGAATGCTACTTTTGAATGTTTCTTTTATTTGGAGTAAAGAAAACAGTCTGGTCCATGGGACTTGCAACATTGAAACGGCAGACATTTCATCAAGATGTCAAAACAGGAAGAACTTCTGGCATAACCAACACTGATAGTAGCATAAGGAAATACTGACTACTCTTTCTGATTAAGAACGCTACTAAAACACAATGCATTTGGGGCTTGCTCTTAAGGATGAATATGTAAACCTGTACAACCATACTTGTTGCTTTTCTATTAAATTTCCACAGGTCACTGATCTGTGACTGTAACTAGAGTTATTTTTATGTGGCCAAATACTTCAAATAAATACCCTTAAAAATAACACCTCAGGAAATTGCACTTACGAGATGCTCAACTGTAGAGCAGTGATGCTTTTATAAGGCATTTGCAGTTGAGATAGTGATGCTCATACAAATGTTCCTTTGGGTATCTAGAGGATCACTTCAAACTTAGTTGTTTGATATTGATCATTTAAATCCACTCCAAAAGTAAGATAAGTCACTATGGTTAAAAGAAAGGAGTTACGGCCACCAAGTAACTCCCAATTTTTCCACAAATAGCTGTATAAACATGGGGTAAAATCACCTAGCCTTGCTTCATTTCCACACTGGTCAGAAAGGTTCTGAAAATAAATTGAGATAATCTATGGGGGGAAAAGTTTGAAAAATTATAAACTATAATAATTAAACTGTTGATTATTAATAACCATATAAGCAATAATGCATTAAACTGTTATTCCCAAACTAATCTAGAAGTTTTATGACTTTGGATGTTTCTGGTCTTGATAGGCCTTGAAAAAACATTTATTTACCTAAAGAACCATGATTGTTTTACATAAAAAATTCCCCGATAAACACTAGTAAATTAGTTTCTTTAATATTGATGAATGTACAAGGCTCCAGTTTACTCTGCAATACAGACTTCTGTAACTGCACGCTTGGAAAAGGATCCTTCATAGTGGCCTCAGGAATTACTAGGGCTTGTCCTCCAAGGAATGCAAACAGCCATAAAGGGAGATGTGCATTCTTCACAATGCCATTCAGCATGTAATATGCTTCTACAGCTTTCTGTCACTTTGCAGCAAAAAGATCAAAGAACAGAAAAGGTGGGAGGTGGAAACTCAATTGAGAGAGAAAAGAGAGCTGTTATGGGAAGACCAAGAGTTTGGTGAGAGATTGGCCAGAGCCCTATGGAATCAGTAGGAAGATGAACAGCAGTTTTCTGGGTTCTTTTCTCTCTCTCTTCCTGAGTATAGGTTTTAGGGAATGATTTCATGTTTGCTTCCTGTCTTCGCAAATCATTTTTGAGAAGATAAGAAGCAGACAAAGTAAAAAGGAAAGGTACGAGAACATGGGGCAAACTTCAAACCCCACAATGCATTTTTCATGTGTGTGTGGTTTCTTGAAAACTCTCTAAGACTACCACACCACATAAGACCACCTGCTAGCTTTCCACTGCTACAGAAGTTGATCACGGCCAGAGGAAGAAACTCTCCATCTGCCCAGTTAGGTGACCACACATTGTGGCCTTCAACTGTTGTTTCAGGACACCGTACTTTGGTCTCCTCAAAAAAGTTTGCCTAGCCTAAACTTGCAGAACTTGGAAAGAAAGAATGAAGATAGCCCAGTTCCAGTCCATTTTGAAATCTGAAGGGATTTTGAAAAGACAAGAAGAGGCAAGCTCACAGAATGTGAGGGTCAATAGGTAATTGCATAACTGCTTTATGTTTTGTTTTCTCCATCTGGAAAATGGGTAGGTAATATGTGATGCTCGAGTTCTTGGAGACGGTTTAAAAGAAATAATGTATATAAAGTATTTAGCAGATTGCTTGATAATTAATAACTAACTCAATAATAGTAACAGTTATTGATTGAATCACCAAATTGAATTTCTTATTTTGGTAAGTTCAGAATGATGACTACTGTCACTTGCCATTCAAGATCAACTAATGGTTTCTTTCTCAAAAATCTGTGAAAAGCCTTCCTTTAAAAACCTTTAGATAATGACTATTTTGTTTATTCAGAAAGCTGTTTGGATTTAGGTTCCCATATTTCAGTTTTGGAGTCCTGATAGTCTAGGATAACCACTAGACTCATATTGGCATAGATTTTTTGCCCTTTAAATGAAGGAAAAGTAAGTTACTTTCCAAATGGGCTCAGACGTTAAAGGCTAAAAACCAAGAGCAACTCTGCAACTAAATTTACTACTGGTGTGGCACTGTAGGATCAGTACTGGGCTGCATACCACAAAGTCGGCAGTTCAAACCTACCAACTGTTCCTCAGAAAGTCTACACAGGGATGCTATGAGTTGGAACTGACTCAGCAGCCTTCACCAACAGTTGTATTTAAAGATGTGCTGACTGTGAATTTGTTTGAACAGTATGGACCTGCTCATTTGACTTTACTTGAATTATGTAGGTAGAACATAATGCTTGTCATTGAAAATTTTGCAATTTCATATAAGAATGATATTTCATCTATAAATAAAAATGTAAATATGACCTCAGTTTGAAGAGGAGGTAGAGTAACTGACATATGCTTTCATGCAACAATATATAAAGAAGGGTCACTCTGTATCAGGCACATATTATTCTAGTCAAAGATTAAATTACCCAGAAAGGGCACTGCTAAATTGAGCTATCCCTTATAGCCCAGTGCAAGAGGCAACCAGCTAGTGTTAATAGACTAAATAAAAGATTTGGAAGGTTGCTGTGAGAGGAGAAATAGGTTGGGTAAGGGGGAATGCTTTGTAAAGTGTTACTGAAGTATCAGCAGTGAAGCACCGGCAGTTATGGGGAATGGCTCTTGCCCCATTGCTTCTATGAGCAATGCTGTTTTGTAAAGTCTGATATATAACAGACTCTCCAGGAAGACTTGGTTGGTCATGTATGCTTCCTCCAACTCTCAGCAGTGCCTTCCACTCTTGGAAGACACACTATGAGCAGCAGGCTAGAAGAGAAGAGCCTCTGTTTGGAAGAAGAACCCCTGCCTAGAGAACAAAGCCACAATGATGGCTAGTGTCAGTGCAGTCCAGTGGGTGGTTTGCCCCTGTGTCAGGAGCACTCACGTAGCTTGCTATAATGCAGATTCCTTTAGCTTCACTGGACTAAATCCCTGGGTATGCATTGAGCAGCAATGCTTATCAACTCAGAAGAGCTTCTGGTTTTTTTGTTTATTATCTAAGAGGGTTTAAAATTAAGAACAAAATAATGATTGTTGTTGTTGTTGCTGTTGTTAGCTGCCCTTGAGTCACGCTGACTCATACTGACCCTAGGAAAAACTGCAGGAAGCAATGCTTGTTGTTGTTGTTGTTGTTAAGTGCCTTTGAGTCGGTTCCAACCCATAGTGACCCTGTATAGGGTTTCCAAGGAGCAGCTGGTGAACTTGAACCGCCGACCCTGCAGTTCAAATGGCTTTGCGTCTGGCACACTCACCCACAGTGCCACACCAGGGTTATTTCCATGATCAGTTGAGGATTGATGTAATCCATAGGATTTCCATGGGTTGATTTTTAGAAGTAGATAACAGGCCTTTTTCCTAGTTCATTTTAGTCTGGAAGTTCTGCTGAAACCTGTTCAACTTCATAGCAACACATGTGTCCACTGAGGGATGACAGGTGGTGGTTGTGCATTAGCTAAGAATCAAACCTAAGTATCCTGAGTGGAAGGTGGAAATGTTCCCACAGAACTACCATTATCCCTAAAATAATGGCAACAGGGCTACACCCTTTTCTTTACTGCTGAGTATCTAATACATGCCACCACTGTGAGTTGCTGTAATTCTGAAAGCTAAGCCACCGGTATTTTAAAAACCAGCAGGGTCACCCATGGTGGACAGGTTTCAGATAAACTCCAGATGAAAACAGACAAGTAAGAAGGAGTGACGAACTACTTCTGAATATTTAATCACTGAAAACCTTATGAATAGCAGAGAAACACTGTCAGACATAGTGCCGGAAACTGAGCCCCTCAGGTTGGAAGGCACTCAAAATGTGACTGGGGAAGAGCTGCCTCCTCAAAGTAGAGTTGACTATGATGACGCGAATGCAATGAGGGATATCATTGCTGATGTCCGATGGATCTTGGCTGAAAGCAGAGAATATCAGAAAGATGTTTACCTATGCTTTATTGACTATGCAAAGGCTTTCGATCGATTGTGTGGATCATGACATGCTATGGATAGATTGAGAAGTATGAGTATTCCAGAACACTTAATTGTGCTCATGAGGAATCTGTACCTGAACCAAGAGGCAGTTTTTCGAACAGAACATGGGAACACCGAATGTTTTAAAATTAAAAAAAAGGTGTGCGACAAGGTTGTGTTCTTTCACCATACTTATTCAACCTGTATGCTGAGCAAATAATCCAAGAGGCTGTGTTATATGAGGAAAAATGTGACATCAGGATTGGAGGAAGACTCATTAACAACCTGTGATATGCAGATGATACAAACTTGTTTGCTGAAAGTGAAGAGGACTTAAAACATTTACTGATGACGATCAAAGAGCACAGCCTTCGATATGGATGACATCTCATTGTAAAGAAAACAAAAATCCTCACCATTGGACCAATAAACAACATTCTTATCAACAGAGATAAGATTGAAGGACTTCATTCTTCTTGGATCAACTATCAACACTCATGGAAGCAGCAGTCAAGAAATCAGATGACGTATTGCATTAGGCAAATCTGCTTCACAAGACCTTTTTAAAGTATTGGAGAGCAAAGATGTCAGCTTGAGGACTAAAGTGTGCCTAACCCAAGCCATTATATTTAAATAACCTCATATGCATGAGAAAGCTGGAAAGTAAATAAGGAAGACTGTAAACGAATTGATACTTTTGAGTTATGGTGTTAGAGGAGAATATTGAAAGTGCCATGGGCTGCCAAAAGAACCAATTGATCTGTGTTTGAAGAAGTACAGCCAGAATGCTCCTTGGAGGCCAGGATGGCCAAACCAAACTCGGTCTCTCATAATTAGGACATATTGTCAGGAGAGACCAGTCACTGGAGAAGGTTATCATGTTTGGTAAGGTGAAGAGTCAGAGAAAAAGAGGAAGACCCCCAGCAAGATGGATTGATCAAGTGGCAGCATGCATGGATTCAAGTGTGGCAACAGTAGTGAGGTTGGCCCAGCATCGGGCAGTATTTTGTTCTGCTATGCATAAGGTCGCTATGGGTCGGTACTGACTCGATGGCACCCAACAACAGCAACAACAACAACAACATCTAACACATTGTTTTAAGAAGTGGCAGAACTCATAGTGACCTTTGAAACATTTTTTTGAAACAGGTCTCTTCTTCTTTCCTTTTTTTTTTTTGTTTTTTACTTTCTACAGGTGCGCTGCCTTTCCATCTAGAAGGCACTAAGAAGTTGCAGACATTGCAACTCTGCCAATGAGAGCTAAACCTCATTCTTAAACAAATGGGTTGGGTTCAAGACCTGGCTCCACTACTCACTATGAGCCTTGGGTAAATCTCTTTACCTTTTACTTCCTGTTTCCAAATTCCTATGATGAGTAATACCTTTTTCTTGAATTGAAGATTAAATGAGGTATTAAGAGTAAACAGTAAAGCCAAGTGAAGTCCTAAATTTCTCAATGAGTTCCTGGAATCCTCACAAATCTGACGCCAATACAATGCCAACCTAATTTCTTGCCACTTTAATGCATACCTCCTCGAACATTCTCGAATTCTACACTCTTCCCTTTGCCTATAATGCCCTTCTTCTCCTTTCTCAACTTTTGAAGTTTATCATGCAGCTCAGATGACATCTTTCTTCTGGGTTTCATTCCCAGACCACAGATACCCTAGTTAGTTTACCACCTCCTCTATCTGGAACATACTTCTCTTGTAAAACAGTTACAATTGAATTATAGTTATTTATCAGTCTACTATGCTCTGTGACATTTAGTCATTCTTCAATAGATAGCAGTTAGCTTGGTGCCTCACACATAATGCTTGTTAAGTGTGGTCAAGTCAGTTCAGTCTCATAGCGACCCTGTATAGGGTTTCCTAGGAGCAGCTGATGGATTTGAACTGTCAACCTTGTGTTTTATAGTCCAATGCTGATCCTGTAGTGCCACACCATAAGAGGGGATCAAAGATCAAATAATCTTGTTTGTTTGTTTTATAAATGCTTGGATAAGACCGATGGGTGGATGCATGTACATGGGTTGTTGGATGGAGGCGAATAACATGGGGGTGATGTAAGGTAGACAATGAGAGTTGAGTGGTTGTCCTGTGTCCCCTTTCCCTACTCCCCACAGTGCTGGACTGGAACTGAGGGTCTCCTTATGAAGGTCCTGTGGAGTTTCTTCGCTTTGGATGGCAGCTTCGTCGGGCACCGGCAGAGGGCGGCGTTGTCCTGCAGCTGGAAACACAGCGGGTGCCACCCCCCCACCCCCCCACTCAAGGAGCCACGCAGCTTTCTTGGGGAGGCCAAGGCTCCCCCAGTTCAAACGGGGGCAGACAGTTCTTCCTGCCAAGCTTAGTGGCTGGGGTTGCGCAGGAGCCTGGGGAAGGCATATGCATTCAGCTCTTTTGCGCTCTCCTCTTAGCCCCCACCTCAGCCTCCGGCAGCGTCTTAGTGAAAGAAAGCTATTCTGGGTTAGTTTGCAGAGAGCAACCAAAAGAGAAGGCCAAAGGGCGGGGGAGGGGGTACTTTCTAGTAAAAAACGGTGGTGCGGGAGCACTGGTGAAGACCATTCTACTCGTTAAACTGTACAGGCCTAGTGAAGCAACCGAACCTGGGAAAGAGAAAGTCTAGTTATTCTGCAAGCTCGTACTTTTTCTTTTCATGGGAAACCAAAATGACCTCATGTTAATTTTTAAAGTCAAATTTAATGTATATATATTTTTTAATTGGAAAACTTTAGTGGGCTTGGACAAATGTGCCTTGCCTCCTGAGGTCCTCCATTAGAGAACACTACTGGGTGCGCCCAACTCCGCACCGGGCCCTTCCTAAACTCCGTGACCTCAGGCTAGAAAAGGCGCGCTCCCTCTGCTGCCCTCAGGCCCGCCCTGTCCTCAGCGATTGGCCATTCGCCTGCCAGGTCTTCCGACAGGCCTAGGCGTCCACAGGGTGACGCGCACCAGCCTGCGCCGTACACCCAGCCTACCCGAGCCGCTCGTGCGCAGGAGCCAAATGCTAGCAGGGGGCACCTCCCCCCGCGCCCTCTCAGGCTGGTTCTGCGTTCCTGGGCATTTCCTCAGTCTTGGAGAATCGAAACTGAGTTATTGGAGAGCCCTTCCCCTCTCCCTGGTGACAACTGATGTGCGTGGACAAGTTGACTAGTTAGTCCACGCTGAAGCCGGGCTTGAGTGGAGTAAATGATTTAGCTGTATACACATACCTAACCAAAGACGGAAGTCATGAGGAAGACCCGAAGCCCGCCCATTAAGATGTAATGACGCACTCCCCAGCGAATTCTTTTTACCGAACTTTTTGCTGTTCTACGATTTTAGTCAGATCCAGTTTGGCTTCTTGTAAATTGAGCAGCTTTTTAAGTGTACCTTTTCGTAGGGGCAAAAAGAAAGGCAGGGGAGGGACCAAATATGAATTACATATAAACATAAATATGCGCATACATATATACACACTATATACGTACACATAAAAACCTGACCAAACCCGACTAGTTGAGAAACCCCACTCAGTCAACTGACGCACGCTCCATAGAGGGGCGGTGCCGTATGCAGATGAGGAGGGTGTGGCGAGCGCGCAGCGCCTGGGCCCGGAAGCGCGGAGAAACCCAGTATAAAAAAGTACTGAGGACATTTCCCTGACACACCGCTAAAGCTCTAGAGACAGAAGCGTGTGTGGCGGCAACGGCGAGTCGCCACCTCCGGGACCACCGCAACTGGGGCGGCAGCAGTGTGGGTGGGGGCAAGGGGCGGGAGTAGCCACCCCAGTCTTCGAGCATCTTGAAAGAACGAAGTCCTTCACCGCTGTCTGGAGCGTGCTAGTCGCTCCTGTAAGTGTTGCGGCTTCTCAGTTCCTCCGCTCTGCTTTCCTAGAAGGGGCGGCCGCCTGCAGGAGACACAGACCGGATTCCCGCCTGCCCTTTTCAGATGCATCAGCGATACTTTTGGTTCGGGGCTGCTCTGCGGGTCGCGGAGCGCGCGGCTGGGGTTGGCGGGGGCATGGGAAGGGAGCATCTCAAAGGAGTTCCCGGGCCATGGGGCGATTGTGGAGGGGGCGCGTTCTTACCTCTGCTGGCCCCTGCCTTTCGCCTTGGCGCGTACTTATACCACACTTCCCCCACCCCCTTTCCTTTTAGGACTGAGCAGGGCCAAGTTGCGTTCAACGTGCACTTCATGGCAGAGGGCGAAGGGTACTTTGCCATGGCCCAGGACGAGTTAGCCGGCAGCTCCTATATCCCCCTGGGCGGCGACTTAAGCAGCGGTGGTGGTGGCGGCGACTTCGACGGGCATTGCTTGGACTACTGTGAAAGCCTCACGGCGCACTGCAACGTGCTGAATTGGGAGCAAGTGCAACGACTGGACGGCATCTTGAGCGAGACCATCCCGATCCACGGCCGCGGCAATTTCCCCACGCTCGAGCTGCAGCCCAGCCTGATCGTGAAGGTGGTGAGGCGACGCCTGGCCGAGAAGCGCATCGGGGTCCGCGACGTGCGTCTCAACGGCTCCGCCGCCAGCCACGTCCTGCACCAGGACAGCGGCCTGGGCTACAAGGACCTGGACCTCATCTTCTGCGCCGACCTTCGCGGGGAAGAGGAGTTTCAGACTGTGAAGGACGTCGTGCTGGACTGCCTCTTGGACTTCTTACCCGAAGGGGTCAACAAGGAGAAGATCACCGCACTCACACTCAAGGTAAAGCGAGCCCGAGAGGGGCTTGGGTCTGAGCCGGCCCTGGTGCGGCGGCTCGAAGTGGGTGGGGGTGGGGTGGGGGTGGGTTTCCGTTTGAGGCCGCGCCATGATGATTTTGGGCGCATTCATTTCTTTTCTTGTGTGTTTTTATGAGTACGGTAAGATGCGTGAAGGGCGACGTGTGTTCTAGTTTACTAGGTGCTTCGAAGCCACGACTCTCCTCCTGCTACCGCGCCGACCTCCCTTCTCTTCCTCCTGATTTTTTTTTAACTCTCAGCATTCCTGCCATGACTACTGTCCAGAATGGTTCTGATACGTGGAAGAATGAAATGATGTTAATAATTCTTTTGAGTCATCTTATGATCTAGTCTTTGGGGAAACAGAAGCCGGAAACAGAACCGAGTCAATAAGTTTATTATTGTATTGGAAAACACGAGTAGAGTCCATAGCTGCATTCAGCTGACTACCTCTGTTAGTGGGGTCCCTAGCTGGTTACTCTGCTAAGGCTCTGGTGCTCACCCCTGGCCCCCATCGTGAATAATTACTTTAAATTGTCTGAGGAGTCAACCTTCCAGAATGTTTAATATTTGTGTGTAACTGCAGTTAATGCTTCAGGAAGGACTGGTGATATACTTGCGTCAGGAGGAGGGGAAAAGTGGTGAGAAGCCATCTAACTTCACCAGACCCTTCTGTGTCTTTTGAATAGTGTGTGAATGTCGTGCCTGTTAGAACCCTGTCAAGAAATAACTTTTAAAAAAAAATCAGACATGACAACAGAATCTCCTAGTACTGTGCTATGTCTGCCAAAAGCCTCAAACTATTACTTCTTGTCTCTTTCCCAGACAGTAAAACTACTCGTTAAATGTATTTTTTTTTTTTCTGTTTTGAGAAGACTATTTAAGTCAGTAGGTAGTGTTTTGCTGAAACTTAGCAAAACAAAACGGGAAATAGCAAAATAATTCTGACCTGTGTAGAGGATGCATTTATTTATTTTTCAGTTATGCTCATAATCTTGTTTTGTCTTTTAAATTGTAGGAAGCTTATGTGCAGAAAATGGTTAAAGTGTGCAATGACTCTGACCGATGGAGTCTTATCTCCCTGTCAAACAACAGTGGCAAAAATGTGGAACTGAAATTTGTGGATTCTCTCCGGAGGCAGTTTGAATTCAGTGTAGATTCTTTTCAAATCAAATTAGACTCTCTTCTCCTCTTTTATGACTGTTCAGAGAACCCAATGACTGAAACATTTCACCCTACTATAATTGGTGAAAGCGTCTACGGGGATTTCCATGAAGCTTTTGATCACCTTTGTAACAAGATCATTGCCACCAGAAATCCCGAGGAAATAAGAGGGGGAGGCCTGCTTAAGTACTGTAACCTCTTAGTGAGGGGCTTTAGACCTGCCTCGGATGAGATCAAAACCCTCCAGAGGTATATGTGTTCCAGGTTTTTCATCGACTTCTCAGACATTGGAGAGCAGCGGAGAAAACTAGAGTCCTATTTGCAGAACCATTTTGTGGGATTGGAAGATCGCAAGTATGAATATCTCATGACCCTTCATGAAGTGGTGAATGAAAGTACAGTGTGTCTGATGGGACATGAAAGAAGACAGACTTTAAACCTCATCACAATGCTGGCTATCCGAGTGCTAGCTGAGCAAAATGTCATACCTAATGTGGCCAATGTCACTTGCTATTACCAGCCAGCCCCCTATGTGGCAGATGCCAACTTTAGCAATTATTATATTGCACAGGTTCAGCCAGTATTCACGTGCCAGCAACAGACATACTCTACTTGGCTACCCTGTAATTAAGGATCATTTAAAAATGCCCAGTGGGGAAGCCATTTCAGACAAGATAGGGGAAAAATGGAAAAAACAACAAAAGAGTGACCTAGCCCTGATTAGGGGTGTATTTTTTTGCAGTGATTATCTGCTCCTGATTTTAAGGTTTGCAAAAATTGTGGACTTTTTAGTAGGAGTGGGAGCATGATCTAGGAATAACCCCCCTCCACACCCCAACCCTCCCACCCCATCCTCTTGCCCAATTGGATTCTATCTTGGAATACAAGAAACCTGTTATTAAAAGCAAGCAGGTTATCCTAAAATAACAAGAAAAAAATTGCTCGATGACAATATGGGTTTGCAGCCAGTACCTGCTCCCATAGCTTTGCCATACTGTGTGGAGCATGAAAGTTTCTTTTAAAGTGTAATTTACAAAAGGGAAAAAACAGAAAAAAGGTCTTACACTATGTAATTTACCAATTCAGGAGTTCAGATAGTAACAGTTTTGGAAGAAGGGGAACTCCAACTGTGAGCTCTCTGTCTGGGGCTTCTAGCAAGTTCTTTCTATGGAATGATCCTATTTGCTACGGAAACAGCTTGCTCCAAATAAACAGTAGTAGCTTGGTGAAGTTCTAACAAACAGCAGAACTTATGATGACACAATCCATTATTTCCAGCTGCCTGCATAACTTGCATTTTTAAAATGTGAAAATGCAAGCAAAAACAGCTGTAGCAAAGAAAGTGCTCAAGGACCAAAGATTTAACAGAAAAAATACCCAAGTAGAAGAGATATAATAGAATATATAAAGAGTTACTATATTTGTTACAAACCAATGTACATCAAAGTGCCTGTTGCCTTCTGAAAATTTGAAATGGAAAAAATATTTTATGGTTTAATGATTATTTTATTTTATCAGGGACCCAAGAAGAAAAAACACATAAGCTTGTGAATGGTGGAGGAAATGCCCTATTTTTTTCTTGGCAAATACTTGTATAAAGTTAATATTGTTGGTGTGATATTATCATAGGTACATGTGTATGTGTGTGTATATTAATATGTATGTATACATATTTAGTATATGTATATATACATCCATACATTAACTATGGTCTAGAATAATGTAGCAAATAAGAGATGTTTAAATACTGTGTGATTTCATGTTTTCAACAGGATGATGTGAGACATGGGCATCTAAAATATTAAGTAAATAAAGAAGGAAACAAGTAATATATTTCATAGGAAGAACAGGGAGTATACATTTTTAGTGAGGTTCTCCCCCTCCCCCCCTTTTCTTCTGTGAGCCATAGAATTCCACAAGTGGGAGAATATTTGTTTGACAGAGCACTCTTTTCTATACTGAACTGTCATTTTTGACAGGTTGGACCTTTTTTTTTTTTTTTTTTTTTTTTTTTAAATACTTTTGTACCTCCATGGTATATAATCCAGTGGACCATGGATCAATGATAGGCTATTTAAATCCCTGACTGCTAAAACATATATTTTTTCTGGTGATCTGAACACTACTTACTAGTATTTAAATGAATTTTTAAATGAATGCATTCTGCATTCCAGGACCACTAGAATTTAAAAAATGTGAAATGACCCTTTTTAAAGAGTATTTGCACAATTGCATAAAATTTATATATAAAATGTATATTATATATAAAATTTTATAAATTCATGCCAAGATGAAATATCTTTGATCTGGTTGTCACACTGCATTTAAATATTTAGTACTGTACTTTAAATTAAGTCACTTTGCATTAAAGAAAATCCAACTTTATTTTCTGTCCTAAGAGGCCAGTTATAACTTTGTGAGATGAACTGACTTTACTATTTCAGTTCAGTGACAGCTAATCCTAAAATCACCCCTTCCCCCAGCATTTAATTCCTTGAAGCATTTGTTAAAAACTAAACTAGCCTTCCCTTTGTATGGTGAAACACCCCCACCTACCATCGTGGCTGAATATTTACTTTGATAATTCCTCAGAAGATCCAACTGTAATAGTTTTTTTGTAGTTAAAGAGGGATTAGGGCATATAATAACATCGTTCTATTGGCAGTGTGGAGTCCTGGTGTGGCACTATAGGATAATTACTAGACTGCTAACTGAAAGGTCAGCGGTTCAAACCCACCAGCCACTCCTTGGAAATCCTATACAGGGTTGACCCGAATCGAAGGCACTTAACAACAACAAAAATATTGGCAGTGTAATACTTTTGTTTCTATATTATTTGGACATGTCAGATGCATACTGCTAGGTTAATCTATCCGGTCTACTTGTGCTTCTTTGACACTTTAATAGGAAGCTAATGAGTTTGGCTTCTCAGCTTCCCTATGAATCCTGTCAGAGTTGTAACAGCTACTGCACTGCCTCTCACTGTTTCCTAAGGAACTCTGCCGAGCCCCTGTTGGCTCAGTCTCCCTCACTTCAGCCCTGGGTTTGAAAAGTTAATTATGAATTCCTAGGAAACATTATTTGCAGATTAAATCTGACACTCACCTGTCAGAAGCCAGAACTCTGCCCGCTTAGCTGTTTGGAAGTTTTCTAATAGAAAACTAAGAGAAGGCCCAGGAACACAGGTGCCACTGACCTGGTTTTTGCTTTTCATCCCAACTCTTGAGTTGCCCACTATTAGGAAAAGAGTCAGAAGGTCTCCTCTAGCTCTTCCATAGCAACAACCTCCTGTTATTTATGGCACAGGTGTTAATGTGGAGGGGCCTTATTTTAAAATATATTTTTCATCTATTTTCTTAAATATTTATGTTCTTTTCTTGCTTACTCCGGTGTTGGTTTCATAGTTTAAGTGCCAGCACCAGGCAGTCATATAGAACAGCCTGTATTCGGATAATTTTCAGCATTTACTTTAAGATCAGTATAATTTATTTCTCTTGTGTATGTACCATAGTCTTGTGCATATGTAGTTGAACAAATAGTGGAGTATATGTCTGTTTTTGTGGCTGTGTGACCTAAAAATTTGATTGTCTGGTGAGAGAGAGCGATGTGTGTCGGTCAGAGAAAAGAGCTCTCAACTCCCAATTAGTGCCTGTGATTTGCTTGCTTTTGTGTTTTTCTGGCCTAGTATGATGTTACTAAGGAGCCCTAGTGGTGCAGAAAAGTCTTGGCTGCTAACCAGAGGTTGGCAGTTCAAACCCACTAGCCGCTTCCAGGGAGAAGGATGCCTCCATAAAGACTCACAGGCTTGGAAATTGAATGGGGCAGTTCTACTCTGTTCTAAAAGAATGCTATGCATCCGAATTGACACCTTGTGAGTGGGTTTGGTTTGCTGTGGTGCTGTTATTTTAAAACAGGAAACGTTTTATCTTCTGGAGGCTCTTCTCACCTGTCCAGTCTGGCGTGTCAGAGAACACTTAACCTGTGATAATGCCCTCTTGGAAAGTTTACTTCACTTGGGGTAAAATCAGCTGCCTCGAGATTCTTCAACGAAATGGACTTTTCCCTTTTAGAGATGGGATGAAGTATCTGCTCACTTTGGTACCAGGGTGGACTATTTTAATGTGGCTTAAAAAAACAAAACAGAAACAAAGATGGAAGAATCTCTGTAAGCCAAGTCAAAAAGGAAATGAAATTAAAGACAATATACTGTTTTATATCATCTATTCTGTTTGCTTATTGTTGGTTGTTTTACTGTGCATAAGGTTTTCAATGCAATGCTTGTTATATGAATATTGTGAACTATTTTGTAAATGAAATGTATTATTTTGAAAGCTGTCAGCCTTTCAAAAATAAACTTTTTGTTAATGTTGAAGATGAAACCAAAATGCCAAAAAAAAAAGTGATTTCATATATAGCACCTATTTCTATATAATCTTTCCATAAGGTTTCTTTTAGCATAGCTTTTCAGTTCTAAGACAGAATCTCTATGTAATATTTTGTTGTAATAATAGCTTGCTAACAAAGTCAATGGTAAAAATACAGTCTGAAGATGTCAAGATACCATGGTCAGACTTGCTGCAAAGCCTTGCAAAATGGAGGAAGCTTTGCCCACCCGGCTGTCTCTCCCTCCAACCTGTCTATAACTATTACCTACTTTGAGGTGTCCTATTGCAGCAAGCTACACCTGGGTCACTCTTGGACTATTTTTACTATAGACTAGTCACAGGCAGAAAAGGAGTTGATGGAAAAGAGACTTAAAAACTGACATGTTTGAATCAGTGCTAGAGGGAAGATTGTGAATTTTGTTTACAGCATCCAATATTTGGATTTTTTTTCTTCTTGTAAATAAAAAGAAGTTATTTTTTTCTACTGATTTGTGACTGCTGTTTTTGGTGTCTAAATTGGCTAGAGAGCACTTCCTCTGACTCCCAACCTGTGTCTGTGAGAAAGGACAAAGGTAGCACTTGAAGAATTCCAGCCTTTCTGATCCTTACTGTTAAGTGTTGTCGAGTTGGTGCTGAATCATAGAGCCATTGTATAGTTTCCAAGGAACGGCTGGTGGCCATCCAGTGCTAAAACTACAGTCCCACACCAGGACTCCAACTTACTGATTATTATTGTTAAGTGCTGTCGAGTCTGTTCCAACTCACAGCAACCCTGTATAGGGGTTCCGAGGAACAGCTTGTGGGTTTGAACCAGCAACCCTGAGGTTAGCAGTTCAGCACTTACACTCCAGCACTTAACACTCCATACTGGTACTCTAACTTACTGATTGTTGTAAAGTGTTGAGTTCCACTCATAGTGACCCATATGCAGGATTTCTGAGGAGAAGCTGGTGGTTTTGAACCACCAATCTTGTGGTTCATAGTCCAGTACTTACTCTACAACATCAAACCAGTACATCCCACTTACTGACATTAGGTTCTGTCCGGTTGATTCTGACTCCTAGCAACCCTACATAGCAGGGTGGGTTGCCAAGGCAACTGTAGCTCCAGCCATCACCTTGTTAAAGTGCCATAGAGTCAGTGCTGGTCCATAGCAATTCTGTACAGGGTTTCCAAGGAGCATCTGGTGAGCTTGAACTGCTGACCTTGTGGTTCAAAGTGACCTTGCAATCCAGTGAATTGACCCACAGTGCCACACCAGGGCTCCAGCCATCACATTAGGGGTGAGTTATAAATGTTAGACTAGATTTGTTAAGTGTCGTAGAGTTGATTCTGGCCCATAGTGACCCTGTTTCTGAGGAGGAGCTGATGAGCTTGAACTGCCAACCTTGCAGTTCAAAGGGCTTTGCAGTCTATCTAGCACATTAACCCACAGCACCACATGGTGGTGGTGGTGTGCCATGGAGTGGGTTCTGATGCATAGAGACCCTGCACTGGGTTTCCGAGGCAGTAAATCTTTACAGGAGCAGAAAGCCTCATCTTTTTCGCGTGGAACAGCTCGTAGTTTCGAACTGCTGACCTTGAGGTTCACAGCCCGATTCATAACCACTATGCTACCAGAGGGCTAATTTGTAATTTGATAATTTTTGTATGGCCCTTTGAATGATGTTTAAATTTTGGCAGAGAAAAGGTTCCCTACCCCTGCTCACCCACTGCTCATTGGAAACCCTATGCAGGGTCGCAATGGACAAGAAGGCACTTAACAACAACAACAACAACAACAACAACCCCTGCTAGCAGTCCTGGTATGCACGCAGTGGGCTAATGCGCCAAACTGCAAAACCGTTTGAACTCCAAGGTTGGCGGTTCAAGCTGACCAGCTGCTCCTTTGAAACCCTATACAGGGTCACTCGTCAGTACTGACTCGATGGCACCTAACAACAACCCCTGCTGTATGAGGAACTCTGGTAGCGTAATGGTTGCGAGTCGGGCTGCTAACCTCAAGGTCAGCCGTTCAAAACTACCTGCAGTTCCATAGGAGAAAGATGAGACTTTCTGCTGCTGTAAAGAATTACAGCCTCGGAAACCCTATACAGGGTCACTGTGAGTTGGAAGCGACTTCACGGCACATAACCACCACCATCACTCCTCCTGTGAGCAGCT
The DNA here is from genome assembly GCF_000296735.1 of Chrysochloris asiatica. Classification (NCBI taxonomy): domain Eukaryota; kingdom Metazoa; phylum Chordata; class Mammalia; order Afrosoricida; family Chrysochloridae; genus Chrysochloris; species Chrysochloris asiatica. The sequence continues at coordinate 1,981,235 of NW_006408751.1, forward strand.
GGTGGGTTTAAATTGCAACTTTGTGGTTTGCAGTCCAGTACCGATCCTACAGCGCGACACTAGAAGTCCAACTTACTGATTGTTGTTATTAAGTGCAATGGAGTCTGTTCCGACTCATAGTGCCCCTGTATAGGGTTTCTGAGGACTGGCTGGTAGAACACAATTAATGAAAACATCCAGCTCTCAGCCAGCCCATCTCTGGGTCAGTTAGCTTCAACAGAATCTAGCTGATTTGTATCCTCCCGAATCTTCACGGTACTGACTAGTGTTAAGTGATCCAGGTGACAGCTGTTTCCAAGTATCAGTAGAGACAGGATTCTGGACTCCGGGACTCCTTACCCCTGAGTGAATCTTCATGAGTAACCCAATGACTACCACTATGATTCAGTCAGTTGTTGTTGTTAAGTGCCGTGGAGTCAGTTCCGACCCATAGCCACCCTGAACAGGGTTTGTTGTTGTTGTTGTTAAGTGCCTTCGAGTCGGTTCCGACCCATAGCGACCCTGAACAGGGTTTCCGAGGCTGTAAATCTTTACGGGAGCAGAAAGCCTCACTCATATTTCTCCCGTGAAACAGCTGGTAGTTTTGAACGTCTGACCTTGCGGTTCACAGCCCGATTGGTAACCACTATGATTCAGTCAGTAGTGGTATAGATATTAACTCTTTGAGGATCTATAGTGTTTTCAGAGTGTTTAAATTGAAGTGAAGTATTGGAAACCTGGAATTGGGAGGTAAATAGGACGAAGAGCAGTCATAGAATCTAAGACAATACTTTTTTGGGGTGTAAGCTGCATGCAAAGAAACTGCCCTTTTTGTGAGCATTTGGCTGATTCTTACCTATTCAAATTTTGTAAGGGCATACATTTGTTTATTCATTGATGTTTTGTATAATTTTGGTGGCTCAAACCCACCAGCTGCTCCACGGAAACTCTATACAAGGTCGCTATGAGTCAGAACCGACTCAATGGCACTTAGCAACAACAATGAACTATTATAAGGAGTTCTGGTAGCATAGTGTGTCGTGAGTTCGTTTGCTAACTGCAAAGTCAGCAGTTCAAATCTACCAACTGCTCTTTGGCATAAAGATGAGGCAGGCTTTCTGTACTGTAAAGATTTACAGCCTCAGAAACCCTACATAGGATGGCTATGAGTTGGAATCGAGTCCACAGCACATAACCACCACCAACAACAACTGTTATACAAGTCCTGGTGTAGAGCTATAGGATAAGCCCTGCACTGCTAACCACAAGGTTGGCAGTTCAAACTTACCTGCCGATCCTTGAAAATCCTTTACAGGGTTGCTATGTCAACTGACTTGATGCACTTAACAACAACAAGCTATTACAGAAGGTACTTGTGGTATTTTAAACCATTTAAGTCCTGATGTGGAATGAAATGCATGATTAGTACTGTTTATGAAAGAACCACTTCTAATATTAAAATCCAGCACTCCACACACACACACACACACACACACATATGTATATCATAACAATGTTGTTGTTAGGTACCATCGAGTCAGCACTGACTCATAGCGACCCTATGTAAGACAGAACATAACACTGCCTGGTTATCTTCTGTTTTACATAGGGTCGCTATGTAAACCTCACAATTGTTGCCACGCTTGAGCCCATTGTTGCTGCCACTTTGCCAGTCCATCTTGCTGGGGGTCTTCCTCTTTTTCTCTGACCCTCCACCCTACCAAACATGTTATCCTACTCCAGTAACTGGTTCCTCCCGACAATATGTCCAAAGTATGAGAGACGAAGTTTGGCCATCCTGGCCTCCAAGGAGCACTCTGACCACACTTCTTCCAACACACATCTGTTGATTCTTTTGGCAGTCCATGGCATCAATTCTTCTATTGTCTTCCTTATTCACTGTCTAGCTTTCACATGCATATGAGGTTATTGAACATAACAATACAAGGTGGTTATTTGGTTGGATAATGACATTTGTGTGTCATTTCCTTCCTTGTTGCAACCTCCTGATCCTTCTACAAGAAGTCCCTCACATGACTGTGGTGATCACATAATTCTTCTTAACCTTGGGTTGAATAAGGACAGTATATATTAAACTTCTCCTAGACTTAGACACACCCTGCCAGCCATTACCAGGCAGCACTCACCCTTCCATTCCTTAGGAACCTCATTTTCTAAACATAATTGTTTTTAAAAGAAAAGACAAAAAGCCAGCACTCAAAAACAAAAGAAAAAAAATGGAAAAAAAAAACAAACCCACAAGCTAATAATATTATACTCTTTAAATGTAAACCAGAATAACAACTGCTAAAATCATCAAATACTATTAAAATGAATTGCAATGTCTTCCTTGGAAATATAAAATAAATGTCATAAATTTTCTTTATGGCAAATGCATTCTGGTAAGGTGAAGGGGAGGCAATCCCAGATCTTGGTTTTTAATGCCATTCATTCTACAGTAAAAGGAACCAGAGCTCATTGGAGAAATGGCAGAATCTATGTTTGAGGCAGAGGATATACAAAATGAACCTGGAGCATCTTCAAGTTACGTAAGTAAGGAGGTGCTACTAAAAACCCAGTGTTAGGGAATCTTTTGAAGGTACATAGGAGCTAACTGAAAGAGTTCCCAATGGCCAAAACTGAACCATGTAAACAAGAAAAGAAATGAAGCAGTAATAGGATATAAACCAAAGTATGACTAGGAGTTCATACTAATATAAATAAATGATTAAGTAAGAAATGTGGGTGAAGGGGCAAAATTTCTTATGCAGAAGAATTCTAAATAATGTATATAGGTACTGACCTACCTACAAGGAGATGAAACATAGCTCTATACCTCTTAAGTATGAGTTGCATATAGTAACTTTCTTCTAGAGTTCCTTTTAATTTGGAAATTAAATCAAAAAAGACTTTACAATGGAAAAACTTAGTAAAGAGTACCTCAGCCAGGTGACGATCAAAATCAACATCAGCAGTGATCAGTCATGATGCTACTATACAGCCTTGATATAATGTGGTAAGAATGTTACTTTGCCTGTACAGTATTTTCCCAAAAAACCTGTAACTTCAGATCAATCATGAGAGAAAATAATACAATAACATTTGGGAAACATTTTATATACCTGGTCATTTCTCCTCAAATCTCTGAAGGTCATCAAAACCAAGGAAAGTCTGATAAAATTATAGATAAGAGGATTATGCAGAGACATGATGACTAAATGTATCCTGCATGAGATCCTGAAACAGAAAACAACATTGAGTAAAACCTGGTGTGGACCTGTAGGATAAGCACTGGACTGCTAACTGAAAGGTCAGCAGTTCAAACCCACTGGCCGCTCCTTGGAAGCCCTATCTATACAGGTTTACTGTGAGATGGAATTGATTCTATGGCATTCAACAATAACAAGAAAATCTAAATTAAGAATGAGCATTCATTAAAAGTACTGTCATAGGTTCATTGTTGTTGGGCCCCACTGTGTCCAAATTTGGACTTATAGACACACCATGTACAACAAACCCAACAGAATGCAGAAATCATCGGACAATCTCATTGAGATCCCATGTAAGTAAAGTTTTACTAATTGTAATACAGAAACGGCTGCAATCATACACTGACAGAGAACTTCCAGAGGTTCAAGCTGGATTCAGAAGAGGCCATGGAATGAGAGATATCATTGCTGATGTCCGATGGATCTTGGCTGAAAGCAGAGAATATCAGAAGGATGTTTACCTGTGCTTTATTGACTACACA
>NW_006408751.1:1986634-1988715 GCF_000296735.1 Chrysochloris asiatica
GCTATGAGTCGGAACACACTAGAAGACACTCAACAACAACATAGTAGTTTCTATAGAACTTAATCCATAATGAAGATTGTACTCTTTGATCTTTAGCTATAAGTGTTTCAGGCCCTTTTTGCTTTCAACAAGCAAAGTGTTTGACCTGCATATTAAATGTGAGTCTTCCTCCAATTCTGATGCTTTGTTATTCTTCATATACTTAAGTTTCTCCGATTGTGGCTCAACATACAGATTGAAAAAGTATAGTGAAAGGATAAAACCCTTACACACACATTTCCTGATTTTAAAACACACAGTATCCCCTTGTCCTGTTTGAACAACTGCCTCTTAGTTTGTGTACAGATTCTGCATGAGCACAAGAAAGTATTCTGGAATTTCCATTCTTTGCAATGTTAACTATAATTTGTTATGATCCACATAGTCAAATGCCTTTGCATAGTCAATAAGACACAGGTAAACATTATTCTGGTATTCCTTTTTGACCAAGATCCATCTGATATCAGCAAAGATACTCTTCATTCCATGTCACCATCTGAATCTGACTTAAATTTCTGGCTGTTTCCTCTTGGTGTCTTGCTGTTACCATTTTTGAATTATCTACAACTTGCATGTGATATTAATCATATTGTTTGGTAATTTTCACATTCTGTTGAATTGCGTTTATGTGCAATGGGTGCAAATATGAATCTCTTCCAGTCAGTTGGCCAGGTAGCTGTCTCCCAAATTTCTTAATGCTTCCAGCATTGTATTTGTTTGTTGAAACATCTCAATTGATATTATGTCAATTCTTGGTGTCTTGCTTTTTGTCAATGCCTTAAGTGCAGCTTGGACTTCTTGCTTCAATAGCAGAGGTTCTTGAGCATATGCTACTGAAATGGTTGAATGTGGATCAATTCTTTTTGATAGTGACTGTGTATTCCTTCCTTATTTTCTCTTTTTTAAAAATTCTTCCTGTGTTGTTCAGTATTTTTTCCATAGAACTTAAATATTACAATTCATGGCCTGAATTTTTTTCTTCAGTTTTTCCACCTTGAGCAATGCTGAGTGTCTTCTTTCCTTTGGGTTTTCTAACTCCAGCTCTTTGCACATTTCGTTTCATTTTATTTTGCTTTCTTAAGCCACCTTTAAAAAGAATCTGTTCAGCTCTTTTACTTGTCATTTCTTCATTAGCTTTAGCTACTCCATGTTCAAGAGCAAGATTATCTTCTGGCATTGATTTTGGTCTTTTCTGTTATTCCTGTCATTTAAATTACCTTTTGCTTTCTTCAAGTATGTTGGGACAAATTGTTGTTGTTGTTGTTAGGTGCCATGGAGTTGGCACCGACTCATGACGACCCTATACACAGCAGAACAAAACAATGTCCAATCCTGGGCCACTCTTGAGTCCATCAATGATGCCACCTGGCCAATCCATCTCTTTGGGGGTCTTCCTCTTTTTCTCTGACCCTCCATCTTACCAAGCATGATATCCTTCTCTAGCAGTCGCTCCTAACAATATATCCAAAGTATGAGAGACGAAGTTTGGTCATCTTGGCCTCTAAGGAGCACTCTGGCTGCACTTCTTCCAAAACAGATCTATAGGTTCTTTTGGGAGCCCATGGCACTTTTAATATTCTCCTCTAACACTATAATTCAAAAGCATCAATTCTTCTACAATCTTCCTTAGTCACTGTCCAGCTTTCACATCCATATGAGGTTATTGAAAATACCATGGCTTAGGTTAGGCGCACCCCTCAAGCTGACATCTTTGCTCTTCAAAACTTTAAAAAGTTCCTGTGCAGCAGATTTGCCTAATGCAATACGCCGTCTTTTCTCTTGACTGCTGTTTCCATAAGTGTTGATATTTGATCCAAGAAGAATGAAGTCCTTGACAACTTCAGTCTTTTCTCCGTTGAAAAGAATGTTGTTTATTGGTCCAGTGGTGAGGATTTTTGTTTTCTTGACATTGAGATGTAATCCATATCGAAGGCTGTGCTCTTTGATCTTCATCAGTAAATGTTTTTAAGTCCTCTTCACTTTCAGCAAGCAAGGTTGTATCATCTGCATATTGCAGGTTGTTAATGAGTCTTCCTCCAATT
>NW_006408751.1:1989720-2005656 GCF_000296735.1 Chrysochloris asiatica
CTATGCTGGAGAGCAAGGTTCAGTGTCTCTTCTGACATCCATTTTGATCTTTTCCCTCTTTCTTGTCTTCTTAATGACTTTTTGCTCTCTTCACTTGTGATGTTCTTGATGTCATCCCACAACTCTTCTGGTCTTCTGTCTTTAGTATTTAATGTATCAAATCTGTTCTTCAGATGATCTCTAAATTCAGGTGGGACAAATTATCATAGTAATATACGGTGCTAGCAATAGGGGAAATTGAGTGTGCACTTTCTGTATTGTCTTAACATTTTTTTCTGTAAATCTAAAATTATCCTCAAATAAAAAGTGTATTAAAAATGAAGCTTGAGTGACAGTTACTTGCTTTATCTAGAGAACTGATTCCATTTATAAAAATAATAGTATATTTTTTTCAATGTCTTCTGTTCTCTAAAGAATCGGGAGATTGTACGAAGGAGTGAAAATAAAATGATGTATGTGTTTTATTCAAAGGTTTTAGAGAGCTGTTGTCAGCCAGTTTTGTGGGAAAAAAAAAAAACAGTGTTGAGAAGAGATAAGGTTTACAGACTGTGTTTTCCTAAATAACAATAGGAGAAATTAATATTACCTTAGAGTTTTAAGGAAAGGAGATGCTAAATGTTGCCACAAAACTTTGTAAAGATGTTATAAAAATGGAATACTAAAATGAGTAAAGGACTAAACCTTATAACCCAAATGTACAAAAAATATCCCTGATTTTTTATGATGTAGTAAATGATGTAATTCGAATAATAGTATGAGTCTATGATTTAATGGGATATTGCACTGGATTACAATTTAATGTGAATAATTTACTATGAATACCTACTCCCCATAAACACCTCATGGGCCTACAGTAGAACTGCCCCTCTATGGATTTCTAGGAGATAATTTTTACAGGAACAGACCACCAGGTGTTTCTCCTGCAGAGCCATAAAGATTCAAACCACCAACCTTTTAGTTAGCAATCAGGCACTTAACTGTTGTGTCACCAGGCCTCCTTGTGTGAGTCAAAATCAACTCAAGGGCTCCTAGTAACAACAGAATAGATCTGATGGCCTACGCTTATTTTTTAGCATATCTTTCTTAAAATGGAGGAAATCTATATTTGCTTTCTCAACTTAATCAGTGACATCTGAAATAAGTAAGAGACAATACAATTTAAAGCGGTGTAGATACCATTGTCGTTGTTGTTGTTATGTACCGTGGAGTCGGTTCCGACTCATAGCGACCCTATACAGGGTTTCTGAGGCTATAAATCTGTACTGGAGCAGAAAGTCTCATCTTTCCCTCGCGGAACAGCTGGTAGTTTTGAACTGCTGACCTTAAAGTTCACAGCCCGATTCGTAACCAGTAATTCAAGCTCATTATTTTATGAAGTTAAGACAAGGCCCATGCTTCCTTGCTTAGGGACACAGAGCACCCTGAACTGCAGGAATTTATGAGTGTGGGGCTATTTCTAACCTCAATAATAGAAAGTTCCTTTCAGGATACCCTTCAGAAACTATTGATCTTCCAGCACAGTCTGTACTTATCAGTAATGCTAAGATTTTGTGGCATTATCTGGCCATGTCATTAGAAAACTGCTGAAATCCTTTTCTTCTTTTGTCTTATTTTAGCAAAATTCAATATAACAGGCTACACTAGGCACTATGGATGTGATTGTATGCATTAATCCTGAACTATATAAACTCTGGAGTTCTTCCTTTGTGCCTCTTTAAAGAAGAATCATAGTTATATGTTCCTAATTTTAACACGGTATTTTCAGTAACCTCATATGCATGTGAAAGCTGGACAGTGAATAAGGAAGACTGTAAAAGAATTGATGCTTTTGAGTTATAGTGTTGGAGGAAATATTGAAAACGCCATAGGTTTCCTAAAGAGCCAACAGATCTGTGTTGGAAGAAGTGTAGCCAGAGTGCTCCTTGGAGGCCAGGATGGCCAAACTTGGTCTCTCATACTTCATACATATTGTCAGGAGGGAAAAGTCTCTGGAGAAGGATATCATGTTTGGTAGGGTGGAGGGCCAGAGAAAAAGAAGAAGACCCCCAGCGAGATGGATTGGCAAACTGGCAGCATCAATGGGCTCAAGTGTGGCAAGAATAAATAGTGAGGTTGGCCCAGGATCAGACAATGTTTCCTTCTGTTGTGCATAAGGTCGCTATGAGTCGGTACCAACTTGATGGCACCTAACAACAACAACAACGATTTTTAGCAGAGAGTGGTTAAAAACCTAGACTTGGAATTATGGTCATCAGATTCAGTGAATAAAGATATAGGATTTGCAGTTCTTTACAGCTTCAGAAATCCTATGCAGGGTGGCTATGAGTCAAAACCAACTCCATGGCACATTCCACTACCACCAAAATTAGAATTTTAGGTGAACAGCTTTTTAAAAACATTTTTATTGTGAATTGAGTGATAGCTTACATTGGAGAACATCGGTTTTACACTCATCACTTCACTTCATTGCAATGATTACAATCCCCACTGTGCATCATCATTCAACAGTATTTGCTTCTATTCCCTCTGTTATATATTTTTTCTTGGATGTACACAAAAACACTCAGGCATATATAATCATTTAAACAACTAAAGGACATATTCTACAAGCCTGCCTCCTGGCCACAAGCACACAGCCTTTCTCTTTCCGTGACTCTAGAGTCCTCAGTTACTGCATTTCTCCATGTCCTCATCTCTTCCTCCATATCTGGTGTTGCTGCTTCTCTGGATAGGGTCCCACATTCCACTCATGCTCTTTTGTCTTGATAGTCCTAGGGTCCTCTGTTCTTGAACGGTAAGATTAACTACTCTCTGCTTTTTGTTACAAAATTTCTACCTTATCAGTTGTGATAGTCACAATTCATCATGATAACAGTTACTCGCTATTAAATCCTAAGAACCTTTTCCCCATCTCTTTTCACCAGACCTATCTAGACAAGATGAAAACTATTCAGTGGGGATTCTACCTTCCCCAACATACTCTGAAACTAAACTCCTTCTTGAAAACTTGTAAGCCAGCAATTCATGCCTTATTATAGCCCCCTCATTTTAGGTAACCAATGTCTAAGTTGCCCATCCCTATCAACCCTGTATACAGAGAGAATAAGATTGATACTTGATGTGAAGACTCCTTCCCTCTCAGTTGGAATTTTGAGCTACAACTCCATGGTGCTTAACAACAACAACATCAACATCCATAAGTATAGGTCAAGTTCATCAAATTGTAACAATTTATACTTTATCAAAAACTTTTTTATTTTTTATTTTAAATCTTCCTCTAGTCTAGTTCTGATCATCAAGCCGAGTTTAGGTCAGATAGGTGCTATCTGCAAATTTGGGCATTCTTCTGAGTCTCCCCCCAATTTACTCTCAGCTCTAGCCCTCCATGTCTTTGTCCATAGGCTCAGGAGTCCCCAGGTCTCACCACACTTCAGACCAACAAGCCCTTCCTCTTCTCTCTCTCATTTCCAGGTCGACGGAAGTCTATGGAAAGTGGTCAAACTCAGCCCATTTCTTCATTGTTGCCTTTCCCCTTCTTCCACTCTCCAGCAGACCAACTTGGTTGCCAGCAAGCTTACATGCCTGCTCATGTATTCTCTTTGAGTTTCAGTCTTGAAGGAGAGTTTGTCCTGAACTGACTTGATTGCTTGCCTTGATGGTTTCCTGGTGAACAACTTGCTTATTCTTTTAGTAGTCAATCAGACCGTCATTTTTTAATTTTGGATTTTTCCTGCTGGTCTTTCTTTTGAGAAGTTTCTTTTTGATTTTGATTCCATCAATTCCTGGAGCCTGGTTCTTTGCTAATTCCTTCAATGCACCCTGGATTTCTTCCTTCAGTATCATTGGCTCTTGATCATATGCTATCTCTTGAAACAGTTGAACATCAACCATTTCCTTTTGGTACAGTGACTCAGTGTATTCCTTTCATCTTCTTTTGATAGGGATAAAAGTCACAAAATAAGGCTGGCAAGTTTGATTGAAGAACACTTTTATAACTTTTCAACATCTAACTTTTGTTGTTATGAGCCATAGAGTCACTTCTGATTCATAATGACCCTAAATAATAGAGTAGAACTACCCCATAGGGTTCCCAGTAGGATAATCTTTAGGGAAGTAGATTGCCACTTCTTTCTCCTCCCAAGGGATTGTTGGTAGGCTCAAATAGCAGCTCAGCACTTCAACCACTAGGACTCCTTAAACAATACCACTGAGTCAGTTTTGACTCAAAGTGATCCTGTAGGATAAGGTGAACTGCCCCACAGGTTTTCCAAGGCTGAAATCTTTACCAAAGCAGAGTACCACATCTTTCTCTTAGGAATTGGTGGGTGGGTTTTGAACTCCAGATCTTTTGGTTAGCAGCTGAGCACTTGACCCACTATGACACCAAAGCTTCTTGTTGATGTTAAGTGCTGGTGAGTCGGTTCTGACCCATAGGGACTCTGTATAGGGTTTCCAAGGAGCGACTGACTGGTGAGCTTGAACTGCTGACCTTGCTGTTCAAACTAACTTTGCAGTCCAGCGCATTAACCCACAGTGCCACACCAGGACTCCTAAAGCTTCTTAAGTACCATGAAACACTACATTGACACAGAGTGCCTATAGCAACAAACCCTTCAAAACAGGATTCTTCCATTAAATGTGTGCACAATACTTTTTATGTATTTAGTCTTGTTATAGACTCTGAGATGGACACAATAGAAGTAAAAGGTCTGGCTTATTGTCCTTAGAAGGCTAGGTTCCACTTGCAAGTAGAACTTGCTAGCTGAGAATGAATTTTTCAGTTACCTTAGAGTTAATTACTCATGAGACTTAGCTCTGCATGGGGCACCATAAAGCACCTTGTGGACTAATGAGGGTAATAGCCCTTGAAATATGCCTTCTTGGTAACTTTTCAAGAGGCAAAGCTCCCCACAGGTAGCTCTCATATTGCCAGACACTGGCCATTTGCTTGTTTTGTAGTAAAGGTAGATGTCTTGCAATCTTTGCTGAAGGAAGCAAAAATTATCCCTGAGCCTCTAGATACTTATATTCTCTTTCTAAAACTACTGCAAAATGAAATTTTAGGACGTAACTACAATGCACTTTGAGATTTTGCTGTTCTATCCAGGTGTGGTGCTGTAGGACAGACACCGGACTGCTAACTGCAAGGTTGGTGTTTCAAACGTTAGAAACCCTATACAGGGTCACTAGGAGTTGAAACTGACCAAAGGACACTTAACAACAACTACATAATCCTCTTGCTGCAACACATTAAAATTCCCTTGAATGTTTGCCATGGAAACACTGCTTGTTAACTGTCATTTTGATGCTAATATTATTTGGGGCTCTTTTACAGAGCTGTGAAAGTTGCTTTCTTAAATGTACCAAATGTGTCATATACCCCAGACCTTGCCTTTCTCTCAATATGTGAAAAGCTGTGTTGTTCATCTGTGTATTTACTCAGCGGAGACCTCATTTAAAGAGGATTTGTAACCATCTGTCTAATTATGCACTCACCTGTACTACCTGGGGTAGAGGAAGTCTGTACTCTTCGCCATTATCAATGCATTTCACAGACACTTAATGTTTCCTGCCATTGGCTTCATACTCATACTATGTGATGATTTACAAGAGTTATACCAAACTAGATTCTCTTCACTGGTATATTTAATGACAAAGGGGTGTAGGCAGTAAAATAGAATAGTGGAATTAAGAATTTGGCCAAATCAACATAAGTGTTATTGTTGTTGTTAAGCACCATCAACTCAGGGATCCTACATAGGGTTTCAGAGGAGTGTCTGATGGGTTTGAACCACCATCCATTCGGTTAGCAGTCCACTGCTTATCATTCCCATTTTGGAGCGTTTGCTCGTTTTTTCATCTCCCTGGAAAACTCTCCAGAACTTTGCATCTCTTGCACCCTCATTTTATTATTATTACACTGAAATGTTTATTTATGAGATTATCACCTATCACGTTACTTAATATAGGATTCCCCAATATTTTTACCAATTTGTTCTCTAAGTCCTTTCTCTGATTTTTTAAATGTTACCATTATACTTGTCAGTACCTGAACTTATATTATACATTCATTTCTTTGTTTATGGTTTATTTGTCATAATAGAATGAAATTCCATAAAGGTAAAGACTTTCTTTGATGTGGGGATAAACATGTGAAACTGTTCACTGCAGGTTAGCAAATAAGCACAATTAAGTCCATGCTTACCTTGCTGACTGGTAGTCCATGCCTGTCAGGTATTATAAATTTGCAAAGACGTTTTGGTTCTACAGGAAGGTTCACTGGTGGTAGGTAAGAGACAAATACTAGAGGTAGAATCTTTGATATAGTGAAAAATGTGAAATTATAAGTAAGCACAAGTAAACCCGTGCTTACCTTGCTTATTAGGTATCCTGAAGCTGGTCTTGAATTAAGTTGGGAGCACTGAAGAACAAGTGAGAGATTGACTCTTTGTGGTGATATTTCAGAGTATGAGTATGTAAACCCAAGGGCTTTTGTTGCCTCTCGGGGGTTCTTGAGCCTGACCAGTTGAGAATGGGAAGAGCTGTGAACCTGGGCTGAATGCATTTCTTGTAGCATGTTGCTTAGGGACAACAACCAGGAGGAACTTATTTCAGGATCCCACGTGTCTGTTCTCTTAGTTCCACGCCCAATTGGCAGCCTGTTCAGATGAGACCTGTAGTGTACTTGGTCATTAACTGTACACTCTTGCTACATTTCTCAGAACTAAAAGATCTCTGAGAAGTTCAGGACAAAGAGCACAAAGACTGAGGTTGACTATCATATTTTGAATAAGGGTAGGGGCCTATTCAGTAGGGATTGTACACTGACATTTGAGGAAGGCAAAAAAGGTATTCTGTCTGCTAACATTTTCTAAAAGGTATGTTCAGTATTTTCACTGGTGTCTTTAGCTGGTCAAGCCTCACAGAAGAAATAGTCTTGCCCTGGGGCATTAGGTCTGTTGTGACCATTTGTTGTTGATTTTCTACAAGTGTCCCAATTTTAGAATTCTGCTCTAATGTCAGGCCCGAAGTCTGCCATGCTGTTGCATATATTCACAATAAGGCTTCTGATTGTCTATGTTGTTTTAGAATTGCTGATTAAGTTAGATATATAGTATGTAAGAGATCATTAAACAGATTCTATCAAAATCATTTAAAAAATATTTACAAACTTTAAGAATGGTGACCAACATATATAAAAGTCAATATAAATTTTCTGAACCTCTTGTTCCTTCTTGTCTTAATTTCCAACCCATTTCATCCATGGTAACTCTTACTAGGAGGGAGAGGAGGAGGAAGATGAATCAAGAAAAATAAAAGAGGCCAGTAAGAGGAAGGGAACTGACATTTATTGAATTTATCCTCTGGACCAGGATGCTTAACAGTGTCCATGCACCATCCATAAGCATCAGCCATGTCTAAAAGGCAACTGTTATTATGCCCACTTTACTGATTAGGAAACAGAATGTAAGAGAAATTAAGTTCTAGTTAATCTTTCTTAGTCTAGAGACAGTTAACTAAAAGACCTTTAGGCAAGGTCTTTAACATCACATTATCTTGTTCTATCCCTCAGTTGTTTTTATTTTTTCTATCCATCAGTTGTTGTAAGGTGCCAAGGAGTCTGTTGACTCACAGAGATCCTGTATAGGGTTTCCAAGGCTGTGAATCTTTATGGAAGCTGGAAGCCTCATCTTTCTCCCGAGGAGCAGCTGGTGAATTTGAACTGCCAACCTTGTGCTTAGCAGTCCAGTGCCTATCCTACAGAACAATCAGCACTCCTTATCCCTCAGTACCTTTCATAAATTTGTGAGGGGTAGAGGACCAGTTCCACATTAAAAGTAGTTGCCTAAAACCCTGCATTTCTGGACCCCAACTCTTCTACATCCCCATTTTGTCTATTAGTTGTCAGTACCACAGTTTCTCAAAATCCTCTATGCTTTAGAGTAGGAGAAAGGATAAGCAATGTCAGTTCAGCTGAGGTAGTAGGAACTACAAGAAAAAAGAGTGATTATAGGATGTGGCCAATAGTTGCAGATTGTAGAATATTCATATAGTTTATAATACTAATAATAGTAGTGTATGTTCATATTTAAAGTTTGGTAAAGTTTGTTAGTGATGGTGGTGGTTGTATACCATGGAGCCAGTTCTGACTCATAGTGATCCTGTATAAAGCTTCCAAGGAGTGGCTCGTGGGTTTGAACCATTGACTTTGTAGTTAGTGGTCCAGTGCTTATACTACAGTGTCTCAAAAGGATTCATATATATATATTTGTTGTTGTTAAGTGCTGTCAAATCAGTTTTGACTCATAATGCCCCTGTACAGGGTTTCCAAGTAGTGGCCAACCTTGGGGTTTGGACTGACCTTGTGGTCTAGTGCTTTATCCCACAGTGCCACACCAAGACTCCATATCAACTGTTCTTAACAACAACACATATATGGATATTTGTTGTTGTTGTTGTTAAGTGCCCTCGAGTCAATTCCAACCCATAACAATCCTGTACAGGGTTTCCAAGGAGCAGCTGGTGAGCTTGAACCACCAACCTTGCTGTTCGAATGACTTTGCAGTCTGATGCACTAGCTCACAACACCACACCAGTATAGATGGAGATATACATAGATGGTTAGAGAGTCTTTGTGGGGCTCTGTAGGATAAGTACTGAACTGCTAACAACAACAACATATTTGTGTGTATATATCTATACCTATCTATCTATCTCTCTATCTCTCTATCTATCTATCTATCTATCTGTCTGTCTGTCTGTCTGTCTGTCTGTCTGTCTCTATCTATCTATTTATCTATCTATCTATCTATCTATCTATCTATCATCTATCATTCTATCTATCTATCAATCATCTATCAATCTATCTATTTATCTATCATCTATCATTCTATCATTCTATCTATCTATCTATCTATCTATCTATCTATCTATCTATCTATCTATCGAGACAGCACTACTCTGTGAACCACAAGGTCGCAGTTCAAACCTACCAGCTGCTCTTTGGAAACCCTGTATAGGGTTTCTGAGAAGGAGCTTGTGGGTTTGAACTGTGGACTTTATGGTTAGCAATGCAATGCTTATCCTACAATGCCACACACCAGGATTCTTGCTTTTTTTCAACATATTTTACATTTACAATTCAGTGGCATGCCATTAATTACATTATTGTACACTCCATAGTATTTTAATAAAACAGTTACATTTATTTATCACAATAATCCTATGTGTTAGGTAAAAGAAGCATTATGATTATCCCACTTTTAAAGTAAGAAAAATGAGATGAAGAAAATGCACTTGTATATATTACAAAAAAAAAAAAAGTCTTTAGAAGTCTTTCAATGATTCCACAGAAGGAGAGTCTACTTATGCCTGAAAAACACAAGGCAAATTGGTCTCCAGGTCCTTTAACAACTCTCCTATCAACCATCCATTTAAAAGGCAGGTGCAGCCCAACAGTACAGCAGGTAGAAGGTTCAGGAAGAGTATCACAGCTTTTTGTATAGGATGAGATCACATAAATTGCCTATTGTGAGCAATTTACTTTACGAAAAATAAGCATGATTTAAATGTTTAGTCAAAATTCAATAAACTACTTTAGTTTTGTCAAAGTTGCTTTCTGTATGTCATATTACAGAGAATGAAACACTTAATCTTTAAAAAGTGATCAATTAGTGTGACGTCACATCTTACTGACAATACATGCTACCAGCTGGCTGTTTTTAAATCTTTTTTCTTATTTTGAAAAAAAAAAAAAAATGACTGAAAGGAAAGGTAAAAAGTGTAATGAGACTTGCTAACCTCTTCTAAAATTCTGAATAAATTTCTATAACTTCTAAAATACTCATTAGTCTTCTTGTGCTGTAAGCTCATCACACCTGTTTCGCTTATGCCCCTTGAACATGTTCTTGGTCGTTTTCTCCTAGTTTATGACTTCCACTTAAGAATGTTAAGACCTTCCTCAATATTCAATTTCAACGAGGTTATTTGTTAGTTGATAGATAGTCCAGGGTCATCAAAGCAGGTCTGTGGACAAGGTTCTAGTTCTCTGTTTGTGTTCCAGTTGATGTACTTCTAAAATGAAGGCTGAAGGAAGCATTTGCTTACCCAGGCTCCACCCCTAGCAATTTTATGTAGTCAACTTGAGTGAAGCAAAAATATCTATACTTTCATTTAAAAATGATGTTGAAGCACACCCACCTCTACTCAGAACCCCTTCTTCAATGGTGTTGATAGCTCATACCCATGTTAGCCTGTTGTGAGGGGTCGGCAAGTCAGTTCTGACACACAGCGACCCAATGCACAATAGAAGGAAACACTACCTGGTTCTGAGCCATCCTCACAAATGCTGCTAGTGGGTTTGAACCCATTGCTACTTCCACTGTGTCAATCCATCTCATTGGGGGCTCCCTCTTTTTTTTTGCTGACCCTTCACTTTACCAAGCATGATGTCTTTTTCCAGGGACTGGTTGCTCATGATAGCAAGCCTGAAGTATGCAAGATGAAATCTTGCCATCATGGCTACTAGGGAGCATTCTGGCTGTGTTTCTTCCAATTTATAACAATATTTTAACATTGTTATAAAATATCATGTTAGCCTAAGCCCTCTAGAAAAGCCTGAGACAATGATCATTCTTATGACTTACTTGTAAGGTACAATCATAGGATAATAAGTTAAGGAGAAGATGTATGTAATTCATGGCAACACATTGTGTTACTATGCACTAGGGACACTGTATCACTGTTCCAGAAGCAAGTGACAATAGGCAACACAGCAGGTGACTTAGTCAACTTGTTCAATCAGTGGGAAAGGCTTCTCAGGTGTTATGCACTGAATCTTGGAGAAGTACACAGGAGAAAAAAAAGTTATCTGCCTGGCTTCTTCTTGTTTCCATTTCTCCATTGATGAAGCTTCACCCCTTGGGAGAACTATCGCTTTCACATCCCCAGTTGGATGGCCATGACCTGCATGGTTTCATGTATTGCAGGATAATGCTGAATTCACATCTAAGGATGGACAAAATCTGGGATGCTAAGAAAGAAAGAAAGAAGATGGTCAAAGTTTGTATCCTATACTAGGTGACACCTGAGCCCACGGACAAGGACATAGCAATAGAGGGCTAGAGCTGAGATTTAAGCATCTAGCTGATATGTGAAGTAAGGGGAAATGCACAAGAACACCCAAACTTGCAGATAGTACCCATGTGACCTAGCCTTGATAACTTAATAATCAGAACTCGACTTGTTGTTGGTGTTGTTAGGTGCCATCAAGCCGGTACTGACTCATAGAGACCCTATGTACCACAGAGCAAAACACTGCCTGATCCTGGGCCATCTCACAATTGTTACCATGCTTGAGTCCACTGATGCTGCCACTTTGCCAATCCATCTCTCTGGGGGGCTTCCTCTTTTTCTCTGAACCTCTACCTTACCACACATGATATCCTTTTCCAGCAACTGTTCCCTCCTGACAATATGTCCAAAGTATGAGAGACAAAGTTTGGCCATCTTGACCTCCAAGGAGCACTCTGGCTGTACTTCTTCCAACACAGTTCTGTTCGTTCTTTGGCAGCCCATGGCACTTTCAATATTCTCCATCAACACCGTAACTCAAAACCATCAATTCTTCGATGGTCTTCCCTATTCATATGCATGCATATGAAGTTATTGAAAATACCATAGCTTGGGTCAGGTGCACCTTAGTCCTCAAGCTAACATCTTTGTTCTTCAACACTTTATAAAGGTCTTGTGCAGCAGATATGCGTAATGCAATATATCATTTGATTTCTTGACTGCTGCTTCCATGAGTGTTGATAGTTGATCCAAGAAGAAAAAAGTCCTTAACAACTTCAATCTTTTCTCCATTAATAGGAATGTTGTTTATTGGTCCGGTGGTGAGGCTTTTCATTTTCTTTACATTGAAATGCAGTACATACCAAAGGCTGTGCTCTTTGATCTTCATCAGTAAATGTTGTAAGTCCTCTTCACTTTCAGCAAGCAAGGTTGTATCATTTGCATATCACAGGCTGTTAATAAGTCTTCCTCCAATCCTGATGCCACATTTTTCTTCATGGAACCCAGCTTCTTGGATTATTTGCTCAGCATACAGGTTGAGCAAGTATGGTGAAAGAATACGACCTTGTTGCACACCTATCTTAATTTTAAACCACTCAGTGTTTCCATGTTCTGTTCAAATAAGTCAACTAGAGGAAGATAAAAAAACAAAAAAAATTCTTTTTTTTTTATGAAGGAAACAAGGGTAAATTGCTACAGTTTGGTGAACCTGACCTATACTCATGGCGGTAGTAACTCTAAATACCAACAGAGAGGGAATGAGTCGTCACATCAGGTATCAATGCTATCCCCTCTATACACAGGGTATATAGGACAGGCAACTTAGACATTGGCTACCTAAAATAAAGGGGCAGTAAAGGTGCAAAGTGACTGGCTTACAAGATTTCAAAAGGGAGTTTAGTTTAAGAGTGTGTACGTGGGGAGGGGGGGCGAGAAAGAGTCCCCACTGAATAGTTTCCATCTTGTCTAGATGGGTCTGATTAAAGGAGATGGGGATAAGATTCTTATAATTCAGTAAGTAGTGAGTAATTGTTTTCATGACTAATTGCAACTGTCACAATTGCAAATGTAGAACTTTTTAAACAAAAATGGGGGAGCAGTTAATCTTACAGTCCAGAAACAAAGGACCCCTAGGACCATCAAGAGAGGAACACACAAATAGAATGCTTATCCAGAGAAGCAGCAACACCAGAGACGGAGGCAGAGATGGGGACATGGAGTGGGGGAGCAGCTGAGGACTCTAGATTCATGGGAAGAGAGGGACTAAGAAATAGTGACCAGGAGGCAGCCTGAGTATTAAAAAAAAAAAAAAAAAAGAGCTAAAGTGAATAGAGATAAATACTGTTAACTGATGGTACATGGAGGGGATTGTAATCATTGTGATGAAACAAGTTGTATGATTTATTGAATGTAAAACTGATGATCTGCCCTGTAAACTTTTACTTAATCCACAATAATAATTTAAAGAAAAAAAAAAAAAAATGCTGCATGGTTGTGAGCCACACTAATGTGAGGTGGGGGATGGTTGGACCACTTCGGTGCTTAGATTCAGATGGGCTTGATTCCAGATCTTCAGAAACTGCAGAGCCATTGAGTTAGTTCTGACACTCAGTGACCCTTATCTCATTTCCTAGGCAGTAAATCTTTATAGGAGCAGAAAGCTTAATCTTTCTCTCATTGAGTGGTTGATAGATTCAAACTGCTAATCATATGACTAGCAGCCCAAAACACAACCACTAATCTACTAGAGCTGTCCCAGTTGCCCTCTAGTTCTAACAGATACTGAAACGAAGATCCACCAAGGGTCAACACAAACTACTTCCAGATTGAAGGCCCGTAACATAGATAATATCTAGGCCTAAGGAGCTCGAGTAGTGTTGTTGTTGTTGTTAAGTGCCGCCGAGTCGGTTCTGACCCATAGCGACCCTGCACAGGTTTCGAGGCTGTAAATCTTTACGGGAGCAGAAAGCCTCATCTTTCTCCTGTGGGGCAGCTGGTAATTTCAAACTGCTGACCTTAAGGCTCGCAGCCTGATTCGTAACCACTATGCTACCAAAGTTGTTGTTGTTACATGCCCTGGAGTTGGTTCCGACTCATAGTGACCCTGTACAGGGTTTCCGAGGCTGTAAATCTTTACGGGAGCAGAAAGCCTCATCTTTCTCCTGCGGAACAGCTGGTAGTTTCGAACTGCTGACCTTGCGGTTCGCAGCCCAATTCGTAACCACTACGCTAGTCATTTGAAAGGAACAAATTATTGGTTTTGCAGAATTCTATCCTGTGTTCTCCAGCATCATTTCTATCACCAAGGCCATATTTTCCAACTATTGATCCTTCTTCCTCTTTGCTCCCAACCTTTGCATTCCTATCACCAGTAATGATCAGTACATCTTGATTCCATGTTTGGTCAATTTCAGATTGAATAAATTGATAGAATTCTTCTAATTCATCCTCACTGGCTTTAGTGGTTGGTGCCTAAATTTGAATAGTAGTGGTATTAACTGGACTTCCCTGTGGCACATGGATATCCTGTCACAGACAGCGTTGTATTTCATGACTAATCTGGATATGTTCTTTTTGAGGATGAATGCAACACCATTCCTCTTCAATTTGTCATTCCCGGCATTATAAACCATGTTGTTGTCAGTTTCAAAATGACCAATACCAGTCCATTTCAGCTCACTAATGCCTAAGATATCGATGTTTATGCATTCCATTTCACTTTTGACAACTTCCCATTTACCCAGATTCATACTTGGTACATTCCATGTTCCAATATTTTCAATGGATTTTTACAGGTATTTCTCTTCATTTTGAGTTGTGCCCCATCAGCAAATGAAGGTCCTGAGGGCTTTCCTCCTATGGGCTTTACCCCATTTGCGTTATCACAGTTAACTTTACTTTGAGGAGGCAACTCTTCCCCAGTTGCATTTTGAGTGCCTTTCCAACCTGAGGGGCTCATTTTCTGGCACTATATCTGACAGTGTTTCTCTGCTCTTCATAAGTTTTTCAGTGACTAAATTCAGAAGTAGTTCGTCACTCTTTCTTCCTAGTCTGTCTTCATCTGGAAGCTCATCTGAAACCTGTCTACCATGGGTGACCCTGCTGGTATTTAAAATACTGGAGGCATAGCTTTCAGAATCACAGCAAGTCACAACCCACCGCAGTATGACAAACTGACAGATGAGTGGTGACCATTTGTTTTTAAGTGGAAACTGTCATTTTAAATTTTGAGATCTGTGCACATGCGTAGTAGAACTCTCCAGGGGAGGGGGTGGGGTGTCAAAGCATCCCCTCTACCAGTGGGTAGACCCATGCTAACCTGTGATAGGAAAGGCAATATATAACAAGAGGGAGGTTAGTAGAGGAATGATGAAGATAACAGGTGAAAGCAATATTACATTTTAATATTTATTTTAAGTTATTTAAGGGGTAAATACTATTAACTGTTTGTATACAGTGGAGGATTGCAATCATTATAATGAAATAAAGTATATGATTTGTTAAATGTAAAACTGATGATCTGCTCTATAAACCTTCATTCAATTCACAATTAAAAGTTGTTTTTTGTTGTTGTTGTTTTAATGATCTAGTAGGAAGTAGAAAGGGCATGGATGATGACGGGGAGGGCAGGAAGCACACAGAATGTATTTGGAAAAAATGACAAGGTTGAATGTTATTGATTGGCCCTTGACATCTCTTCCCACTTTAGAATCCCCCTTGGATCCCAGAAGTTGGAAAACTAAGAAATATATTTCACAAACTCCTAGGATTCTACTCAGAATTCAAGTTCTGTCAGTAGCAGACATTTGAACGAGATCTTTTTTTGTTTGTTTATTACTGTGGTATTGACCATTAAGTACCAAAAATGTGGATACTTGTGAAAGAAGTAGTTTTCTAACCTTTGGATTGTAGCTGTAGTGCTGTGATATTGAAGCCAAAAGCACCACAGGACCCTCTGAATTTCTTTTCCTTTCTTTTTTCCCCTCCCAAGATTTTGTGTGCACCTCATTTTTGCATGTAAACACTTTATGATTGAAATACTTGAGCAGTTTCTATTTTATTTAATAAAATCACATAGTTAGAAGCACTAAAAGCAAAGTAAGCCTTATGGGAGTTGGATGCACTAAGTCTTTTGCTCTGTTCTCATTTTTATCCTGAAAGTGGGGAGTGTTAGCAGCAGCAAGTCTGCATAGTTGAAACAGCACACAATATGACATCAGAGTTCAGTTTGGAATTTTAGTCCCACTACTTGCTACAAGAGGGACTACAGCACAAGAGGCACTCACTCATCTCTGCCAAGAAATTTGGAAGACAACTATCTGGCTGACTGATTGGAAGAGATCCATATTTGTGCCCATTCCA
>NW_006408751.1:2006481-2017708 GCF_000296735.1 Chrysochloris asiatica
TGAAGAGCAGAGATGTCAGCTTGAGGACTAAGGTGCGCCTGACCCAAGCCATGGTAATTTCAATAACCTCATATGGATGTGAAAGCTGGATAGTGAATAAGGAAGATCGTAGAAGAATGATGCCTTTGAGTTGTGGTGTTGGAGGAGAATACTAAAAGTGCCATGGACAGCTAAAAGAACCAATAGATGTGTTTTGGAAGAAGTGCAGCCTGAGTGCTCCTTGGAGGCCAGGATGGCTAAACTTTGTGTCTCATACTTTGGACATATTGTCAGGAGGGAACAGTCGCAGGAGAAGGATGTCATGCTGGGTAAGATGGAGGGTCAGAGAAAAAGAGGAAGACCCCCAACAAGATGGATCAGCTAGGGGGCATCATTGATGGCGTCAAGTGTGACAGCGACAATGAGGTTGGCCCAGGATCGGACATTGTTTCTGACTTGACGGCACTTGACAACAACAACAAAAACAACTTGCTACTTATTTAACCTTGGAAAAAGTACTTAATCTCTTTGGACATTTGTTTCCTCAGCCTCTAAAATAAGATTAACACCTGTTCTAAATAATTTAATATGTTGCTATTCAGGCTTAATGAGATCATGGATATAAAATATATTATAAACAATGCAATATATTTTAAATGTACAAATCAGAGTAACAAAGCATGAGCAATTCACATGATGTATGTCCTAGGAATGTTGTCAACTAGAGTATTCTCTTTAGGAGGGCTTCCTCTTTCTGTTAGAGTATGGTGGAAAGCAAGAAAACTACTGACAAGACTATCAGATGCATAAAGATTTAATAGCACTTACTGGGGAGAAAGATGAGGCTTTCTGCCTTCTGAAAAGATTTATAGCCTTGGAAATTCTGTACAGGGTCGCTATGAGTCGGAACCGACTCCACGGCACATAACAACAACAATAAAAACAACTGGGTGATTCAGCTGGGTAAGAGACCACTAAGAGTTGGGACACAAGTAACTAGGAGGCATTCAGCCTGGGTAGGAGGATCCTCTGAAGAGGAGCTGTCAGAATGATTTGGAGATCACCCCTTCTTGTACCAAAGTACTCTCAAAGTACTTTGTGTTTTTCAACAAAGCATTACTTTGGAGGTGCATATCCATTGGTAGGAACACTGGTGAAGCTGTGCATTAGGCAATGGGCTACTAACTGCAAGATAAGCAATTCAAACCCCCCAGCTGTTCTGTGAGAGAGTGATGAGGCTGTCTGCTACCGTGAAGTTATACAGTCTCAGAATTTATAAGGAGCAGTTCTACTTTGTCTTATAGGCTCATTACGAATCAGAATACAGTCGATGGTTATGGGCTTTGTTTATCCCTTGGTAGTGTATATCTGTTCCTCAGGGATCTTACATGTCTCTATCACCACCCCTGTTAAAGGCATTTTTTTCTTTTTTGTTTACTGATTAGAGTTGCTATTCATCTGTCTGTTTGTCATACTCTGGTGCCTTCTATGTTGCTTTGATGCTGCAAGCCATGGCACCAGTATTTTGAATACCAGTAGAGTCACCCATGGTGGACAGATTTCAGTAGAGTTTCCAGACTAAGACACTAGGAAGGAAAGGCAGACTACATCTGAATGATTATCCATTGAAACCCTTAATAATAGCAGCAGAACATTGTCAGATATATATAGTACCAGAAGATGAAAACATAAATAATAGTAGCAGAACATTGTTAGATTTTGTGCAGGAACATAAGTCCCTCAGGTTGGAAGGCACTCATAAGAAAGATCAGGAAAAACTGCCTCATCAAATTAGAGTTGACTGTAATGATGTGTGGCACTGTGGGTTAATGTGCCAGACTGTAAAGCCATTTGAACTGCAAGGTTGGTGGTTCAAGCTCACCAGCTGCTCCTTGGAAACCCTATACAGGGTTGCTTTGGGTCGGAATCGACTCGACAGCACTTAACAACAACAAATAGGGATGTGAATGGAGCAAAGTCTGAACCTTCATTTGTTGATGGGGAACAACTCAAAATGAGGAGAAACAGCTGTAAATATCCATTAATAATCAGAATATGGAATGCATCAAGTATGAATCTAGGAAAATTTGAAGTTGCCACAAATGAAAGTGAATGCATAAAGGCCAATATCCTAGGCACTAGTGAGCTAAACTGATTGGTAAAGGGCATTTTGAATTGAACAATCATATGGTTTATTATGCTGGGAATGATAAATTCAAGAGGAATAATGTCGCATCCACTGTCAAAAAGAACATTTTAAAAATCTATCTTGAAGTACAATTCTGTCTGTGATAGGATGATACCAATATGCGAATAATGAGGACCAGTTAATACCACTATTTTTCAAATTTACCCTCCAACCACTAAAGCCAGTGGAGATGAAATTGAAGAATTCTACCACATTCTTCGTCTACGGCCATACCACCCTGAATGTGCTGGACCTCATACTGTCTTGGAAACTAAGTAGGTTCTGGCTTGATTAGTACTTGGATGGGAGAATAATTGGGAATACCAGGTGCTGTAGGCTTTATGCTGGAGTTCTGGTGTGGTGTTGTAGGATCAACACTGAACAGCTAACCACAAGATTGGTGGTTCAAACCCATGACCCTCTCCTTGGACACCTTATATAGGGTTGCTATGAGTCAGAACAGACTCAATGGCACTTAAAAACAACAAACCAACATCTGCAGTCTGAACTAGATCAAGCATGTAATCAAAATGCTTTGATAAACACTGATGATTGGAATGCAAAGTTGGGAAAAAAGAGGATGGTTCCGTAGTTGGAAAATATGGGATTTGAGATATAAATGATGCTGAAGAGTGCATGATAGGATTTTGCAAGACCAATAACTTATTCATTGCAAAATCTTTTAAAAATTACATAAAAGGTAGACCTCACCAGCCGGAATACACAGGATTTAAATTGACTCCATCTTTGGGAAGAGATGGTGCAGAAATTTTGTATCATCAGCCAAAACATAGCCAGGGGCAGACTATGGAACAGACCAACAATTGCTCATATGCAAGTTCAGATTGAAGCTGAAGAAAATTAAAACAAGTTTGAACTGCAAAGCCAGTGGTTTAAACTCACCAGCTGCTCCTCGGAAACTCTATACAGAGTTGTTAAGAGTCAGAACCGACTCTGTGGCACTTAACAATGACAACAACATGAGAGTCAAAATATGACCTTAAATATATCCTACATTAATATATATTAAGGACCATATCAAGAGTAGATTTGATGCATTAGTCACTAATGACCAAAGGCCAGAAGGGTTGTGGAATGACATCAAGAACATCATACAGAAAGAAAGCAAAAGGTCATTAAAGACAGGAAATAAAGAAAATACAATAGCTGCTAGAAGAGATGAAGGAAAAAATTCAAGTCTCAGGTTAAAGTCTTGAAGGATTCTATGTTCAAAATACTGAAGAGTACAGAGAGCATCCAAAGAAGATTGAAGGAATGCAGAGTTACTGCAACAAAAAGAAAAGATGTTCAACTGTTTCTAGAGGTAATATATGATCAAAACTGGATGGTACACAAGAAGTCCAAGCTTCACTGAAGGCGTTGATGAAAAACAAGGCTCCAGTAACTGACAGAATACAAAGTGAAATCTTTCAACAAACCACACTGGAGGTGCTCACTCATGGATGGTAAGAAATTTGAAAGACAGCTACCTGGCCTGCTGGTCAGAAAAGATACATGTTTGTGCCCATTCCAAAGAAAAGTGACTTAATGGCATGCAGAACAATATCATTAAGATTACATGCAAGTAAAATTTTGCTGAAAATAATTCAAAAATGATTTTTAGCAATGTATCTACAGGAAACTGTCAGAAATTCAAACCAGATTCATATGAGGAGGTAGAATTAGGAATCATTGTTAATATTAGATGATCTTCTTTGAAAGCAGAGAATACCAAAACGATGTGCTTTATTTACCATGCAAAGGCTTTTGACTATGTGGATCATTATAAAACTATGGATAACATTATGAAGAATGAATATTCCAGAACATTTTATTGTGTTCATGAGGAAACTTTATGTAGACCAAGAGGCAGTTGGTACAGAACATGGGGATACTGAATGATTTAATATCAGGAAATGTGTGTACCAGTTTTGTATCCTTTCACCATATTTATTTAATCTGTATGCTGAGCAAATAATACAAGAAACTGGATTATATGTAGAAGAATGTGGCATCAGAATTAGAGGAAGAGTCTTTAACAACCTGTGATCTACAGATGACACAATTTTGCTTGCTGGAAGTCTGAATTGATTCAATGGCACCTAACAAATATTGATAAAAGTCACTCTGAGGTCCTCCCAGAGGCTTTTTGGGCCCTCACGTTGCATCATTTATTTTGATAGCAAAGTATGCTACCACCTGGCCTGTAATAATAAATCTGCCCAAATAGTTTCAGAGGCAAGAGCAACTTGCTCACTACTGTATCCTAGGTTCCTAACACAGGGCCTTGTTCTTTAGAATGTGCTTAGTAAATATGTAAGGAGCTCTGGTAGCGTAGTGGTTACGAATTGGGCTGCTAATCTCACGGTCAGCAGTTCGAAACTTCCAGCTGTTCCGTGGGAGAAAGATGAGGTTTTCTGCTCCCGTAAAGATTTACAGGCTCGGAAACCCTGTACAGGGTTGCTATGAGTCAGAACCGACTCGACTGCACATAACAACAGTAAATATGTATGGGATAACTGGATGAATGATAGGTACCTGTCAGTTTAAATCCAAACTAAGAGCTATAGAATGAAAGAAAAGCATTCAAAAATTTAATTTATTTTTATTTTGTTGTTGTTGAGACTATACACAGCAGAACATACACCAATTCAATAGTTTCTACCTTTATAATTCAGGGAGTGATTACATTCAAGTTGTGCAGCCATTCTCAACCCTTTTTCTGAGTTATTTCTCCACTATTAACATAAAGCTCACTGTCCTCAAAGGTATCTGATCTAATCTTTTGTATTACTTTTATCAAATTGATCTTTTATAGATATACCTCAAAAGAGCATAATGCTGAAGGCTGACATTCTTTACTAATTAAGCTGACCAATTGTTTGGTGGCAAAAAGGCTTCAGGGAATATTTTGGTTTAGGGATTGCTAAGGGCAATAGTTTCAAGGACACCTCTAGCCTCCTTGGCTCCAGCAAGGCTGGATTCCCTGAGAATTTGAAATTCTGCTTTGCATTCTTCCCTTTTTATCAGGATTCTTAGAATCTTTGATCAAGATGTTCAGTAATGGTAGCTAGGCACCATCAGTTCTTCTGATCTCATGACAAAGAGATCATGAAGGAAATAAACCCTACATTCCTGTTTCTTCCTCCTTTTCCATATTCCTCCACTTCCTGTATTGTTCCAGGTAAACAGAGATTAAAAATATGATTTGGTGGCCTTTTGTAAGCTTTTAAGATTCCAGGCACTATATAATGAGCTAGAAGGCAGAACAGAATATTAGACCAGTTATAGGTTAGTTAACTGGGATGTCCCATGAAACCATGGAACTAAACTTCTGAAATAATTTACAAAATACCATGAGGTGTTCAGTTGTACAGCACAACCTCAGAAACTACTTTTTGTTATTTTATTTTATTTTTGTCAGTGTAAATATACCTAACACACAAGTTTTATCAATTCAACTTTTTATAGGTATACAACTTATTAACAACAATTATTATAATTGGCTGTGCATCCCTACCCTTAGTCAATCAATGCCTCAATGGGTGTTTGAAGCAATCCTCAATATTTACAATTTTTCTGGCCAAATCTTTGCAATGCAATGGAAATCAAATTAGGAATGCACACACACTCTCTGTCTCACAAAGTGGTGCTGTGCGGAGGGCCTTGATGCTTCATGTACCAGAGTCTCCTGTGGAACTTGTCACAGAAGCTAGTTTTCAGGTATATTTATATTCTAACAAGTTCTATAAGTGAATATGAACTAATGATATTATAACTTTCAAACATTTTGTCTGGTGAGAAAATTTTTTATATGATCATGCATGTACTAGTTTGTGAATTTTGTTTTGCAGAAAAATATTGGAACTTGTTACCTGAAATAAACACTATTTCCTATTCTATCCTATTTAATTTTTGTAAAATGCTAGATGTGTCCTCCCCAAATTGACTCCATAAATTACATGTATGTAGTTTGAAAAATATTGTTGTAAAATGTATTAGACGTAGAGATCTAAGCAATATAACTACTAATAATATAATTACCTTATATTTGTGTAACAGACAACATTTTTTTTAAAGTTTTCACTGTACAAGAGTACTAAGATGCATTATGACTCCCATTTCACATAAGAGGAAAATGATGCTGCGATGCATTGTAGAGCTACTGAGTAGTTGAGTCACATCTTTTGGTTTCAAAATACATTATGATCTCTGTTATACATTCAGTGATGTAGTTTTGGTACAGCTTTTGTCACTAATAAGCTTTTTGGGAAAAGTCATTTTGCTTCTCTACATCTTAGCTGCCCAGTTTGTAAAGAAAAATTTGAGTGTGTCCTGGGACGCAGAGTGTGTGAACATGAATGATCTTGGTGTGAAAGAACTGCATTTATTGGAAGGCCATGTATTTTTAGCTAATTCTTTTTTTTTTTTTTTTTTAATGTTTTATTGTGAATTATGTGATAGTTTACATGGGAGAACATTAGCTTTACATTCATCCTATCGTATATAATTTCATTGTCATGGTTACAATCCCTTCCATGCATCATCAACCAACCAAAGGGTATACCCTGCAAGCCTGCCCCTTGGTCATCAGCACACAGCCCTTCTCCCTCTATGGGTATAGAGTCCCCAGCCGCTCCATATCTCCATATCGCTCCATATCTCCATATCTCCACGCCATCCTCTCTGCCTCCATTAGCTAATTCTTTAAATTAACATTTTAATTCTACTTCTTTGTGTAACAATAATAGCAACAAAAATCAACAGCTGACATTTGTTGTTGTTAAGTGCCGTGGAGTCAGTTCCGACTCATAGCGACCCTGCACAGGGTTTCTAAGGCCACAAATCTTTATGGGAGCAGAAATCGTCATCTTTCTCCAACGGAACAGCTGGTAGTCTCGAACTGCCGACCTTGAGGTTAGCAGCCCGATTCGTGTTCAGACATTGTGCTTAGAGCTTGGCATATATCATTTAGTCCACATTATAGCTTTATGAGTTAGATACCATTATTAACCCCATACTGCAGATGTGGAAACTGATGTTTAAAGCAGTTAAAAAATAGCCTATAGGAGGAGAAGCTGTGAGCCTATTACAGCATATTTAACTACAAGCCACAGTGTCTGCCTCCAGGGAGCATCACTGAATGTGAGTAACTGGGCAGATCTGATGACAGGGTTTTCCTAAGATCCAATCTAACTTGGAGTCCTGGTGTGATGCTGTGGGTTGTTAATGCGCTGGACTGCAAAGTCGATTTGAACCTCTGTGGTTCAGCCCACCAGCCGCTTTTCAGAAATCCTATACAGAGTCTCTATGGGTCAGAACCGACTCGGCGGTGCTTAACACCAAACAACAACAATCTAACTTATTGTAAACTGAAATGTTTCATGAATTGGTATTTTTTAGATGATTTAACTGCATAGCTGGCAACAGCGTTGAGAACTATTTTGCTAGTTTCCAAGGTTTGCTTTCATCATAAAAGTGTCTGTTGTTTGTTAAAGTAATGAGAAAAAAGATTATATAATATCTTCTTCCTCAAATTTAAACACTTTTAATCTGTTTCTGACTAGTAGATTCTCAAATCACCTGGAAGTTCAGAGCCATTATTTAAACAATTTACGAACTTACTCCAGAATATTTCAAGGTTGGGTGAGTAGGATAATCCTTTTAGAACAAGGAAAAAGTATTAAAATTTCTATTTTTAGCTCATACATTAAAAACTCTATATTTGTGCATAATACATTGGTATAGTCACGCATGTGTTAAATTAATGAATAAGTAAACAAACATTTTTTGGGGGCATGTGATCAAAAAAGTTGGAGACTACTGTTTGAGTGAGCCATTTGGTTTTTTTTGATGTGAAGCTCGATTTTCTCGTATGTGTAGTTGCTACGTTCTATTGAATTGATTCTAACTCATAGTGATCCTATGCACAACAGAACTAAAAACTGCCTGGAATACCCCATCCTCACAGTTGTTAACTCTTGAGCCCATTGCAGCTGCCACTATGTCAATCCATCTTGTTGGGGGGTCTTCGTCGGTTTTGCCGATGTTCTGCTTTACCAAGCATGATGCATCTCTCTAAATTGATCCCTCCTGATAATATGTCTGAAGTATGAGAGACAGATCTCATCATTCTTGCTTCTAAGGAGCATTCTGGTTGTACTTCCAAGAAAGATTTTTTTTTTTTTTTTGGCAGTACATGGTATTTTCAACATTTTTCTCTTGCATAGTAACTTAAGTGCATGAATTCTTCAAAGGTCTTCCTTTATTTATTGTCCAACTTTCAATGCATATGTTGTTGTTGTTATTGTTAGATGCCATCAAGTCAGTACCGACTCATAGCGACCGTATGTGCAACAGAACGAAACACTGCCTGGTCCTGGGCCAACCTCACTACTGTTGCCATGCTTGAGTCCATCGATGCTGTCACTTTGCCAATCCATCTTGCTGGGGGTTTTCCTCTTTTTCTCTGACCCTCCAACTTACCAAATATGATATCCTTCTCAAGTGACTGGTTCCTCCTGACAATATGTCCGAAGTATGAGAGATGACGTTTGGCCATCCTGGCCTCCAAGGAGCACTTCTTCCAACACAGATCTGTTGGTTCTTTAGGCAGCCCATGGTACTTTCATATTCTCCTCCAACACCATAACTCAAAAGCATCAATTCTTCTCCGGTCTTCCTATTCACTGTCCAGCTTTCGCATGCATATGACGTTACTGAAAATACCATGGCTTGGGTCAGGTGCACCTTAGTCTTCAAGCTGAAATCTTTGCTCTTCAACACTTTAAAAAGGTCTCGTGAAGCAGATTTGCCTAATGCAATACATCATTAGATTTCTTGACTGCTGCTTCCATGAGTGTTGGTGGTTGATCCAAGAAGAATGAAGTCCATGGCAACTTCAATCTTTTCACCATTGATAAGAATCTTGTTTATTGGTCCAGGATTGGTGAGGTTTATTGGTGAGGATTTTTGTTTTCTTTACACTGAGATGCAATCCATATATGCATTTGAGGCTATTGAAAATATCATTGCTTGGGTCAGATGCACCTTAGACATCAAACTGATATCTTCACTATTGAACACACTTTAAAGAGGTCTTATGCAGCAGAGTTGCCTGATGAAATACTTTGTTTGATTTTGGACTGCTGCTTTCCTGAGTGTTGATTGTGGATCTAAGCAAAATGAAGCATTTGACAACCCCATTATTTTATCCATTTACCATGATGCTATTTACTTATTCAGTTGTGGGGAGTTTTGCTTTCTTTATATTGAGGTGCAATCCCCACTGAAGGCTGAGATCTTTGATCTTCATCAGTAAGTAGTTTAAAGCCTCTTAGCTTCCAGCAATCAAGGTTGTATCATAAGCACAATCAAGTGTTCTGGAATACTCATTCTCTCCAATGCTACCCATAGCTTGTCATGATCCACAGAACCAAAAGCCTTTGCATAGTCCATAAAGCACAGGTTCTCTGCTTGCAGCCATAATCTATCTATCTGACATCGTCAATGATATCTCTCGTTCTACGTCCTCTTCTGAATCTGGCTTGAGCATCTGGTAGTTCTCTGTTAATATCAGCCGTTTTTGAATGATCTTTAGCAAAATTTTGTTTGCAATTTCATCATCACTGACTTTAGTGGTTGGTGGTTAAATGTGAATAATGTGGTATTAACTGATTTTCTTTGTAAACATATGGATATTATCCTATCACTGATAGTATTGTACATCAAGATAGATCTTGAATCTTTTTTTTTTTTTACTATGAAAAAGACACCATTTCTTTTGAATTTGTCATTCCCAGCGTAGTGAACCATATGATTCTCAGATTCAAAATGGACAATACCAATCCATTTCAGCTCACTTTTTCTCTGATCCTCCATCTTACCAAACATGATATCCTTCTCCAGTGACTGGTCCCTTCTGACAATATGTCTGAAGTATGTTTAAATTAAAAAAACACATTGCTTTCTTTTTCCCTTTGGAAACTTTTGATTGTGAATTGAGTGAAGGTTTACAGAGCAGATCATCAGTTTCACAGTCAAGAAATCAACACTTTATTTCATCTCAATGATTGCAATTCCCCCAATGTAACAACAGTCATTCTACTTCCTTCCTGTGATTTCTATTTTCATTCCACCCTCCTTCCCAACCCCTCTGAACATTGTTCCCAGATAAACGTTGCCCTTTTGAACTTGAATGGTTAACCATTCTATGATGTGCATATGTCATTAGCATTGTTATCCCCCCTATATACTTACCCTCTGCTTGCTTGAAAATGGGGCCATGAGGGTGAGTTCCATTCCAGACCTGAATAGTGGCCAAGGACCACCAGTCTCACCAGCTTCTCCGCTCTCATTCTGACCAATAAGCTTGGTCTTTTTTTATAGGTATTATTTTGAGTTTTGTTCCACACTGTCCCCCATTCTATCTAGGACCTTCTAATGTGATCCTTTTCAGAGCAAATGATAGTGGTAACCAGGCGTCATCTAGTTCTTAAGGTCTTAGAGCTGTGGAGACTGATAAAACCCAGTATTGTTGCTACCAGTATTTTCTTTCCTCCCTTCTTTCTTTTCTTCCTTCCTTTCTTTTTTACATTTGTGTTAACAACTTTTCAGTGTTTAACTTTAAAAAATATATATATTTTTGAAAGTTTATAGAATGTGGCATTGCAGGATAATGTGGTGAACCATGAGGTCGGGTTGTACCACAAGATTGGTGTTTCAAACCCACCAGCCACTCCTCAGAAATCCCAAACAGGGTTACTATGAGTCAGGACCCACTAGACACTACTTGATGGCACTTAACAATAAATGCTTGGTTTAAACTTGTAAAAGACAGATTTAGTACTGTTATATTTTCAGAGAAGATAGTGCATATTAACGTTGCCTATGAAGAGCAGAGATGTCAGCTTGAGGACTAGGGTGCACCTGACCCAGGCCATTGTGTTTTCAATAGCCTCATATGGATACAAAAGCTGGACAGTGAATAAGGAGGATCGTAGAAGAATTGATGCCTTTGAGTTGTGGTGTTGGAGGAGAATACTGAAAGTGCCATGGACT
>NW_006408751.1:2018073-2020130 GCF_000296735.1 Chrysochloris asiatica
TGGAGGAGAATATTGAAAGTGCCATGGGCTGCCAAAAGAACCAACAGATCTTTGTTGGAAGAAGTGCAGCCAGAGTGTTCCTTGGAGGCCAAGATGGCCAAACTTCATCTCTCATACTTCAGACATATTGTCAGGAGGGACCAGTTACTGGAGAAGGATATCATGTTTGGTAAGGTGAAGTGTCAGAGAAAAAGAGGAAGACCCCCAGTGAGGTGGATTGGCCAAGTGGCAGCATCGATGGACTCAAGCATGGCAACAGTAGTGAGGTTGGCCCAGGATTAGGCAGTGTTTCCTTCTGCTGTGCATAAGTTCACTATGGATTGGTACTGACTCGATGACACCTAACAACAACAACAATTACTACACTGAGTCCAGGTGTGACTCTGTGGGTTTAACGTGCCAGACTGCAAAGCTATTTGAACTGCGAGGTCAGTGGTTCAAGCTCACCAGTCACTCCTCAGAAACCCTATAGTGGTTCTCTATGGGTCAGAACTGACTCGATGGCACTTAACAACAACAACAACAATTACTACATTGGAGTCCTGGTGTGGTACTTCGGGTTAATGCACTGGACTACAAAATTGGCTTGAACCACAAGGTTGGTGGTTCAAGCTCACCAGCTGCTCTTTGGAAACCCTATAAAGTGTTGTCATGGGTCAGAAGCGATTCAATGGCACTTGACAACACCAACTACAATTACTACATAGGTAAATATTCTGGTTTTTTTTTTTCTCTCAAATTGGTAGTTTACTGTCTATTTTGATAAAGATGGTTGTTACATCAAGGCTTAACTTTTGTGCGTCATTTACATTGTTGCTCTAATTGTTGTTCGTAATCAGATATCTTCCTGGTAAAAGTGTTACTAAAGAAAATACTCTAGATCCTGACTCTTCTTGTAAATCAGTTTGTCTGTTTCACTTTTTACTTTTTCTAGATGTGTTCTTGATTTAAATGATGTATAAACTGGAGAAAGTTTTTGTTGGATTTTTAAAGAGTATTCTTTCTAACTGAGATAGATATTCATTTAAGGTGTCTTAAGTACGTGTTGTAGGCCCTGACTTTCTAATTCTTAGAGGCATCAAATCTGACAAATTCACTATCCTCAAATGCTTATCAAGGTCCTAAGAGTAGATTTAAGGTTTACACTCAGCAAAAATGTTGGGTGTTTGTATCTGCTTCATTGGTGTGTACTTAAGAGAAAATATACTGGTATTAAACTCAGACATAATAGCAGTTTATAAACAACCAGAGGGAAAAAAGGTACAGATTTTACAAACTGTGGATGCAGCTCACATTCCTGGAATATTTGCCAAGGAGAGATGTACCTTTGAAAATACTCTAGGTATTATCTTCTTTTTTATTTTATTTTTTTCATTTCACTATTATAACTCATGCTTACTTTTGTTTGAATTACTAACTTGGCAAATTATTTGGATTGTATGTGAAGACTTCAAAAAGTTCATGGAAACTTTTAATGGAAAGATAATGAACTATTGTATGGAACTTTTTGAAGTCCCCTAATATTTATTGGAGAGTCCTGGTGTGGCACTGTGGGTTAATTCATGGGACTGCAAAGTCGGTTTGAAGCTTGGTGGTTCCACCTCACCAGCCACTTCTCAAAAAACATATACAGGATCTCTATGGGTTGGAACCAACTCAACAGCACGTAACCACAACAGCAACAAATATTTATTGGAGTCCAGGTATGGTGCCGAAGGACAAGCACAGTACTTAATGGTTAGTTTGAGCCACAAGGTTGGTGGTTCAAACTCACCATTTGCTCCTCAGAAACTCTATACAGGGTTGCTATGAGTCAGAACTGACTTAATAGCACTTCACAGCAACAATGTTTATTAAAGAAGACCAATTCCCTTTTTTTTTGTTTTTTTTTCTTTAAATGTTTTATTGTGAATTATGTGATAGTTTACATGGGAGAACATTAGTTTTGCATTCATTCTATCAATATCATCTCATTGCCATGGTTACAATCCCCTCCATGCAATCCTTCCCCCGTACCCCCCAGGTCTTCAGCACACAGTCACTCTCCCTCTCTGGAT
>NW_006408751.1:2021290-2051224 GCF_000296735.1 Chrysochloris asiatica
TGTAGCCCCATTTTAGGTATTCCAATCAGTTATAGGCAGAAGACGGACTTACAAGCTTTCTATGGTGATTTTCGCTATTCCTTTCTCTTCCCCTCCAGTGTCTATTTTATAATATAATGTAAGGAAAACCAAGATTCAAAAGACAGCCAAGCATCTTAATATTATTCCCCCCTATTCCACATTCCAACCGTGGCTCAATCTCTGTATCCCAGAACCCTGTTGTTCCCAGGTTGTACATATATCATTATTTACCTCTGTCTAACTTAGCCCATTGAGACCTGTCCAATTGTTCTCCCATCTGCTTTGTTCTTCCATTCCCCTCTCCCTACTTGTATATTGCCCCCTCCCTAGCACCCAACCTCTCGTTTTTATAATACTGTTATGAGTTGGTCTGCTCCCAGGCAATTGTGTGCAGTGGGATAATGTTCCCTAAATTTGATAAATAATTACACTTGGATGCTAAGTGAAACAACTGTTGTCATTGTTAGGTGCCATTGAATCAGTACCATCTCATAGTGACCCTATGCTAAACAGAACAAAACTCCGCCCTGTCCCTACAACAACTTCACAATCATTGATATATTTGAGCCCATCGCTGCTGCCACTGTACCAATCCATCTCATTTGGGGTCTTCCTCTTTTTCTCCAAACCTCCATTTTACCAAACATGATATCCTTCTTCAGGGACTGATCCTGTCTGGCTATCCTGGCTTCCAAGGAGCATTATGGCTGTACTTCTTCCAACACAAATCTGTTTGCTTTTTTGGTAGTCCATGGTACTTTTAATACTCTCCTCCAGTGCCATACTCAAATGCATCAATTCTATGGCCTTCCTTATTATTGGCCAAATTTCTCATGCATACGAAATTATTGAAAATACACCATGGCTTGGGTCAGGCACATTTTAGTTTTCAAACTGACATCTTTGCTCTTCAATACTTCAAAGAGGTCATGTGAAGTAGATTTGCCCAAGGCAATAAGTCGTTTGATTTTTATTGCTGCTTCCATGAGTAATGATGGTTGATTTGAGCAAAATAAAGTCTTTGACAATTTCAACCTTTTCTCCATTTATATGGATGTTATTTATTGGTCCATTGGTTCAAATTTTAATTTTCTTTACATTGAGGTGCAACCCATACCAAAGGCTGTGGTCTTTGATCTCCATCAGTATTTTAAGTCCTCTTCATTTTCAGTAAGCAAGGTTGTATCATCTGCACGTCACAGATTGTTAATGAGTCTTCCTCCAATCCTGATGCCACATTTTTCTTCATATAATCCAGTTTCTCAGATTATTTGCTCAATATGCAGATTGAATAAGTATGGTGAAAGAATACAACCCTGGTGCACACCTTTCTTAATTTTAAACCATTTGGTGTTCCTTTGTTCTGTTTAAACAACTGCATCTTGGTCTATGAGCACAAACAAGTGATACTCATTATCCACAATGCTATCCACAACTTGCCATGCTCCACATAATCTAAAGTCTTTGCATAGTCAATACAACACAGATAAACATCTTTCTGGTATTCTCTGCTTTCAGCCAAGACCCATCTGACATCAGCAATGATATCCCTTGTTCCATGTCCTTTTCTGAATCTGGTTTGGACCTCTAGAAGTTGTTTGTCAATGTATGGCTGCAGCTGTTTTTTAATTATAGTTGCCAGAATTTTGCTTATGTGGGATATTAATTATATTGTCTGATGATTTCTGCATTCTGTTGGGTCCTTTCTTAGGAATGAGCACAAATATGTATCCCTTCCAGTCAGGTAGCTATCTTGCAAATTTGTTGGCATAGATAAGTTAATACCTCCAGTGCTGCATCAGTTTGTTGAAAGATTTCAATCTGTATTCCATCAATCCCTGGAGCCTTGTTCTTTGCCAGTGCTTTCAATGAACCTTGGACTTTTTCCTTCAGTATCATTGGCTCTTGATCATATGCTAGCTCTTCAACCATCTCTTTTTGAAACAGTGACTCTCTGTATTCCTTCCATCTTCTTTTGATGCTTTCAGCATCATTCAATATTTTGCCCATAGAATCCTTCAACATTGCAAGTCAAGGCTTCAGTTTTTTTCTTCAGTTCCCTCAGTTTGAGAGATGCTGAGTGTGCTCTTCCCTTTTGTTTTTCTGACTCCAGGTCTTTGCACATTTCATTATAATGTTTGACTTTGTCTTCATGAGCTGCCTTTTGAAAATTTCTATTCAGCTCTTTTACCTCCTCACTTCTTCCATGCTTTAGCATCTCTACTGGAGAGCAAATTTCAGAATCTCTTCCTTCTGACATCTACTTTGTTTTTTTCCTTCTTTCTTGTCTTCTTAATGATCTTTTGCTTTCTTCCTGTATGATATTCTTGATGCCATTCCACAACTCTTCTGGTCTTCAGTCTTTGGTGTCTAATGCATCACATCTGCTCTTGAGATGATGCCTAAATTCAGTGGGTTATATTCAAGGTCAAATTTTGACTCTTGTGGAATTTTTAAATTTTTCTTCAGCTTCAGCCTGAACTTGCATATGATCAATTGATGATCTGTTCCACAGTCCACCCCTAGCCTTGATTTGGATGATGATATGGAGCTTTTCTACCATCTCTTTCCACTGGTGTAGTCAATTTGGTTTCTGTGTATTCCATCTGGTGAGGTCCATGTGTATAGTCATCTTTCATGTTGTTTAAAAAAGGTATTTACAGTGATGAAGTCATTGGCAAAATTCTATCATTTGATTTCCAGCATCATTTCTATCACCAGCGCTGTATCTACCAAATACTGATCCTGCCTCTTTGCTTCCAATCTTTGCATTCCAATTGCCAGTAATTATCAGTACATCTTGACAGCACATTTGATCAATTTCAAACTGAAGAAGTTTGTATAATTCTTCAATTTCATCATCACTAGCTTTAGTGGTTGATGCATAAATTTGGCTAATAGTGATGTTGAGTGGTCTTCATTGTAGGTGTATGGATCTTATCTTATCACAGACAGCATTGTACTTCAAGACAGATCTTGATATTTTCTTTTCGATGATGAATGTGATGCCAGTCCTCCTCAATTTGTCATTCCTAGCGTAGTTAACTATGTTATTGTCAGATTCAAAATGGCCAATGGCAGGTCATTTCAGTTCACTAATGCCTGGGAATTAGATGTTTATGCATTCCATATCATTGTTACAATCTCCAATTTTCCTAGATTCATACTTAGTGCATTTCATGTTACAATTATTAATGGATGTTTACAGCTGTTTCTCTTCATTTTGAGTTGTGTCCCATCAGCAAATGAAGGTCCTGAATACTTTACTCTATTCATGTCATCACAGTCAACTCTATTTTGAGGAGGCAGCTCTTCCCCAGTGGTATTTTGAGTGCCTTTCACCCTGAGGAGTTCATCTTCTGGTACTCTATCTGAGTATATTCTGGTGCCTTTCATCATGTTTCAGAATTCTGTTGCTGACAATGTTCTACTGTTATTCATTAGGTTTTTAGTGAGTAAATATTCTGAAGTGGTCTATCTTTCCTTTCTACTCTTCGTCTAGAAGTTCAGCTGAAACTGGTCTAATGTGGGTGACCCTGTTGATATTTCAAATACCTGTGGCATAGCTTCTAACATCACAGCAACTAACAAGGCACCACAGATGAGTGGTATATACAACTATTATGGACATTTGAAATAATGGGAGACTTAATCAGCAGTGTTCTCTCTCTCTATATTCTTCTTTGCTCCATTCTTCAGCTTTGTGTAATACAAGCAAGAAGGATGCTAAACTGTCTGGAAAAGAACAGGCATACCACCTTAGCTTACCATGTTGTTGTTGTTAAGTGCTTTCAAGTGGGTTCTGACTCATAAGATGTTGCTAAGTGCCACGGATTCATTTCTGACTTATAGTGACCCTATATGGTTTCTGAGGAGAGGACCCTGTATAATGTTACGGAGGAGCAGTTGGTGGATTTGAATCGTCCACTTTGAAGTTTGAAATCAAGTGCTGATCCTACAGCACCACACCAGGAGTCTGGGTAACTTTATTATCCAGTTACATTCGTTGCTCCATTTAAGACTTTGCTGTCTTTGGGAACCACATTATAAACCCAATGAAATCCTCCACCTGACCCCTTTGACAACAGAAATCTAAGAACAAACTCTAGAAATGTTTGCTTTCCTGAAACTTGGGAGGCCAATTTTAACTATAGGTAAGTTGTTTGTTGAAAATTGTTAAAGTAAGAAATTGCCATCTATGCTAAGGTTATTTGCAATGCTAGCTTTATACCTGTGGTTTTTACATGCAAATCCTGTAAGTCACCAAATACAATGGTATTTGAGCAGCAAATATTTTATGTTTGTGATAATCTGAAGAATGCTGAACTCTTAGAAAAATAGAATTAATATAAAGCAAAAAAGTTATTTCATACATTCAAATGCTGGTTGAATATATATTTAAAATACTGAGCTAATTTAATCTGGTTTTTCATAACATCTTAACTAAATCAAAGCTTCTTTATTTTTATGTGAAATTTCTATTTTAACAACGCACTATCTTCTGTAAAGAAATAGAAATCTCACCTTGAATTCACTTGCAAGAGAGACAGCGAGAAAGGACATCAATGTTCTCTGTAATGAATTTTTATAATCAGAAAAGAAAACATTAACCGAAAGAACCAACATCATAAAAAAAGATGTGGGTGGTAGTTACCAAAGGGCATTCAATGTCTGTAAAAGACATTGAAATCTCTAAGAACGAACTTTAATAAAGGGAAAATAAGAATGCCATATAGAAATTCATAAACTAGGTTTGGCTGAGTAGTTACAATTCATCTCATGCAAATGCATAAGACAATTTCCCCTGCATCACCAAGTATTGAAAAGGACATGCAGGGCAGTATTAAGATTTTATTAAGACAAAGCACAAGCTAATTGTGACATAGCTAAAGGAAACAATAAAAGATAATATGGTCTAGTAAAATACAAATGGTTACTCCAGGCTTCTGGCAAAAACTAATGATTGTTTTTGTGTTGCTGGGTTAAGAAGATCAGAAGAATTCCTCAATGGCACTACTGAAAGCTTATTCACAAAATTGGTTCTTAGCCTTGCCTCTGAATTACTGATATTGAGAAGTTTGCAATATGTGGTCAATAAGAGTCAAGAAAATAACCTGACTATTGGGTAGAATTCTGAGTAAGTTATTTGGTCTTCCTGATCCTTAATCTTGCACGCTTTTAATTTCCTTCTATCCAGCCAGTTAATGAGTGAAGTAAGCATTCTGCTCTGATGCAAATCACTTGCATGAAAAGTTAGGAGACCCCAGAGGTCTTAGCCTGCCTGCTAGATGTCACGTACACAGCTACTATGCCACTAGCACCCGTATGCTGAACCAGCCAGTCCAGCTGGCTTTGATTTAGAGGTCATTAAGCAAATTGGCTCAATTAAAAAATAATCATTTCTTTTAAATAACAGTAGCAATCCTTATATTGTGCTATTATATACCAGGCACTGTTTGAACTTAATTAATTAATCCTTACATTGAAGCTATAAAATTGTGTATTTGTGGCATAACAAACCACTCTCAAACTTACTGGCTTAGAACAATAATCACTTAATGTTGTTCCCTAGTCTATGGGACAAATGGGTAGTCTGCTGATGTAGTCCCAGATAGACTTGTCTTGCTCACATGTCTTCTGTCAACTGTGGGTCATGTAGGCAGCTTTACTGATCATATCTCTGTGGCCTTGGCTGGAACAACAGGC
The DNA here is from genome assembly GCF_000296735.1 of Chrysochloris asiatica. Lineage (NCBI taxonomy): Eukaryota > Metazoa > Chordata > Mammalia > Afrosoricida > Chrysochloridae > Chrysochloris > Chrysochloris asiatica. The sequence goes on from NW_006408751.1 coordinate 2,027,018, forward strand.
TGACTAGTTCTGTCTGGTACATTTGACTACTCATTACCCAGAAGTATATTTACATCAGGAGGCATCATGTTCTCATGGGGGACTTAAGGGTCCCAAGAGAGCGTAGAAGAGGGTATTGTCCCTTGAGGCCTGTGTTTAGAACTGACATTTTATCACTTCTAATGAGTTTTATGGATCACAGTAAGTCACAAAACCATGCTGTCTTCAAGGGAATGGGAAATAGACATCTTTTGATGAGTGTGGATAAAGGGAGAAATTAAGGACTATGTTCCTGTTTACAATATAGTACAAATGAATACAATTATATCAATTTAAATATGTTGTTGTTAAGTGCCACTGAGTCAGTTCCATCTCATAGTAACCCTATATAGAGTTTCCAAAGAGTGACTGGTAAGTTTGAACCACCAACCTTGCAGTCTAGTGCTTATCCTACAACACCACACTAAAACCCATAGTGTTTGAATGAACAAGGTGGTGTAACTTCTAAATGTACAAGTCAGAATTCAAACAGAGTGTCTGACTGCAGAATTCATATTTATAACTGATATAATGTAGTTGTATTTTTGTGCATGTTACCTAGATATCACTACTGCATTTGTCTGGGTAATTCTTGTACCAATTCCCTTGGCAATGTCCATTCTACCCCATCCCATGGACCAAATGTTAGCAATCATTGCTTTTCTTCTTTGATATTTTCTCCTAGTCTTTAACTAAAGCAGTTGATCCCATGTGTATAAGAGTAGAACTGTGCTCTGTCACGTTTCAATGGCTGATTTTTCAGAGGTAAATTGGTAAGTCTTTCTTCCAGGAAGGCTTTGAGTGGATTTGAACCTCCAACTTTTCAGTTAACCAGTCTAGTGTGTTAATAGTCAAGTATGTTAAACATTTGTACCATTCAGGGGCTCTTTCTGGTCTTTACTCTTATCTAAAATAAAACAACCATGAAACTTTAAAAGTAGATATTAGTAAAATGTTATGTGTTAATGAAATTTTCTCATTTAGGATAACAAACAGTTGAGGGTAAGAACTGTTTATGCTTTTGATGTTTTATTTGTTTATTTATTTTAAGGTTTTTATTGTGGATTGAGAGAAAGTTTACAGGGCATATCATCAGTTTTATATTCAACAAATCATATACCTTGTTTCATTATAATGATTATAATCCTCTCCATGTACCATCAGTTAACAGTATCTCTCTCTACCCACTTTAGCTTTTTAACAAACAAACAAACAAACAAACAAACAAACAAACACCACTCAGGCATATATAATAATTTACATCACCAAAGGGCACATTCTGCAAGTCTGCTACTGGTCACCAGCTCTTAGTCCTTCTCTTCTTAGTTGATGAATCTAGAGTCCTCAGTCACTCCCCCTCTCCATGCCCTCATCTCTGCCTCCATCTCTGGCACTGCTGCTTCTCTGGATAAGGTCCCACATTCTGCTTGTGCGTTCCTCTCTTGGTTGTCCTAGGGTCCTCTGTTTCTGGACAGTAAAATTAACCACTCCCCTTTTTTTTTGTTACAAAACTTCTACCTTTATAATTGTGACAGTTGAGATTAGTCATGATAACAATTATCCACTATTGAATCTTACGAATCTTATCCCCATCTCTTTTCACCAGACCAATCTAGACAAGATGACAGCTATTCAGTGGGGACTCTTTCTTCCCCCCATACTCTTAAACTAAACTCCCTCTTGAAACCTTGTAAGCCAGTCACGTCGTGCCTTTATTGCCCCCTCATTTTAGGTAGCCAATGTCTAAGTTGCCCGTCCTTATCTACCCTGTGTACCGATGGGATAGCATTGATACTTGATGTGAAAACTCTTTCCCTCTCCTTTGATATTTAGAGTAACTACTGCTCTGAGTATAGGTCAGGTTCATCATGAAGATGTATCTTCTGTCACTGTAGCTGTTCCAGTCTGCTTGTCCTTCCTAGAGGGAATGTCCCACCTCATAAGGTTCTGGATGGGACTCAGGATTCCACCTATGGTCCTATACTCTGTAAAGGCTTTGCACGAGGCTTATTTCACTAGGCAAGTTCTAGAACCCCTTTTAAGTATTCCAATCAGTTATAGGCTGAAGATGGGCTTACACATTTTCTCTGATCATGTTTCCCAACATTCTTTTCTATACCACTTAAGTGTCTATTTTACAATAGTAGGCAAGGGAAACTAATATTCATAAGGCAGTCAAGGATTTTAGTATTATTTACCCTGTTCAGGCTATACCTACATCCCTGTATCCCAGAGCTCTGTTGTTCCAAGGTTGAGTATACATTACTATTTACCCCTGTCCCACTAAGCCATGCAAACTTGTCTCAGTGTTCCCCTATCTATCTTGTTCTTTTGCCTCCTCCTTGCTTCTTGTATTGCCCTCCCCAACATACAAACTAAACCCCTCACCCCAACCCCATTGTGGTTACCTTATATTCCATTAGTTCTTCCCTCCATTTAAGACAGTCTATTTTATCCAGTAATCTACCTGACCTTCCCACCACCTGGGTCTCTGTTCCTCAGTGTTTACCTTTTTTCACATTGTAATTGTTTTGATCATAGACTGACCTCCCAGATCCTCTGTTCTTATAATTTTATTCTGTTCTTGGCTCTTCCATTTGTTGACTAAGCTCAGGTTGATGCTGCCATGTGCGTCATTCTGTAGTTGTCACTTTTGATGTTTTGTTTGTTGCTGTTGTTAAGTGCTATCAAGTTGGTTCTGATTCACAGTGACCTTGTATAGGGTTTCCAAGGAGTAGCTGGTGATTTTGAACTGCTGACCTTATTGTTTATATTCCAGTGTTGATCCTACAGTGCCACATTTTGTTTTTTATCCAGTTGCAAATTATAGTTTTAAAATGTTAAAATAAGCTCTGTCTTTCACTAATAGGTAAATTTCATCAAGGTAGGGGCATTGATTACAGGCTACTGTTGTTTCTCTATCAGTTAATAAATGTCTAGAATCTATGAATTAAATGAAAAACTGAAGGGAACCAAAATTTTTATGATTATTAATGAATATTTTTAATCATTGATTGTACCAAGGATGTTCCATTCTCCTTGTTTTTCAAAATAAGTTTCTGTAGGGTTTTTGTTTGTTTATTCAGTGTCACTTTATTTTCTTATGCCTGCTGCACTTTGTGTATGTGTTTGTGTATGATGCAACAATACTTTATCCAGATTTAAAAGACATTCTTGGCTAATTTTGAATTCCCTTCATGTGCAATTTTATATTATTATTTCCATTGCTACGAATCAGAATTGACATGATGGCAACTAACAACAGCACACACCTACAAATATAGACGACTTCCTACTTGTAACAGTTTTGAGACTATGGAAACTTTTTGCCCATGTGGGCCTTTTACAAAGATGGCCCTTCACGGCTGACCTCTGCTATTGCTCTGTTGCACTTTTGAAATCTAATCCTTAGACTCAAATCAATGCTATGCATTAATTAGAATCCATGCAAATATAAGTGTTGAAAATGCCTTGAGGTTCTTTATTGGAAACTGTTCTCAGTTACCTTGTGAGTTCTTTGCCATGCTTTTCTCACTTTACCAACGGGAATTGAGACACAGCCTAGGTAGGCATCTTGTCAAATTCAAAATCAAGGACAAGGGATTAAGTAGCCCCAAGATAAGAACTGAAGGAACAGCCCATTGTTGAAGAGACTAAGAAGTGTAGTTTGTAAGAAAAGCATTGTATGGTTGTATGGAGAAAAAAAATCCCGTCTCATAATCATGAATTGTGTGTGAGTATGTGCTGTGTGGAGATTTTTGTTTAGACATGTTAAAAGGTTGGTATTTGGTTAGTTTGTAGAACTGACAGTAGAATCGTTCATGATTCATCTTGTTAGCATGTATGGTCGCTATCCAGAGACAGCTCTTATGCCTAGAAAAAAAAAGAGCAAAAATGTTTAAATTGATTATAGAGTTATCAGAATGCACATAAAAGCCCAAAACATGAAAGCTCCTTAACTAGAACTTCTTTCTTTTTGATAAACACCATTTTATAACCAGAATCTGTCAACATCCAGTAATTAGTCTCTGGACTTTTTCCCATGAAAGTCTTTTATTACAATGAAATTTCTTGCCAATGAGGATTCTGAGGCTTTGAATACTCCTGAATCCAAATGATTCAAGAGTCTGGGGTGTTTCTGATACACCAAATTACTTTTTTTTCTGACCCTTATATTAATGTATATTTTGTCTCTATTTTACAAATACAAAATTGGTATATTGTGTTTATACAGTTGCTGATATACTTGCCAACTTCTGTATTTTTCCTCTACAGTAAGAACAGAATCTTTCACTGTAAGAACAATGGACCCTTCACCATCCTTCTTCTAAATGCTTCCAGATCCATAGCTCAGAGCCAAAGAATTATAGGCCCATCTAGATGCATCTCATTGCAGGAGCAGATGTAAGAGAGTATGAGGTGCATTCTCACAAGAAGGTGAGAAAAGGCCAGAACATGGGAACACTGTATGGGTTAAAATTAAGAAAGGTGGGCAACAGAGTTGTATTCTTTCACTATACTTATTCAACCTGTATGTTGAGCAAATAATCTGAGAAGCTGGGTTATACAAGAAAAACGTGGCATTAGGATTTGAGGAAGACTCATTAACAACCTGCGATATGCAGATGATACAACCTTGCTTGCTGAAAGTGAAGAGGACTTACAACTTTTACTGATGAAGATCAAAGAGCACAGCCTTTGGTATGGATTGCATCTCAATGTAAAGAAAACAAAAACCCTCACCATTGGACTAATAAACAACATTCTTATCAATGGAGAAAAGACTGAAGTTGTCAAGGGCTTCATTCTTCTTGGATCAACTATCAACACTCATGGAAGCAGCAGTCAAGAAATCAAACGACGTATTGCATTAGGCAAATCTGCTGCACAAGACCTTTTTAAAGTGTTGAAGAGCAAAGATGTCAGCTTGAGGACTAAGGTGCACCTGACCCAAGACATGGTATTTTCAATAAACTCATATACATGCGAGAGCTGGACAGTAAATAAGGAAGACCATAGAAGAATTGATGCTTTTGAGTTATGGTGTTGGAGGAGAATATTGAAAGTGTCATGGCTGCCAAAAGAACCAACAGATCTGTGTTGGAAGAAGTGCAGCCAGAGCCCTTCTTGGAGGCCAGGATGGCCAAAGTTCGCCTCTCATACTTCAGACATGTTGTCAGGAGGGACCATTGGCTGGAGAAGGATATCATGTTTAGTAAGGTGGAGGGTCAGAGAAAAAGAGGAAGATCTCCAGCGATTGGCCTGTGGTAGCATCAATGGACTCAAGCATGCCAACAATAATGAGGTTGGCCCAGAATTGGGCAGTGTTTCGCTCTGCTGTGTATAAGGTCAGTATGGATCAGTACCTACTCAATGATACTTAGCAACAACAATATTGTGATATATATATATATATATATATATATATATATATATATATATATATATATATATACCACATTGTTAATTCAGCATGTTTACATTTTGCCCATAGAATCCTTCAATATTTCAAATTGAGGTTTGAATTTTTTCTTCAGTTCTTTTACCTTGAGAAATCCTAAATATGTTCTTCTCTTTTGATTTTCTAACTCCAGGTCTTCTCGTATTTCATTATAATATTTGACTTTGTCTTTTTGAGCTGCTCATTGAAATTTTCTGCTTAGTTCTTTCACCTCATCATATCTTCCATTTGCTTTAGAATTTCTTAGCTGGAAAGAAATTTTCAGAGTCTCTTCTGACATCTATTTTTGTCTTTTCCTTTCTTCTAGTCTCCTTGATGACCTTTTGCTTTCTGCCTGTGATCCCATAATTCTTCTGGTTTTCAGTCATTAATGCCTCATTCATCAAATGCTTTCTTGGTATTATCTATCTCTAAATTCAGGTGGGATATGGTCAATGTCAGATTTTGGTTCTCCTTGACTTGTTTTAATTTTCTTTAGCTTCAACCTGAACGTGCTTAAGAACAATTAATGGTCTTTTCCGCAGTGTGCCTCAGTCTTGATTTGGCTGATGATATGGAACTCTTCCACCATCTCTTTCCACAGATGTTGGCAATTTAATTTCTTTGTATGCCATCTGGTGAGGCCTATGTGCATAGTCATCTTTTTTATTTTTTAAAAAAGGTATTTGCAAAGAAAAGTCATTGGTCATGCAAAATTCTATCATGCAATCTCTAGTATCCTTTCTATCAACAAGGCCGTATTTTCCAACTACTGATTCTTCCTCTTTGCTTCCAAACTTTACATTCCAATTATCAGTAATTATTGCATGTTTCACTAATTTCAGACAAAAGAAGTTGGTAGAATTCTCCAATTTTATCATCACTGGCTTTAGTGATTTGTTCAAAGTTTGAATAATAGTGATATTAACTGATCTTCCTTGTAGCTATGTGGATATGATCCTATCACAGACAGCATTATACTTCAAGTTAGATATTGAAATGTTATCTTTGATGAATGCAATGCCATTTCTCTTCAATTTCTTATTCCCAGCATCCTAAACCATATGAAATTCAGATTCAAATGGCCAACACCAGTCTGTTTCAGCTCACTAATTCTAGGATATCGATGTTTATGCATTTCATTCCATTTTTGACAACTTCCTATTTGCCTAGATTCCTACTTTGTACATTCCATGTTCTGATTATCAAGGGATGTTTATAACTGTTTCTCCTCCTTTTCAATTGTTCTCCATTGGCAGACAAAGGTCCTAAAAGGTTTACTCCGTTAGTACCATCAAGGTGTACTGTGAGGAAACAGCTCTTCCCCAGTTGTATTTTGAGTGTCTTCCAACCTGAGTGACTCATCTTCCGGCACTAGATTTGGCAATATTCTGGTGCAATTCATCATATTTCAGATTCAATATTCTCTGTTAACTGACAGTGTTTCACTGCTATTTGTAAGGTTTTCAGTCGTTAAACATTCAGAAGTAGTATGTCTCTCTTTTTTCCTAGTTGTCTTAGTCTGGAAGCTCAGTTGAAACCTGTTCACCATGGGTGTATCCTGTTGGTATTTAAAATACCGATGGCATGGTTTCCAGCATCACAATGTGCAAGCCACCAAAGTACAACAAACTAACAGATAAGTGGTAGACTTCCTTATTTTTCAACATTTTGTATTTATAACCACAGTGAAAAAAGAGTACTATCCCATAAATTTGCTATTAACTTTGTACATCAAGTAGTAATGAATGTTTAGGTGTGAGATAAGAATCATGTTGGCTGTGATGATTAAGTTATGGGTCAACTTTATTCTCAGTGATTCAGCAGTCATGAATGATGAGATTTGGCAGTTTTATAATGATTCCTTCATCTTTCATTGTGTGATCTGATGTGGTCATCCACCATTTTTAGATAGTGCCAATTTTCACATAATAACCTGTTCTTTGCAAACTAACCAAGTTGGTAATTGAGGTGTTTCCTCTTACAGTAATCATGTCACATACCCTCACCTATCCATCGCCACATTTACATCACCACAGATACTCAGTGCTTCCTGTAACAATAACTCCCCATTGTCTCCTCATTCCCGCCTTGGTAATCACTAACAAACTTTGATCTCTATACATTTGCCTATTCTAGGTGTTTCATATAAGAGGGACTATACAATATTTTGTCTTTTGTGACTAACTTCTCTCATCATGTTTTCAAGATCTAGTAAGAGGAAGTAAAATGTTTCTAAAGTACTAATTGATTGCCACTGGTATAAAAACAAATGAAATTTAAGTACAGCAACATACATCTGTGATGACCTGCTGCACAGTATAATACAGTTGCAAAGGTGTTCATCTTGATTATCAGAAGAGAATGCAGTAGGGAGCATTCCATATATAAGCAGTGTCTTTGTCTTTTTTCAAGTTGCAATTATCAAAAAACCTGGTTGGGGGCAGAATAATTAGGGTAGTTTTTCCCAGATTTATAAATAAAGGGGAAAAACCCCCCACCTTTTTAATAAGTTGGATGATGGGTGAAACATTCTAAGTTAGAAGTAATGGAAACAATGGTCCATTCTTTCCCAGGGGCACCTAAGGTATTCAGTTCAGTTCACATCTGCTTTCCAAGCATTTGCTTTGCAGTCCCTCACCTGGGTGACAAGGAATGTGTAATTTGCTATTAACCTAAAGGTTGACATTTCAAGTCTGCTCAATTGCATCTTGAAAGAAAAGCCTAGCAATGTACTGCCATAGATAATTCAGACAAGAAAACTCTATGGAATAATTCTACTCTGAAGCACATTGGATTGTCTTGAATAGAAATGAACTCAATGGCATTGAGACTTCGGCTTTGTTTCTCTCTCTTGAGTAGGATCAGGTGCTTGGCTCATTTGCCATGGCAGGAAGCATTTCAGAAGCACTAAAACATGATGGTATTTTCATTTAAAAAAATATTTTCATTTGCAATATGTTGATAAAGGGAGCATTATTGGTTTGTGTGGCCAGGCCCATCAAATATGCAAATATGTGTAATTCTCATAACACTAAATTAATTCATTTATTCATTAATTCAATACCTGCTATGTGCCAGGCACTGTTTTAGCACAAAAGGATTTATCAGTGGATAGAGCAAGTAAACACCCTTATCCTTATGGAGTTTTCATTCTTGTGTATGTGTTGAGGGGAACTGAGTAGAGAATAGTTAAAAAAAAAAAAATAAGTAAATTATATCAGTTTGTTGCAGTGACTTGTGTTTTGCTGTGATGCTGGAAGCTATGCCATCTGCATTTCAAATATCAGCAGTCTTCCATAGTGGACAGACTTCAGTGAAACTTGAAGGCTAAGGCAGCCTAGGAAGAAGATCTATTTCTAAAAAAAAAAAAAAAAGATGGCAATGAAAGCATTATGAATAGAAGCAGAACATTGTCTGATGTAGTGTCAGAGATTAGTCCCTCAGGTTAGAGGGCACTCAAAATACGACTGTGAAAGTGTTACCTGCTCAACATAGTCAATCTTAATGACACAGTTGCAATAAAGCTTTCACGAACTTCTTTTGCTGATGTGGCATGACTAAAAGTTATAGTCATGCCTCATCAGTATCAACATCCATTAATATTAGGAACAATTAATATTCAAATTATGAATCTATGAAATTTGAAAACCATAAACCATGAAATGTAGTTCATAAAAATCATTATCCTTGACATGAATGAGCTTAAGTGGCCTGATTTTGGTCATTTTAAATTAGACAAACATGCTCTACTACGCTGGAAATGACAAACCTGTCATGGAAGAAGTACAGCTAGAATTTTTCTTAGAAACCAGAATGGTGAAACTTCATCTTTTGTGTTTGGGTATGTCATCAGGAGAGACTGGTCACTGAAGAAAGACATCATGCTTGGTTAAGTGGAGGGTTGGCGATAAAGAAGAACATCGAGAAGATGGGTTTACACAGTGTCTGCAACAATGAGCTCAAACATGACAACAGTTGTGAGCATGGTGCTATGTACAACAGACTCAAAGACTCAAGGGCACCTAAGTGTATCAACCAAGTTTAACCCGATCCCATAGTAACCTTTGGAAGTGGATATTATTTCGTTTTTATTAATGCAAACCATGATAGGATTTAATGATCTTTTTAAGAACTCTGAGCTCATTAACGATTGATTACATTCAAACTCAGATCTATCAGATCCCAACTTACCAACATTGCAGATTTTTATGAAGTAGGAAATTTTTGATTGTCCCATAGTGTGACTTAACTTTGGAAACAGATTTGGGTCCTTTTTAGTTATATACAACATTCTCTTTTTATCTACATCGTGGATGGCAGCATTTATCAACACTGGATTGCAAAATACAAAGTTGGCAATTCAAATTCATCTGCTAGTTGCTCTTTGGAAACCCTTTACAGTCTCGCTATAAGTCGGAGTTACTTGATGGCACGTAAAAACAACAACAATAACAATCTTCAATTAAGGAGCTCTGGTTACATAGTAGTTAAGTGCTGTGTTGTTAACCCAAAGATTGGAGTTTGAACCTATAAGCCATTCTTTGGAAGAGCAATGTGGAGATCTGCTTTCTTGAGATTGTTGATATTGTTGTTGGTAGGTGTTGTCTAGTCTGTTCCGTCTCATAGCAACCCTATTCACAAAACAATGAAATATTTATCTCATTCTCTTGTATCTTCACAATTGTTGTTATGTTTGAGTCCATTGTTGCTGCCACTCTATTAATCCGCCTCACTGAGTTCTTCCTCTGTTTCTCTGACCTACCCACTTTACCAAGCATATTCTTCTTTAGGAACTTGTCCTTCATAACAAAATATCCAAATTATGAGGGACAAAGTTTCACCATCCCAGTTTCTAAGGAACATTCTGACTGTACTTCTTTCAAAGCAAATGTGTTTGTCCTTTTGGCAGTCCAGGGCACTTTCAATATTCTTCCCTCAGCACCATAATTTGAATGTATTATTCTTCTCTGGTCTTCTTTATTCATTGTCTAATTTTCATATGCATATGAGTTGATTGAAAATATCATGGTTTGGGCCAAACACACCTTAGTTCTCAAAGTGACATCTTTGCTTTTAGCACTTTAAAGTGAACTTTTACAGCAGATGTAATGAGTCATTTGATTTTTTGACTTTTTCTTTCATGAGCACTGCCTGTGGAACCAAGCAAAATGAAAGCTTTGACAACTTCATCATTTATAATTATGTTATTTATTGGTTCCAATGTGAGGATTTAAATTTTGTTTGTATAGATGTGCAATTTATTGTTGTTGCTGTTTTGTTTTACAGTTTTTATTGTTAATTGAGTTATAGTTTATATGGGAGACCTTCAGTTTTATACTCATCCTATTGTATCTCATTTGATTTCAATGATTACAATCCCCTTCATGAATCATCATTCAACAGTATTTGCTTCTATTCCCTCTGTTTGTTTGTTTGTTTTTTGATGTACATCAAAACATTCAGAAATATATAATCATTCAAACAACCAAAGGGCACACCCTGAAAACCTCCCCCCTCCCACCCCCAGCACACAGCCCTTCTCCCTTCATGAGTCTAGAATCCTCAGCTCCTCCATCTCTCCACGTCATCATCTCTGCCTCTGTCTTTGGCATCTCTGCTTCCCTGGATACGGCCCCAATTCTGCTTCCGTTCTTCTCCCTTGATGTTACCAGGGTCCTCCATTCCTGAACTGTAAGATCAAGCACTAGCTCCTTTTTGATACAAAACTTTTAGTTTTACAGTTATGACAATCACAATTAGTCATGATCCCAATTACTCATATTGAATCATAAGAATCTTATCCGCATCTCCTTTCACCAGACCCATCTAGACAGTATGAAAACCACTCAGTGGAGATTCTACCTTCCCCCCGCCCCACTCTAAAACTAAACTCCCTCTTGAAAACTTGTAAGCCAGTGACTTCATGCCTTTATAGTCCCCCCATTTTAGGTAGGCAACGTCTAAGTCGCCTATCCCTATTAACCCCGTGTACAGAGGGTATGGGAATGATCCTTGCTGTGAAGATTCCTTCTCTCTTGGTTGTTATTTTAAGCTACTACATCCACTAGTATAGGTCAAGTTCATCATATTACAGCTATTTACATTTGTTTTCTTTACAAAAAAAAAATTTGTTTTTAATCTCCCTCTAGTCAAGTTTTGATCATCCAGTCATTAAAGCTAGGTCAAATGGGTACTATCAGCAAGTTTGGGTGTTCTTGTGCATCTCCCCTCACTTCATATCAGCTGGACACTTCACTCTCAGCTCTAGCCCTCTGTGGCTATGTCCTTGTCCATGGGCTCAGGAGTCCCCAGGTCTCACCATACTTCAGGTCAAGCAGGTCTCACCATACTCCAGAGCAACTAGAGTCTATATAACGTGGTTGGACTCAGCCCACATCTTCATTGCTGCTTTTGTTCCCACTTCTACTCACCAGTAGAGCAACAAGGTCACCAGCAAGTTTACATACCTGTTTGTATATATTCCCTTTGAGTTTCAGTCTTGGAAGGGGGTTTGTCCTGAAGGGACTTTTGATTGATTGCCTTGATGGCTCCCTGGCAAACAACTTGCTTGCTCTTGTGGTAGCAAACCAGACTGCTGTTTTTGTTTTTGATTTTTCCTGCTCGTCTTTCTTTCAAGAAGTATCTTCTGTTCTTCTAGCTGTTCCAGGCTGGTCTGCTTGTCTTTTCAAGTGGGAATTTCCTACCTCAGGAGGTTCTGGATGGGGATCAGGATTCCACCTAAGGCCTTATACATTACAAAAACTCCTCAAGAAGCCTCTTTCACTGGGCAAGTACTAGCACCCCTTTTAGGTAGTTCAATCGGTTATGGTGTGGTTCTGTGCGTTAATGTGCCAGACTGCAAAGCCATTTGAACTGCAAGGTCAGCGATTCAAGCTCACCAGTCTCTCCTAAGAAACCCTATACAGGGTTGCTATGGGTTGGAACCGACTCAAAGGCACTTAACAACAACAACAGTCAGTTATAGGCTGATGTTGCCATTTTTGTTAGGTGCCATTGAGTCAGTTCCGATTCATAGAGACCTTATGAACAACAGAACATAGCGCTACCATATTCTCACAATTTTTATGGTTGAACTCATTATTGCTTCCACTGTGTCAATCCATCTCTTTGGGGGTCTTCCTCTTTTTCACTGACCTTCACCTTCACCAAGCATGCTGTCCTTCTTCAGGGACTTATTCCTCCTGATAACATGCTCAAAGCATAAGAGATGAAGTCTCACAATGAAGTCTGGCTGTACCGAAGGCTATAGTCTTTGATCTTCATCAGTAATTAGTTTCAAGTCCTCTTCAATTCCTGCAAGGAAGTTTATGTCATATGTATATCGCAGATGTTAATGAGTCTTCCTTAAATACTAATACCAAGTTCTTCTTCATATAATCTAGCATCTCAGATTATTTGCTCAGCATACAGATTGAATAAATACGGTGAAAGACTGCAAACCTGGAGCACAACTTTTCTGATTTTAAAACATTCAGAATTTCCTTGTTCTGTTTAAACAAACTTCCTCTTTGTCTACATACAGGTTCTTCATGAGCACAAGTGTCCTGTAGTTCCTATTCTTCACAATGTTATCCATAGTTTGTTATGATCCACAGAGTTAAATGCCTTTGCATAGTCAACAAAGCATAAGTAGACATATTTCTAGTATTCTCTGCTTTCAGTCAAGATCCATCTGTTGTCAGCAATGATATCCTTTGTTCTGTGTATTCTTCTGAATCCAGCTTGAATTTCTGGCAGCTTCCTGTCAAAGTATTGCTGCAATGGTTTTTGCACTTTCTTCAGCAAAATTTTGCTTGCATGTGACATTAATGATCATTATTTCATGATTTCCCAATTATATTGAGCCATCTTTTTTTTTGTTTGGAATTTGCACAGAACTCTTCCAATTGGTTGGCCAGGGAGCTGTCTTCCAAATTTCTTGACATAGTTAAGTGAGTGCCTCCAGCACCATATCAGTTTGTTAAACCATTTCAATTTGTATTCCATCAGTTCCTGAAGTTTTTGTTTTCGACCCATGTCTTCTGTGTACCTTGAACTTCTTTCAATACCACTGGTTCTTGATTATATGCTAACTCTTGAAATTGCTGGGCAACAACCAGTTCATATTGGTGCAGTGACTGTATCCTTCCATCTTCTTTGGATGCTTTCTATGTCATTTTATATTTTGCCCTTAGAGTACTTTAGTATTACTAGTCTAAGCTGGAATGCTTTAATCAATACTTTCATCTCGAGGAATGTAGAAAGTATTTTCCCATTTTGGTTTTCTTAAAGATTACTGACTTAAGAATTCTAGTGAGGTAGTCCTACTCAGTTCTATGGGGTTACTACTAGTCAGAGCTGACTCTGCAGAAATGGCCTTTATTTTTAAATTTGTGTGATTATTAAGCACTCCATGTTCCTTTCACTTATATACACACACACACACACACACACACACACACACACATATATATATATATATATATATATATATATATATATATATATATATGTGTGTGTGTGAAATGCATTGTGCTATCAAAATTGACCATCCCATATTAGTCAGTAAAAGAAGATTAAAATCCTTCTCTGTTCTGCTGCTACTTTTCTAGGCAGGAATCTTACTTCGTGGTTCTGGGATTGACTGCTTCTGAAATGGCTCTTTTTAAGCCCAGGGAGATAGCAAAACAATAGTTCCCATGTTAGGGTCCTATATAGATATACACACCAAAAGCCAACATCTTACAGAGAAAACAAATAAATGGAAAAATGATGCAATAAGAGAATTAAAAAAAATGAACAGGATATGAAATAACCATTTAACATCTATGTTGGTGTTGTTAGGCGCCATTGAGTTGATACTGACCCATAGTGACCTTATGCACAGCAGAATGAAACACTGCCCGATCCTAGGCTAACCTCACTACAGTTGACACTTAAGTCCATTGATGCTACCACTTGGCTAATCCATCTCATTGGGGGTCTTCCTCTTTTTCTCTGACCCTCCAACTTACAAAACATGATATTTTCAAGTGACTGGTCCCTCCTGACAATATGTCCAAAGTATGAGAGATGAAGTTTGGCCATCTTGGCCTATAAGGAGCACTCTGGCTGCACTTCTTCCGAAGAGGATCTACTGGTTCTTTTGGCAGCCCATGGCACTTTCAATATTCTCCTCCAACACTATAACTCAAAAGCATCAATTCTTCTACAGTCTTCCTTATTCACTGTCCAGCTTTCACATGTATATGAGGCTATTGAAAATAGCATGGCTTGGGTCAGGCACACCTTGGTCCTCAAGCTGACATCTTTGCTCTTCAAAAACTTTAAAAAGTTCTTGTGCAGCAGATTTGCCTAATGCAATACGTCGTTTGATTTCTTGACTGCTGCTTCTATGAGTGTTGATAGTTGATCCAAGAAGAATGAAGTCCTTGACAACTTCAATCTTTTCTCCATTGATAAGAATCAGTGAAAAGGACAGAATCTTGAAAGCAGCTAAGGAAAAGAGAAGTGTAACATACAAAGGCAAACAAATCAGATTAAACTTAGATCTCTCAACAGAAACCATTCAGGCAAGAAAGCAATGGGGAGATGTGTATAAAACCCTGAAAGAAAAAAACTGCCAACCAAGAATCCTCTACCCAGCAAAGCTGTCAATCAAATACAATGGTGTAATGAAAACATTCCAGGATAATCAGAAGCTAAGGGATTTTCCCAAAGACAATCTTGCATTGAAAAACACCTTAAAGGGAGTTCTTTGTACTGAGGACCAACAAGAACAGACAACAACCAGAGATTGACGTACGTGGCAGCATCACCCGGAACTCAATTGACAAATGGAAGAATCAGGAACAGAAGAAAACTAAAAGAACAAATACAGAGGATCTGGGAGGTCAGTCTGTGATCAAAACAATTCCAATGTGAAAGAAGGTAAACACATAGGAACAGAGATCCAGGTGGTGAGAATTTCAGGTAGATTACAGGATAAAATAGACTGTCTTAAAGGGAGGGAAGAGTTAATGGAATATAAGGTAACCACAACAGTGGGGTTGGGGTAGAGGGTTTAGTGGGAGGGAGGTGACGGTAGAGCACAGAGTAAGGGCAGACACATAATAGTGTGGGTGTTGGAGAGGGCAATACAAGAAGAGGGAGGCGTGGAAGAACAAGGTAGATAGGGGAATACTGAGACAGGTTTGCATGGCCTAAGTGGGACAGAGGTAAATAGCGATGCATGCTCAACCTTGGAACAATAGGGCTCTGTGATCCAGGGATCTAGGCATAGTTTGAAGAGAGGAAATAATACTAAGATGCTTGACTGTCTTATGAATATTGCTTTCCCTTGCCTATTATTGTAAAATAGACACTTGAATGGGATAGAAAGGAATATTGGGAAATATGATTACAGAAAACTTGTAAGCCCATATTCTGCCTATAACTGATTGGAATACCTAAAAGGGATTCTAGAACTTGCACAGTGAAATAGACCTCTTGCAGAACCTCTGCAGAGTACAGGATCTTAGGTGAAATCCTGAGTCCCATCCAGAACCTTCTGAGGTGGGACATTCCCACTAGCAAAGACAAGCAGACCAGCCCAGAACAACTAGAGTGACAGAATATGCATCTTCAAAGAAATATCATCATGAAAAACCCAAAGCAAAAACGTCAGTATGACTGGCTACTACAAGAATAAGCAAGCTATTCACCAGGAAGCCATCAAGGCAAGCAATCAAGTTCCTTAAGGACAAACCACCCTCTAAGACTGAAACTCAAAGGGAACACATGAGCAGGCATATAAACTTGCTGGTGACCACATTGGTCTACTGGTGAGTAGAAGAGGGGGAAAGGCAGCAATGAAGAAATGGGCTGAGTTCAAGCATGGTCTATTGACTCTTGTTGACCTGGAGATGAGATAGAGAAGAGGAAGGTCTTGTTGGCCCAAAAGAGGGCTAGAGCTGGGAGTGAAATATCAAGCTGATATGAAGTGAAGGGAGATACACAAGAATGCCCAAACTTGCAGATAGTACCCATTTGACCTAGCCTCGATGGCTTGATTATTAGAACTAGACTAGAGGAAGATTTAAAAAAAAAAAAAAAATTTTTTTTTTGAAAGAAACAAGGGTAAATTGCTACAATTTGATGAACCTGACCTATACTTATGGAGGTAGTAACTATAAATACCAAGAGAGAGTGAAAGAATCTTCACATTAAGTATCAATGCTATCCCCTCTGTATACAGGGTAGGTAGGGACGGGCAACTTAGACATTGACTACCTAAAACGAGGGGGCAATAAGGGCATGACGTGACTGACTTACAAGGTGTCAAGAGAGAGTTTAGTTTAAAAGTGTGTAGGGGAATAAAAAGTCTCCACTGAATAGTTTTCATCTTGTCTAGATGGGTCTGGTTAAAAGAGATGGGGATAATATTCTTAAGATTCAATAGTGAGCAACTGTTATCATGACTAATTGTGACTGTCACACTTGTAAAAGTAGAAGTTTTGTAGCAAAAAATGGGGGAGCAGTTAATCTTACAGTCTAGAAACAAAGGACTCTAGGACCATCAAGGGAGAAGAGCACAAGAGGAAGGCAGTGTCACCAGAGATGGAGGCAAAGATGGGGACATGGAGTGCGGTAGTGACTGAAAACACTAGATTCATGGGAAGAGAGTGACTAAGAGATAGTGGCCAGGAGGCAGACTTGCAGAATGTGCCCTTTGGTGGTGTAAATTATTATATATGCCTGAGTGTTTTTTTTTTTTTTTTTTTTTTTTTTTTTATAAAAAGAGCCAAAGTGAATAGAGAAAAATACTGTTCACTGATGATACATTTAATCATTGTGATGAAACAAGTTGTATGATTTGTTGAATGTAAAACTGATGATCTGCCCTGTAAACTTTCACTCATTCCACAATAAAAACTTTAAGAAAAAAAAAAAAAAAAAAGATTGGAGGAAGACTCCGTAAGACCTACAATATATAAATGACTTAACCTTGTTTGCTGAAAGTGAAGAGGACTTGAAGCATTTGCTGTTGAACATCAAAGATCTTCAGCATGAAATACCCATAACACAAAGAAGACAAACCCCTCACAAGTTAATGCATAAAATATTGACTTTTATAGCAGAAATTATTGACAATATCAATATTTTCTCCTTTTATCATGACTCCTGGTTGGTACTGTAGGATCAGCATTGGACTGTGAACCATAAGGTCAGCAGTTCAAAGACCCTTTATGGGCTCTCTATGAGTCAGAATTGACTTGACGGTGCTTAATATCAACAATCATGATGCTATCTACCCAGTTGTGAGGATTATATCTTATTCACATTAAGGTATAACCCACGAAGGTTATCAAAAGGTCTTTGATCTTCATCTTCTAATAAGTGGTTCATATTCCCTTTATTTTAGGCAACAAGGTTTTATCATCTGTATATTGTAACTTGTTAATAAATCTTCCTTTAATTCTAAAAAACAAAACAAAACAAAACAAAAACTCTCAAAATGGTGGAATAATTAAATTTACAGTCCAGAAACAGAGGACCCTAGGACCATCAAGGGTGAAAAGCATAAGTAGAATGTGCACCCTGTTGAGAGAAGTACCAGAGATGGAGCCAGTGACCGGGACGTGGCGAGAGGGAGCAGCTGAGGACTCTAGATTCTTGGTAAGAGAGGGATTGAGAGCTAGTGGCCAGGAGGCAAACTTTCAGAATGTGCCCTTAGGAGGTGTAAATTACTATATATACCTGAGTGCTTAAAAATAAAAAAAGAGCTAAAATGAAAAGAGAGAAATACTGTTAACTAATGGTACATGGAAGGGATTATAATGATTGTAATGCAACAAATGCATATGATTTATTGAATGTAAAATTGATGATCTGCCCTGTAAACATTCACTCAATTCACAATAAAAACTTAAAATAATAATAATAAAAAATATAAAATTCTATGTAGAATGTTGTCTAATGTTATTGTGTGTTTTCTGAGTCACAGAAGGTGTCAAGTACTTTTTCCTTCAAGATGAGTTAGTAAAAGAATCATTTTCTAGCCAGACATAATGTGCGTATGAGAGTAGCACAGTACCAACAGCTAACAAAGAGCTTCAAATGGCTACAAACCTCTAAGTTTATTTTAGTGTAGGCTCATATCTTCTCTTAGCTACTGCAGCTTCAGGTTTCTAGGTTTAACTGTGTCCTTTTTGTTGAGGTATATTATTTGTCCCTACCAATCTGCAAACTGTTAAAAAAAAAAAAAAAAAAAAATTGAGAGAAATAGCTTAATGTGACTAGAATCCCAGAAGAGGAAGAGAAAAAAAAAAAAAAAAAAAAGACAATTTTGATTCAATATTTGGTACCTTGATGCACTGATGACCTCTTCTTCCCATCCCACATGAAAACTCAGGGATGCTCCCATTTTAGTTTTACTATCAACGTAGTGAGGTATGCTTTAATGGAAAAAAGGGAAAATAAGATATATATACATTCTTTCCCTAAAGTGAACATCATCTTAAAATATTTCATAAATCAACATAAAATTAAAAATTATTATAACTAAACTACAAATTGGTGACTAGGAGTTAGTAATTATAGATTGTTATTTTTAGGTGTCATTGAGTCAGTTTTAACTCATAGTAACCCTATACACAACAGAATGAAACACTGCCTGATTTTGAACATCCTCACAGTTATGTTTGAACCCATTGTTTCTGCTACTGTGTCCATCACATTGAAAACGTCCTCTCTTTTACTGACCTTCCACTTGACGAAGCATGATGTCCTTTTCTAGGGATTGGTCTCTTCTGATAACATATCTGAAGCATGAAAGACCAAGTCCCTCCATGCTGACTTCTAAAGAGCATTCTGGCTGTACTTCTTATAATACAGATTTGTTTGTTCCTCTGTCAGTCCCTGACACAGAGGGATAATAATTTTAATAATAATATTAAAATCACTCTGTCACTGCTTTTAATATTATTCTCCAACACCATATGAATTGATTCTTCTCAGACTTTCTTATTCATTGTCCAACTTTCACATGCATATGAGGCTATTGAAGAAAACATGGCTTGGGTCAGGAGCACGTTATTCCTGACACTGTTAACTTTGCTCTTGAACACTTTGATGAGATCTTTTGCAGCAAGTTTGCCTAAGAGATAGTAAAAGAATGTGCAAAAGCTGAACTAAGTGGCCTTGTTTGTGGGAGTCTTGATGTGACCCTGGATAAGTACCAGAGCATAAAGTTGGCTTGAACCACAAGATTGATTGTTCAAACTCACCAGCCACTCCTAGGAAACTCCATACAGGGTGGCTATTAGTTGGAATTACTTGAAGGCACATAACAAGGAGCTCTGGTAGTGTAGTGGTTATGAATCGGCTGCAAGCCACAAGGTCAGCAGTTCCAAACTACCAGCTCGGAAACCCTTTGCAGGGTAGTTATGAGTTGGAACCGATTCCACAGCACCTAACAACAACATTTATAGGCCTGGGAGTGCTGTGGTTCTGTAAGATAAGCATTGGTCGGCTAGCCACAAGGATGGTTGTTCAAGCCCACATGATGCTCTGCAGGAGACAGATGAGGCTTTCTGCTCCCTCAAATATTTACAGCCTTAGAATTGCTCAGTATTGCTAGGAGTCTGAACCAACTTGAAGATACTTAACCATAATAACAATTTACAAGACAGGAGCCCAGGTGACCCAGTGATTAAGTGCTTGACTGCTAACTGAAAGGTTGTGCTTTCGAACCCAACAGCTGCTCTGAGGAAGAAAGATGTGACACTCTGCTTTCATATAGATTTTAATCTTGAAATCCCTATCAGGTGGTTCTATACTGTGCTATGGGGTTGTTATGAATAAAAATTGACTCAACAATGTGAGGTTTTTATTTAGTTACATTTGTGTAGAGTATAAATAAATTGTTTTATCAAAAAGGCAAAAAAACTCAACAACTTAAACTTGAATGTTAGCTCTATGACTCAATTTTAGTAAAGCACTATTGTCTTTTCCCTTTCAATTTTTTGGTTTCGTTGTTTCTGAGTTTTAGAAAAGAGGTCATCCAAGATATGTAGCTTTATTTTCCTATTTCTTTCCTCAGTTAGGGATGTTCATGACTAGGTTTATTGGGAAATATTCACATATTCATAAACTGCTAATCTTCTTTTATGGTGTCTTCTTCCTTCACTGAATTCATGATATTTTTAGAAAGGTTATAACATAATTTTCTCCTTGACTCCTGAGACATGAAGTACAGTTGGTAGTATTTAAAATGTAGTAAGTACTGCTTTAAAAAGTATTAACTGTACTGCATGTCTCAGGAGTCAAGGAGAAAATTATGTTATAACCTTTATTAAAAATATCATGAATTCAGTGAAGGAAGACCACCACCAGTTATTGTTGTTGTTGTTATGTGCCATGGAGTTGCTTCCGACTCATAGCGACCCTGTACAGGGTTTCCGAGGCTGTAAATCTTTACGGGAGCAGAAAGCCTCATCTTTTTCCCATGGAACAGCTGGTAGTTTCAAACTGCTGACCGTGAGATTAGCAGCCTGATTCGTAACCACTACGCTACCAGTAGTTATTAAGAAATACATAATTAATGATTTGTCATCTAAGTTCCTTCCTAAATATAAAAGATGTATTCCATATAATTATGGTATATAAATCATGGGCCTAATCACTCAATTTTTAAAAACCTTTTATTGTGAATTGAGTAGAGGCTTACAAAACAGATCATCAGGCCCATATTCATCAAATTTATCACTTCTGACATTACAATAATTACAATCACTCCATGTACCATTCACTTTTTTCCCTGACTCCCTTCCCCCACTTGTGGTTCAAACTGACTTTGAAGTCCAGCGCATTAACCCACAGCGCCACATCATAGCTATCATAGAATTCTTCAATTAGCAAGAACATATTTTCTTAACTTTTTATTTTTTTTAAATTTTCTTAACTTTTTACAACGTGGTCTAAAGCATATGTATCCTTTTGTTGATGACTAATTCTATTGAGCATAATGTCCTCCAGTTCATCCATGTGAGGTATTTTGCAGATTCTTTATTATTCTTCAATTTTATGTAATATTCCATTGTATGTGCTAAAGTTTTACTATTTTTCTATTAATGAATATTTAGACTGTCTCCATCTTTTTTGCTGTAGTGCTGAAATGAACACGTTGTTGTTGTTAAGTGCTGTCAAGTTGGTTCCGACTCATAGTGACCCTACATAGGGTTTCTGAGGAGAGACTAGTGAGTTTGAACCACTAGCATTGTGTTAGTTGAGTGCTTATCCTACGGTGACACACTAGGACTGAAATGAACATGGGTGTGCACATATCTAGTCTCAACTCTTATTTCTTGAAGATATATACCTAGTAGAGGGATTCCTGGGTCATAAGGTATTTCTATTTCCAACTCTTTGAGAGTTCATCATACCATTTTTCACAGTGGTTGCACCATTTTACAGTTCCACCAACAGTGTAGGAGAGTCCCAATCTCTCCATACCCTCACCAGCATTTAATATTTTCTGTTTGTTTGTTTGTTTGTTTTTGCTATTAATACTGGAGTAAGACGATCTCTAATTATTCTTTTGCTTTTCAGTTTTATAATGGCTGATGGGAAGGAGCTCTGGTAGTGTAGAGGTTATGAGTTGGACTACTAATCTGAAGCTCAGCAGTTCTAAACTACCAGCCTTTCTGCAGGAGAAAGATAAGGCTTTCTGATCCCATAAAGATTTGCAGCCTCAGAAACCTGATATAGAGTCACTATGAGTAGGAATCTACTCCATGGGACACCACCACCACCAATGAGAGTCCTGGTGTGACGCTGTAGGATAAGCACTCCACCATAAGGTTGGTGTGAACCACAGTGTCGGTGGTTCAAACTCATCAGCTGCCTCCTCAGAAACCTTCATCAGGGTCACTATGAGTCAGAACCGACTCAACAGCACATAACAACAACAACAACAACAACAACAACAACGGCTAATGGGAGTACTGGTGTGGCACTGTAGAATAAGCACTGGACTACAAGGTTGGAACTGCAAGGTCAGTGGCTCAAAGCAGCAGCTCCTCGGAAATCCTATACAGGGTTGATATGATTTGGAACCAACTTGATGGCACGTAATAATGGTCAATGATTGTGAGCATTTCTTCAAGTGTTTGTTGGCTACCTGAATGTCTTTGGTGAAGTGACTGTTCATATCCTCTGCCCATTTTTTTTGTTTAATGTTTTATTATGAATTATATGAGAGTTCACATGAGAGAACTTTAGTTTTACATTCATTCTATCGTATATCGTTTCATTGCCATGGTTCCAATCCCCTCTATGCATCATCAACAGACCCCTACACTCCCCACCCCTCCTCAGTCTTCAGCGAACAGTCCCTCTCCGTTTCTGGATCCAAAGTCCCCAGCCGCTTCTTCACTCCAAGTCATCGACTCTGCCTCTATCTTGGGCCTTGCTACTTCTCTGTATAGGGTCCAACTCTCTGCTCTTCTCCGTTGGTGGTCCTAGAGACCTCCGCTTCTAGATTGGAGAGTTAATCACTCCCTTCCTTGCTATAAAATGTCTACCTTTACATTTCCAACCCTCACAATCAATCCTGATAACAATTATTCATTATTGTATCACAAGTGACCCATCTGCGTTTCATTTCATCAGCTCTGGCTAGACAGATTGGATAGTACTCACTGGAGATTCTTCCTTCCTCCATGCTCCCTGGCTCTAGGTCCCCTCTTGAAAGCTTGTAAGCCAGTCACTTCTTCCCTTTGCAGTCCCCCCCCCACACACACACACACACATTTTGGGTATCCAATGTCCAAGTTGCCCATCTCTGTCTACTCTGTGTGTGGAGGGGGTGGGAATGATTCTTGCTGTAAGGATTTGTTTCCTCTGCCCATTTTTAAATTGGATTATTTGTCTTCTATTTTGTAGGCATTTAAGTATTCTATAAAATTTTGAGAGTAGTCCTTTATCAGATAAGTCACTGCAAAATATTTTTTCCCAGTCTGTGGATTCTTTTTTTTACTATTTTGGTGAAATTCTTTGGTACACATAATTATCTAATTTTCAGGACCTAGTCATCTATGGTGTCTTTTGTTGGTATATTTTCAGTTTATGTTTGATAGTGTATTTATGCCATATTTGTCCTAAATTTCTCTCTAGTTTTTCATTGATGATCCATAAAGTTCTTGTTTTTACATTTAGGTTTTTAATCCAGTTTAAGGTCATTTTTATATAAGCTGCGAGATATGGGTTTTGTGTCATTTTTCTGCAAGTAGATTTCCAAATTTTACAACACCATTTGTCAAAGAGCCTATCTCTTCTCTATTTAGTGCATTTTGGCCCTTTGTAGAAGATCAACTGACTGTAGGTGGATGGATTTACTTCTGGGTTTTCAAGTCTGTTCAATTTCTCTGTGTGTCTTTCATTGTACAGATAACAGGCTGTTTTGAGGACTGTGGCTCTGTAGTAGGATTTGAGATCAGAAAGTGAGACACCTCCTACTTTGTTCATTTATTATAATACTTTCCTTATTTGGGGTCTCTTTCCCTTCCATAGAAAATTAGTGATAAGTTTTTCCATCTCTTTAAAGAATGATGTGGTATTCTGGATTGGGATAGCATTATATCTATGGATTGTTTTAGGTAGTGTCGACACTTTCACAATGCTAAGTCTTCCTATCCACACAAAGGGAATATTCCTCCACCTTTTTTTTCTTTTCTATGTTGAATTCATTTTTTTTTTTTTTTTTT
>NW_006408751.1:2055959-2066957 GCF_000296735.1 Chrysochloris asiatica
GTATTGTCCATTTCTGATATTCTATTATTAATCGTTTGGACCTCTTTCTGTAGGTTTTGAATTCTTTTCAATGCTCTGTCTATCTTATTTGATTGTTCCTGTAGCACTTTCCTGACTTCTTCCTTATTTTTCTCAACTGCATTGTATAGTGTTTTGATAATTTTTGTAATCATTTTTAGGAATTCCTTCTCAGGCATTTCCAAAGCCTGCCCATCTTCCAGTATGGGGTGTAGGTCTCATTCCAGCTCATTTGCCTCAGTCACTTTATCTCATTTCTGGACATGTGCAGATATGTGCACCTGCTTCTGTTTTTTGGGCATCTTCAGGGGTTATCTGTGGACTTAGTACTTAGATATGGGTATGTATTTTGGTATTTTTTATGCTTTCTGAATGCCTCCAGGTAGATATGATCAAGAAATGGGCTTCCCTTTTCACTCTTCTTCCTGAGAAGTTTCAAGATACCACTGTTGGTCATTTTGAAGTAACTTAGGATTTAATTTTCAGCCTATTTCCTCTTTTGTCTGCTTGTCCCACTCCACAATCCCTGTTCAGGCCTTTTTTTCTAGTTTGAAACAGTTCAGGGCTGCCTGTGGCCATTTGGTTTTAATTGGAAACTGTCTTTTTAAATTTTGAGGAGATCTGTGTGCATGCGTATTAGAACCCTCCGAGGGTGGGGCTGGAGTGCCCACTAGCTCAGGCACCCCTATAGTCACCAGATGGAGGTACACAGACAGCAAGGGACCAACGAACGAATAGATAACAAAAGAAGAGAATGTTCGCACCTTTATCTCAGTGGTTCTGCCAGGCGTCTGTGGCCACTCCAATCCTTCCCCTGCTTGGTCTCACCCAAGATTGCGACCCCTCAAACAACCGAGCATCCTTGACTAGAAAGCAATAAATTTCTTGCTTCTGCCACAAATTCCCCCAGCTGTAAACCTTCCAACCTTCTAAATATTCCTCTACATGTGGTTCAGAGTTCTGGGACTATCGCCTGAGCCTGCTTGGTCGGGTATTCTGTGTTGTTGCTGGCGGAGCTCCTTTACTGCACTTCCACCCGATCCACCATCTTGTTTGTTCTCTCTATTCCTCCACTTTGCAAGTCTTTTTTTTTGTTTCTTGTAGTAGTGTTTTGTAATTTTATTTATATAAGTCTTTTGTTTCTCTGGGTAGATGTATGTATACTCAAGTATTTCATCTTTTTGTTGGCTATTGTAAATGATATTGCTTTCCTGATTTCCTCTTCAGCTATCTCGTTATTAGTATAAAGGAATCTAACTGATCTTGTACCCTGCCACTTTGCTGAATTTATCAATGAGTTCCAATAATTTCCATTCATAACCTTAGGAATTTTCTAAGTATAGGATCATGTTGTCTGTAAATATAAAGAGTTTTACTTCTTCCTTGTCAATTTGGATGTCTTTAATTCCTCTTTCTTGTCTTATTGCTCTGGCTAGGACTTTCAGCACACTATTGAGTAGGAGTGGTGATAGAGAACATCCTCTTCTGGTTCCTGTTCAAAAGGGGAATGACTTCAGTTTCTCACCATTGAGAGTGATGTTGGTTGTTGGTTTTATATGTTGTTGTTGGTAAGTGCTATTGAGTGTGTTCTAACTCATAGTGACCCTGTATATGGTTTTCAACGAGCATCTGGTGGATTTGAACAGCCGACCTTGTAGTTCAAACTGACCTTGTGATCCAGTGCAGTATCCTGCAGTGCCATATCAGGACTCCATTGGTTTTCCATATATGCCTTTAAATATGTTGAGGAATTTTCCTTCTATTCCTGTTTAATTGAATGTTTTTATCAGGAATAAGTGTTAGATTTTTTCAAATGACTTTTTTTGCATCAATTGATACTGTCAGGTGATTTTTTTTCTTTCTTTTATTTAGGTAGTGGATGACATTAATTGTTTTTCAATATTGGATTATCCCTGCATACTTGAAATGAAGTCTACTTGGTCATGAGGTATTAATTTTTTGATATATTGTTGCATTCTATTTCTTAGGATTTTGTTAATAATTTTTGTATATATGTCCATAAGGAATATGGTCTATAATTTTCTTTCTTAATGATATCTTTGCCTAGTTTTGGTATCAGAGTTATGCTTGTTTTATAAAATGAATTTGGGAGTTTTATATATTATGTAATAGTGTGAGTAGAATTGGTGTCAGTCTTCTCTGAATGTTTGGGAGAATTCACCTGTAAAGCCATCTGTGCCTGGACTTTTTGTAATTGGGAGTTTTTTAATGACTTCATCAATTTCTTCTCTTGTGATAGGTCTTTTCAAGTATTCTACTTCATCCTGTGTTAGTTTAGGTAAATTGTATGTTTCTAGGAATTTGTCCATTTCTTCTTGGTTTTCAAATTTGTTGCAGTAGAATTCTTTATAGTAATTTTGTTATTATCTTTTTTATTTCTGTTAGATCTGTCATGATGTCACCCATATCACTTCTTTTTTGTGTAACTTTTGTCTTCTCCTTCTCTTTTTTTAGATTTGCCAATGGTTTGTCAATTTTATTAATCCTTTCAAAGAACCAACTTTTTGTCTTACTGATTCTATTTTTATTTTCTATTTCATTTAATTCTGCTGTGATCTTTATTATTTTTTTTTTACTAGTGACTGTATGCTTACTTTCTTGCTCTTTTGCTAACCATTGAAGCTATTTGGCTAAGGTGTTGATTTGTGTTCTTTTTTTCTTTCTGGATATGGACATTTATTGCTATAAATTGCCTTCTGAGCACTGTTTTTCTATGTCTCAAAAGTTTTGGTGGGTTGTATTTTCATTATCTTTTGATTCAAGAGATATTTTTATTTCATTTCTTATTTGATAGATTACCCAGTAGCTTTTAAGCAGGGTGTTGTTCAATTTTCATATATTTGATTCCCCCCCCTTTGATCTTCCTATGGTTGATTTCTATTTTATAGCATTGTATTCTGAAAAGATGCTGTGTAGTATTTTGATGTCTTTAAATTTATTGAGGTTTGCTTTGTGGCCTATCATGTAGTCTCTTCTGGAGAATCTTCCATGTACACTGGAAAAGAATGTATATTGACCTCTTGTTGGGTTGAGTGCTCTGTATATGTATATGAGGTCAAGTTGGTTGATTGTCTTATTTAGGTCTTCTGTATCTTTGTTGACTTTGTTTCTATTTGATCAGAAATGATGCATTAAAATCTCCCAATGACATTTAACAACAACAACAATTGTGGAGTTGTCTAATTATTTCTTCAGTTCTAATAGTTTGATTTATGCATTTTGAGACTTTCATTAGGGTGCATACATATTTATTATGATTATGTCCTCTTGTTCAATTGAACCCTTAATCATGATACAATGTTCTTCTTTGTCTCTTATGCTGGTTTTTGCTTTAAAATCTATTTTATCAGAAATTAATATTGCCACTCCTAATTATTTTTGATTGTCACTAGTTTGATGGCTTTTTACCATCCTTTGATTTTTAGTCTATTTCTGTCTTTGTGTGAAAGATGTGTCTATTGTAAAGAGCATATTGAAGGGTCCTGTTTTCTCACCCATTCTGCTGTTCTCTGTCTTTTGAATTGTGTATTTAATCCATTGACATTCAGTATAATTATTGATAGGTATGAATTGATTGCGGTTATTTTGTAAGGTGTTTTTTTTTAATGATGCTGCTGATTTCTTTGTTCCACAAAGTTTTCTGCACTGGTTTTACTTTGTGAATTTTCTTTTCATTTTCTCCATTTTTGTTGTTAAGGTCTACTAAATTTTTATGATTTTTTTCCTTTTTTATTTTGAAGTGGTGTATTCATTTTCTTTGAGGCTACCCAGCAATTTATTACAATTTCCACCTGTTTAAAACAGTCTGTTTAATATTGAAATCTATTTGAATTCCTTGCCAATTCTAATTTCTGTATCTACACTGTTCCTTCTTTTTGCTTCGTAGTTGACTTCATTATAAATTGACATTTCTTGTTAGATTTATATGCAACTATTTCATATTTTTTTTGGTGGCTAATGTAAGTTTAAGTTAAGAAATAACAGATCTGTGTTGGGAGAAGTGCAGCCAGAGTGCTCCTTGGAGGTCAAGATGGCCAAACTTTGATGCTCATACTTCGGACTTATTGTCAGGAGGGACCTTCTCCACTGGAGAAGGATATTATGTTTGGTAAGGTAGAGGGACAGAGGAAAAGAGGAAGAACCCCAGTGAGATGGATTGGCCAAGTGGCAGCCTCAATGGGCTCAAGCATGGCAACAATAGTGAGGTTGGCCCAGGATCGAGCAGTGTTTCGTTCTGCTGTGCATAAGGTCGCTATGAGTCAGCACCGACTTGATGGCTCCTAACAACAAATAAAATATCTGGATTGAGTATTGGGTGGTATTGTCACGTGTGTTAATCACAATCTGTTGTCTGCTGTTATTGGGTCTCAGTCCAAAGAGCACCCTTTAGTATTTTTTGTAAAGCTAGTCTTGCTATTAAAGAGTCCTTTAAGGCTCTCTGCTCCTCCCCGTTCGACAGGCAACCTCAGCTTCTCTTGCAGTACCAGCTGCATCCCTGAGATAGGATGGTGAAGGTTGGAGTCAATGGATTTGGAGGTATTGGGTGCCTGGTCACCAGGGCTGCTGTTAACTCTGGCAAAGTGGAGGTTTTTGCCATCAACGACCCCTTCATGGACCTCAACTATATAATATACATGTTCCAGTATGATTCCACTTATGGCAAAGTTCAATGGCACTGTCAAGGCTGAGAACAGGAAACTTATCATCAATGGGAAGCCCATCTCTATCTTCCAGGAGTGAGATCCCACCAACATCAAGTGGGGTGATGCTGGTGCTGAATATATTGTAGAGTCCACCAGTGTCTTCATAACCTTGGAAAAGGCTGGGGCTCACTTGAAGTGTGGTGCCAAAAGGGTAATCATCTCTGCTCCTTCTGCTGATGCCCCCATGTTTGTGATGGGCGTGAACCATGAGAAGTATGACAACTCGCTCAAGATTGTCAGCAATGCCTCCTGCACCACCAACTGTTTGGCCTCCTTGGCCAACGTCATCCATGACAAATTTGGCATCATGGAGGGACTCATGACTACAGTCCATGCCATCACTGCCACCCAGAAGACTGTGGATGGTCCCTCTGGGAAACTGTGGCATGATGGCCATGGGGCTGCCCAGAACATCATCCCTGCATCTACTGGTGCTGTCAAGGCTGTGGGCAAGGTCATCCCTGAATTGAATGGGAAACTCACTGGCATGGCCTTCCATGTCTCCACTCCTAATGTGTCTGTCATGGACCTGACCTGCCACCTAGAGAAACCTGCCAAATATGATGACATCAAGAAGGTGGCAAAGCAGGCATCAGATGGATCCCTAAAAGGCATCCTGGGTCACACTGAAGACCAGGTCGTCTCCTGTGACTTTAACAGTGACACCCACTCTTCCACTTTTGATTCTGGGGCTGGCATTGCCCTCAATGACCACTTTGTCAAGCTCACTTCCTGGTATGACAATGACTTCAGCTATAGCAACAGGGTGGTGGATCTTATGATCCACATGGCCTCCAAAGAATAAGACCCCCCTGGACCACTAGCCCCAGCAACAGCACTAAAGGAAGAGAGAAGCCTCAGCTGCTGGGAGTCCTTACCCCAACTCTAATCCCCCTACACATTGAGAAGCTCCCATCCTCAGTTTCCATCCAGACTCCCTGGAGAAGGAGAGGGGCTTAAAGAGCCCAGTCTTGTCATGAACCATCAATGTAATAAATACAAAGTAATAAAGTACACTATCCAGCACCCCCCTCCCCCCAAAAAAAAGAGTCCTTTAATTTAGAGTTATCTGGAAATGTTCTAATTTCATCATCATATTTGAAGGACAGCTTTGCTGGGTATATGAATCTGGGTTGGAAATTTTTTTCTTTCAGAGTTTTGCTTATGATATCCCATTGCCTTCTCACCTGCATGGTTTCTACTGAGTAATCAGAGCTTAATCTTATTGGTGCTCCTTTATAGGCAACTTTTTGTTTTCCTAAGCTGCTATCAGGATTCTTTCCTCATCTTTAGTTTTGGAATGTTTCATTATGATATGTCTTAGTGATTCTCTTTTGGGATCTATCCTGTTTGGGGTTTGTTAAGATTCTTGAATGCTTATCTTCTTTGTCTTTTATGATGTTAGGGAACTTTTCTCCCAACAACTGCTTTTTTTTGTCTCTTTCTGTTATGGAATGGTGTCCCACATAGTTCATGCTTTTTTTTTTTTTTTCAGATTTCTCTTCTAGCTTATTAGTATTGAATTTAGTTTCAAATTTACTAATCCTGGCTTCCATTGCTTTGAAAATACCCAGTTGTGCTTTTAATGTATTGTCAGTTTCAGAGACATTAGTATTAATCTTCTGGATTTCTAACTGCAGGTTTTGCACTGTTTCAAAATTTGAATTTATGTTGTCTGTTTGTTCTTGCAGTGTTTTCTTGAGATTTTCTGATTTTCTTTTCTGTTGTTTTTTTGTTTTCCGTTGATTTTTTGTAGGTACCAGAACATCATTCTTTTGAATTCTTTTTCAGCTAATTCCGTTACCTTTTCTTCCAAGAGCTAAAATATGACCTTGAATACATTGCGCCTGAATTTAGAGATCATCTTAAGAAGAGTTTTGATACATTAAACACTGAAGACCAAAGATCAGAAGAGTTGTGGGATGACATCTAGAACATCATGGAGGATGAAAGCAAAAAGTCATTAAGAAGACAAGAAAGAAGGAAAAGATCAAAATGGATGTCAGAAGAGACACTGAAACTTGCTCTCCAGCATAGAGATGCTAAAGCAAATGAAAGAAATGAGGAGGTACAAGAGCTGAACAGAAAATTTCATAGGTCAGCTCGAGAAGACAAAGTCAAATATTACAATGAAATTTCCAAAGTTCTTGAGTCAGAAACCCAAAAGGGAAGAACACGCTCAGCATTTCCCAAGCTGGTGGAACTGAAGAAAAAATTCAAGCCTCGGCTTTCATTATTGAAGGATTCTCTGGTCAAATTATTGAGTGATGCAGAAAGCAGCAAAAGAAGAGGGAAGAAATATAAAAAGTCACTGTACCAAAATAGAGAGTGGAGAGTAGTTAATAAATATCGAAAGGGAAAATATAAAAATAACTGGGGAAATGAGTGAAAGAAGTAAAAAAAAAAAAAAAAAGAGAGATAAAAATGATAAAATTTAAGGCAATGGAAAGAGAATTAGAAAGAGTGTAAGAACAAACAATGAAACAACAAATGGAAAAAAGAAAACCAAACCCAACAACACAAACTAAAACAGTGCTGTTGGACTCAGACAGGAGAAAACTCTGTGGGTCTCCTACAAACCAGGGATATAATGAGGTGGGTGTGGGAGTTCCTGACTCTAGACGGAGGTCTAGTTGGTCTCAGTGTTATACATGTTCAGGGCACTCAATCTGGAAATAGTTTATGGGGACTCTTGATGGAGCTAGATTCACTGTCTGTTAGAACTAGCGGGCAACATAGTCATAACGCTGGTCTGGCAGCTCTGAGTGTTCTGTGTATTCTCAGCTGAACCTACCTGAATCCAGGCACCAAAACAGTTCACCAAAGTGGCACAGCTGGGACCCCACCTTACACTGGCATGGCTTTTAACTATGTGGCTCCAAATTCCTGGAGAGCAGGGTCTATGCTGGGGATGGATGATGGTAGGAGCTGGCCACACTTCTGGTTACCAGGGGTGCATGGAGGAAAAGAAGGAACACACTTTTCCAGTCACCTGTGTGACTCCATTTTGCCAGGCCACCCTCTGTTGCGAAAGCTGCTCACAGAGTTTCAAGATGGTGGTGGCACGTCGGGTCGGTCGTTTACCAATCAGTCTCCTTCTCTCGCTGTCCCTACAAAGCTCTTCTTTCAGAAAGCACTCAACCTACTTCTCTGACCTTTCTTCTGAAGTTCAGAGGTCCTGGATTTTCATCTGTGTCTGTTTTTTATTTGGTCTTTCATATCTTTGTTATAAAGGGTCTTTGTAGTGAGCCTGCCTATTCCACCATATTACCAGATGTCTTCTAATCACTTAATCTTATTCACAAGTGTTTGTTGTTTACAGATATTAATTTGATCTTGATAATTGTTTTAATACATTACTTCCTGTTTCATATTTGTAAAGAATGATTATCTATATTACTGTCACCTATTTAGTACTGCTGATGTTGTTGTTGTTAAGTACCATGGAAATGGTTCTGACTCATAGTGACCCTGCACAGGGTTTCTGAGGCTATAAATCTTTACAAGAGTAGAAAGCCTTATCTGTCTCCAGTAGAACTGCTGATAGGATTTCCATATTAACTAAACCAAACCCATTGCTTTGGAGTCAATTCCCATTCATAGTATTTCTGTTGCACAGAATTGAATGGCCCCAGAGTGTTTCCAAAGCTGTAAATCTTTATGGAGGAAGAGTGCCACATCTTTCTCCCTCAAAGCAGCTGCTGGATTCAAATTGCTCTTTTTTCAGTTAGCAGTCAAGTGCTTTAACCCCTGTGTCACCTAGGTTTCATTTCTTATTATATACATTTTTTTTTTAACGTAAATTTTTCTTCTGGAAGTAGTATTTTTCAAGCTGAAGACTGCTCTTCTACAATTGTTTTTTACCTGTTAAGTCACTATTTCCACATTTATAATAGGGTAAAGATATCAGGCTTCAGTTTAGATTACGACAGTACCTAATGTCTTTTCCATATTTGCTTCAAGCAATGAGACATGGAATTTTATGAATTCCAATATGTATATTTTTCCAGCTGTAGTATTTTATTTGCAATTGGAAATTACCAGTTGAAGTATCACTTTTCTCATGAAAAATTTCCGAATACTAAATCCTAGCAGCTAAAGCTGATTTCAGTTACTCAAGTAGCATATTTCTTTACGTATAAAGTAGAATTTTTTAAATGTTCTTTTCAGTTATTTCCATTGATACTTCTAGATCAGTTCTTTATATAAATATATAGATAGAGGTTTACTTGTTTCTCAGAAAGATGTTCATTTGTGCTTTATTGACTATGTAAAGGCTTTTGATTGCATGGATCATGACAAACTATGGGCAACATTGAGAAGTATGAGTATTTTGGAACACTTAATTGTGCTCATAAGGAACCTGTACACAGAACAACAGACAGTTGTTTGAACAGAACAAAGGAAAATTTTAATTTCTTTGGTTTAAAATTAAGAAAGGTGTGTTCCAGGGTTGTATTGTTTCACCATATTTATTCAGTTTGTATGCTGAACAAATAATCAGAGAAGCTGAATTATATGAAGAAAAACATCGCATTAGGATTGGAGGAAGTATCATTAACAACCTGTGATATGCAGATGATACAACCTTGCTTGCTGAAAGTCAAGAGGACTTAAAATGCCTTTTGATGAAGATCAAAGACCACAGCCTTTGGTATGGGTTGCACCTTAATGTAAAGAAAACCAAAGTCCTCACCACTGGCCAATAAAGAACATTCATATAAATGGAGAAAAGATTGAAGTTGTCAAGGACTTCATTTTGCTTGGATCAACCATCAACACTCATGGAAGCAGCAGTCAAGAAATCAAAGGATATATTTTACTGGGCAAATATGCTGCACATGCCCTCTTTAAAGTGTTAAAGAGCAGAGATATCAGTCTGAGGACTAAGGTGCACCTGACCCAAGCCATGTTATTGGACAGTGAATAGGGGGACTGTAGAAGAATTGATGCATTTGAGTATGGTGTTGGAGAGAATATTGAAAGTACCATGGACTGCCAAAAGAACAAATAGATCTGTCTTGGAAGAAATACAGCTAGAGTGCTCCTTGGAAGCCAAGATGGCCAGACTTAGTCTTTCATACTTAGGACATATTGTCAATAGGGACCAGTCACTGGAGAAGTAGATCATGTTTGGTAAAATGGAGGATCGGAGAAAAAGAGGAAGACCTCCAACAAGATGGATTGGCACAGTGACAGCATCAATGGGCTCAAACGTAGCAACAATTGTGAGGTTGGCCCAGGATTGGGCAGTGTTTCCTTCTGTTGTGCATAAGGTTGCTATGAACTGGTACCAATTTGATGGCACTTAACAGCAACGTATATATATGGAGTTCTGGTGTGGCGCTCTGTGCTAATGTATTGGACTGCAAAATTGGTTTGAACTGCAAGGTCATTGATACAAGCTCACCAGCAGCAACTCAGAATCCCTATACAGGGTTGCTCTGGGTCAGAATGGACTCAACGGCGCTTAACAACAATAGCATACACACACACACACACACACATACACACATACATATATTTGTTAAGTGCCAATCTTATCCTATAGCACCACACAGGAGTCTAAATGTTGTTGTAAAGTGTCATGGAATTGGCTTTGACTCACAGAAACCCTTTACAGGGTTTCCAAGGGCCAGCTGGTAGATTTGAAAGGTCATCTTTGCAATCCAAACCAACATTGGAGTCAAGTGCTTATCCTATAGAGCCACACCAGGAATCTGTTCCATACACATATGTATATATGGTGGTGATGGCTGTATGCCATGGAGTCAATTCCAAACTCATAGTGACCCTGTATAGGGTTTCTGAGCCTGCAAATCTTTACGAGAGCAGAAAGCCTCATTTTTATCCCACAGAATGGTTGGTAGTTTTGAACTGCTGATCTTGAAGTTAGCAGCCCGACTGTAACCACTACAATACCAGAGCCCTATATGTATATATGGAGTCTTGGTATGGCATGTAGGTTAATGCTTTGGACTGCAAAGTCAGTTTGCACCACAAAGGCAGCTGTTCAAGCTCACCCTATACAGGGTCGCTATGGGTTTCTACGTATTACACCCACATGTATATATGTTGTTATTGGTAATTGCCACCGAGTTGCCTCCAACTCATAGTGACCCTGTATAGGGTTTCCAGGGAGCACTTGGTGAGTTTGAATCACCGAACTTGTGCTTATCCTACGGTGCCACAGACTCTCTCTCTTTCTGTATACACACACACACACACACACACACACACACACACACACACACAT
>NW_006408751.1:2067057-2122806 GCF_000296735.1 Chrysochloris asiatica
TATATACACATATATTGTTATATATTTATTGTTGTTGTTAAGTGTCATGGAGTCAGTTACAACTCATAAATACCCTGTAAAGGGTTTCCAAGGAGCACTGGTAGCGTAGTGGTTACGAATCAGGCTGTGAACCTTAAGGCCAGAAGTTTGAAACTACCAGCCGCTCCGCTGGAGAAAGATGAGGCGTTCTGCTCCCATAAAGATTTACAGCTTTGGAAACCCTGTACAAGGTCGCTATGGGTTGGAACAGACTTGAAGGCACTTAACAATAACAAAGGGTTTCCAAGGTGGCTGGTGGATTTGAACCTTCAACGTTGTAGTTCAAACTGACATTACAGTCAAGTGTTTATCCTATAGCGCCATGCCAGGACTTTTTCTCTCTCTCCCTCTACATATACATATAGTTGTTGGTAAGTGTCACCTAGTTGCCACACCACATAGCAACCCTTTATTGGGTTTTCAAGGAGAAACTGGTGTGTTTGAACAATCAACCTTGCAGTTAGCAGTCCAGTGCTTATCTGACAGCACCACATATGTATATATGGAGTCTTGGTATGGCACTGTCGGATAATGCACTGGATTGCAAGGTCCATTGGAACCACAAGGTTGTCCATTCAAATTCACCAGCCACTCCTCAGAAAACCTATACAGGGTTGTTATGAGTTGGAACTGACTCCATGGCACACCATCACTATGACCTTTGACACAATGGAGTACTGGTGTGGTGCTGTAGGATAAGCATTGGACCACAAGGTCAGTTTGAACCTCAAGATTGGTGGTTCAAACTCACCAGCCACTCCTCAGAAACCACATACAGGGTCGCTACTGACTTGATGGCACTTAACAACAAGAATTGACAACAATTTCATTTAAATATATGAAAAAGAGTCATCTGACTATGCTGGTTACAGTGAGTAGTGCCTCAGTTAAAAGATGTTCTAATTTCTTTTTGTGTATATATACATATATAAACCATCTCTCTTTTCTCAGAAGAATCTGAAACTTTGTAAAGAAATAGAGTAAGTTATGTTAGCTCATATTATAGAGTTTTGGAAAAGCCCACCAACAAAATTCTTTACTTTGCAACTTTAATTAAAGGTGTTATGTGATTTTAAGCTTATCATTTACTAATAATGAGGTGTTTTTTCCCTATGTCATCTCAGAGGAAGAGCAGTACAAAAACATAACATTTCCAAAACCCAGTTCAATGGTAAAGTGCATTACTGTTTAGTCGTTGGAGGGTTGTGCTTAGCTTTCATCTCCATGTTGAAGCATCTTCTAAAACTCTGCTTGTCATTTTTGTTTCAAATAGTATGAATGACAAAAAACAACAACAACGTATAAATTGAAGTCTCCAATTGCAAATATAATTATATTTATAGAATTGGGAGAACAGTGGCAAAATCTCAAAAACAGCCCATGTTGTGACAATGCATGGGCTCCCACTTGTATAGATAATGGATTTTATGCTCCTAGGCTGTTATGTTACTTTAGTCTGATTCTAGCCAGCCATTGAGAATGATAATTGAATTGATTGTCTCAGCATTAGCTGACATACTATGACTAAATATTTTCACTTAGGAAACAGGCCATTCAAAATACTATACCTATAATTGCTGCTATTCCATTCTCTTTCAATGTTAAGTCCCCATACATGTTAGAATTAAATGTTTTCTTTATGTGCAGAACGTTCTTTGAGAAATGGAACTTTATTCAAAATGTGTAAATGGTCTTTTTAAGTCTTCTAGTTTCTTTCCATTGACACTGTTTCTTTCAACTGTCTCATTTAGGTGGTTTATGACTAAGAGTCTCACAATTAAATAATACCTGTTTCCCCAGACATTTATACAAGAGTGTATGATACACTCTGCTCTTTTCCCTCTAGCCCAGTCCTTTGACACCTGAAAATATTTCTCATTTCAGGAAATTAGCTAATCATGAAATGTGGCCAGGAGTTGAAATAAAATCAATGGCAACTAACAACAGCAACAACATTAATTCTAAGTTAAATAAAGTCATGTAATATTCAGTTTAAGGTGAAGAAGTGAGAAAAACCTTAAAGCCACGGCACCAGGTCAAACAAGGGTTAGCAAAGTTTGTAATAGGTGGTGCTGGGGAATAGTGCAATGCTGGGTTTGCGTAGTTCATCTCTCTAAGTCCATTTTCCACATCTATAAAAAGGTGTTGACATTGCCTTCTTTTATTATTTTTAAGATATACAAATGAGCTATTATCAAAAGACTCTTATCACAGTACCTGATACTCTAAGTATATTACTATCATTATTATCACTGCATCACTGCTCCAAGTCAGTAAAAAGATTCAGTAACAACAGATTGTTAGATTTTTGTGTCTGACATAATGGAATAAGATAGAACAAAGTTATCCACCTAATGCAAAAAAGAAAACAGGATAAAATGTTTGAAATCAAAAATTGGACAAGAGGCAGGATAGGACGGTGATTCCCAAAGACAAAAAACAATTGAAACTAATCCTGTAATTATCTTAACTTTCTGCCTGGAAATACATTCTGGAACATGATGCAGGGAAGAGGATCCCAGCAGAGCATTTAGGTCTTGCATCAATAGCTAAAAGGTTTTGCATCAATAAAAGTTTGCAGGGCAAACTTGAATTCTAATATGTAAGTGTATATGGTAAAACTACTCAAGGCCAGGAAAAGAACAATCAAAAACCTGTATGCTGAATATAGAATGGGGAGATGTTGACCTCTGATCAGCCAGAATACAGAATCCTGTTGATATCCTAGAGAAATAATAGAGAACTCAGAAAAGTCATGCCTCAGTTGTTGTTGTGAGGTGCAATCGAGTCAGTACCAACTCATAACGACCCGAAACATTGTCTGATCCTGGGCCAACCTCACTACTGCTACCACTCTTGAGCCCATTGATGCTGCCACTTTGCCAATCCATCTCACTGGGGGTCTTCCTCTTTTTCTCTGACCCTCCCCATTACTAAACATAGTATCCTTCTTCAGTGACTGGTCCCTCCTGAAAATGTGTCCAAAGTATGAAAAACAAAGTTTGGCCATCCTGGCCTCCAAAGAGCACTCTGGCTGCATTTCTTCCAACACAGATCTGTTGGTTCTTATGGCGGCACATGGCACTTTCAATATTCTCCTCCAACACCATAACTCAAAAACATCTATTTTTTAAAAATATTTTATTGTGAATTATATGATAGTTTACATGGAAGAACTTTAGTTTTACATTAATTCCATCTTATATCATCTCACTGTCATGGTTCCAATCCCCTCCATGCATCATCAACCACCCAAAGGGTATATCCCAGGAACCCGCCCCCTACACTTCCCCCTCCTACCCCCCAGTTTTCAGCCCACAGTCCCTTTCCCTCTCTGGGTCCAAGGTCCCCAGTCGCTTCATCATTCCACATCATCATCTCTGTCTCTATCTCAGGCATCTCTGTTTCTCTGGGTAGGGTCCCGCTCTCGCTCTTCTCCGTTGATGGTCCCAGAGGCCTCTGCTCCTATCCTGGAGAAATAATCACTCCCTTCCTTGTTACAAAACTTCTACCTTTGCATTTCCAACTTTCAAAATCCATCCTGATAAGCATTATGCACTACAGTATCATGGGTTACCCATCTGTATCTCCTTTCATCAGCTCCGCCCAGACAGATTGAATAGTACCTACTGGAGATTCTGCCTTCTGCCATGCTCCCTAGCACCAGGTTCCCTCTTGAAAGCTTGTAAGCCAGTCACTCCTTACCTTTGTAGTCCCTCCCTCCCTATTTGAGTATCCAATATCCAAGCTGCCCTTCTCTGTCCACTCTGTGTGTGGGTGTGTGTGTGAATGTTTCTTGCTGTGAGGATTTGTTCCCTCTTTTGAGTCGCTTCTCCATAGGTATAGGTCAAGTTCATCAGACTGTATCAGCTCACTCTTTTTTTTTTCCCCCCCTCTTCTTCCTCTCCTGGTTGAGCTCTGATCATCCAGTCATCCGGTCCAGGTCACGTGGGTATCATCTGCAGGTGTGGGCGCTCCTGTGCATATGTCCTCTCTTCCCGTCAGCCGGTAGCTCCACTCTCCTCTCGAGTCCTCTGTGGCCACGCCACTGACTCTGGGCCCAAGAGTCCCCAGGCCTCTTCACACTTCTTGCCAACCAGGTCCCCAACTGGGTCCACAGAAGTCCACTGAACATTGTAGGGCGTAGCTTGTCGTTTCATTGCTGCTTTTACCCCACTTCCTCCCCTCGGTGATGTGTGTGGTCACCAATCAGAGCGTGCATTTCCGTTGAGTCTTAGTCTTGGAAGGGGGTTTGCGTTGTGAGGACCTGGCCACTTGCCTTGATGTTTTCTAGGGAAGCGATTTGTTTGTTCTTGTAGTAACAGTCCATCTGCCTCCATTTTTCCTGCAGGTCTTTCTTTCAAGAGGTATCTTTTATTCTTCTGGCTGCTCCAGGCTGGTCTGCTCATCTTTCAAGTGGAGATTTCTCATCTCTGGAGATCTGGATGTGGTTCCGGTTCCTACCTATAGTTTTATGTATTGCAAAGGCTCTGCAAGAAGCCTCATTCACTGGGTACGCTGTAGCCCCATTTTCGGTATTCCAATCAGTCATAGGCAGAAGACGGACTTACAAGCCTTCTAGTGTGGTGAAAAACATCAATTTTTCTATGGTCTTCGTTATTTATTGTCCAGCTTTCGCATGCATATGAGGTTATTGAAAATACCATGTCTTGGGTCAGACACACCTTAGTCCTCAAGCTGACATCTTTGTTCTTCAACACTTTAAAAAGGCCTTGTAAAGAAGATTTGCCTAATGCAATATGTTGTTTGATTTCTTGACTGGTGCTTCCATGAGTGTTGGTGGTTGATCCAAGAAGAATGAAATCCTTGACAGTTTCAATCTTTTCTCCATTAATAAGAATGTTGTTTATTGGTGTAGTGGTGAGGATTTTTGTTTTCTTGACACTGAGATGCAATCCATACCAAAGGTTGTGCTCTTTGATCTTCATCAGTAAATGTTTTAAGTTCTCTTCACTTTCAGCAAGCAAGCTTGTATCATTTGCATATCGCAGGTTGCTAATAAGTCTTCCTCCAATCCTTATGCCAGATTATTTGCTCAGCATACAGGTTGAATAAGCATGGTGAAAGAATACAACCCTGTCACACCTTTCTTAATTTTAAGCCATTCATTGTTCCCATGTTCTGTTCGAACAACTGCCTCTTGGTCCATGTACAGATTCCTCATGAGCACAATTAAGTGTTTCAGAATACTCATACTTTGCAATGTTGTGCATAGCTTATCATGATCCACACAATCAAAAACCTTTGTGTAGTCAATAAAGCACAGATAAGCATCTTTCTGATATTATCTTCTTTCAGCCAAGATCCATTGGACATCAGCAATGATATCCCTCATTCCATGGCTTCTTCTGAATCTGGCTTGAACCTCTGGAAGTTCTCTGTTAATGTATGCTTGCAGCCATTCCTGTATTACCTTGAGTAAAACTTTACTCACATGGGACATCAGAGAGATTGTCCGATGATTTCCACATTCCATTAGGTCGGTCACCTTTCTTTGGAATGGGCACAAATATGAATCTTTTCCAATCAGTTGGCCAGATAGTTGTCTTCCAAATTTATTTGCATAGATAAGCAAGTGTCTCCAGTGCTGCCTCACTTTCTTGAAAGATTTCAATTTTTATTCCATCAATTCCTGGTGCCTTATTCTTTGCCAATTCCTTCAGTGCACCTTGGACTTCTTCCTTCAGTATCATTGGCTCTTGATCATATGCTACCTCTTGAAATGGTTGAACAGCAACCATTTATTTCTGGTACAGTGACTCTGTGTATTCTATCCGTCTTTATAATTTGCCCAGAGAAATCTTCAATAACAAAAGTCGAGGCTTGAGTTTTTTCTTAAGTTCCCCCAGCTTGAGAAATGCTGAATGTATTCTTCCCTTTGGTTTTCTGACTCTAGATCTTTGCATATTTTGTTGTAATATTTGGCTTTGTCTACTTGAGCTGAGCTTTGAAAATTTCTGTTCAGCTTTTCAATTTGCTTTAGCATCTCTAAGCTGTAGAACAATTTTCATTGTCTCTTCTTACATCCATTTTGACCTTGTTCTTCTTTCTTTGTCTTCTTAATGACTTTTTGCTTTCTTCCTGTATGATGTTCTTGATATCATGCTACAATCTTCTGGTCTTTGGTCTTCAGTGTTTAATGTATAAAATCTGTTCTCCAGGTGATCTCTAAATTCAGGTGGGATATATTCAAGGTCATATTTTGGCTCTCTTGGACTTGTTTTCATTTTCTTCAGCTTCAGTTTGAATTTGCATATGAGTAATTGATGGTCTGTTCCACAATCTGCCCATGGCTTTGTTTTGGCTGATGATATGGAGC
This sequence comes from Chrysochloris asiatica, assembly GCF_000296735.1. Lineage (NCBI taxonomy): Eukaryota > Metazoa > Chordata > Mammalia > Afrosoricida > Chrysochloridae > Chrysochloris > Chrysochloris asiatica. Next base: position 2,073,437 of record NW_006408751.1, read on the forward strand.
TTTTCCACCATCTCTTTCGACAGATGTAGTCAATTTGATTTCTGTGTATTCCATCTCATGGTGTATAATGATCTCCTGTACTGCCTAAAGAAAGTATTTGAAATGAACAAATCATTGATTTTGCAGAATTCTATCATGCGTTTCCAGCATCATTTCTATTACCAAGGTCATATTATCCACCCACTGATCCTTCCTCTTTGTTTCCAACTTTTGAATTCTAATGACCAGTAATGATCAATAAATCTTAATTGCATGTTTGATCAATTTCAGATTGAAGAAGTTGGTCGAATTTTTCCATTTCATCCTCAATGACTTTAGTGGTTGTTGCGTAAATTTGAATAATAGTGGCATTAATTGGTCTTCCTGTAGGCACATTTATATTATCTTATCACAGACAGCATTGTACCTCATGACTGGTATTGATATGTTCTTTTTTGACAATGAATGCAACACCATTCCTCTTCAATTTGTCATTTCCAGCGTAGTTAACAATGTCAGATTAAAAATGGCCAATATCGTTCCATTTCAGCTCACTAATGCCTAAAATATCGATTTTTATGTGTTCCATTTCATTTCTGACAATTTCTAATTTTCCTACATTCGTGCTTTGTGCATTCCATGTTCTGATTATTAATAGATGTTTACAGCTGTGTCTTGTCATTTTGAGTTGTTCCCCATCACCAGATAAAGGTCCCAGGTGCTTTACTCCCACAGACTTTACTCCATTCGTGTCATCATGATCAACTCTACTTTGAGGATGCAGCTCCTCTACAGTCGCATTTTGAGTGCCTTCCTACTTGAGGGGCTCATGTTCTGGCATTATATCTGACAGTGTTTCTCTACTATTCATAAGGTTTTCAGCGACTAAATATTAAGAAGTAGTTTGTTTCTCCTTCTTCCTAGTCTGTCTTTATCTGGTTGTTGTTGTTATGTGCCTTGGAGTTGATTCCAACTCTTAGCGATCCTGCATAGGGTTTCTGAGGCTGTAAATCTTTACAGGAGCAGAAAGCCTCAGCTTTCTCCTGCGGAACGGCTGGTAGTTTCGAACTGCTGACCTTGAGGTTCTCAGCCTGATTTGTAACCACTATGCTACCAGAGCTCCTTTTCTTTATCTGGTAGCTCATCTGAAACCTGTCCAAGTGGGTGACCCGCTGATATTTAAAAATGTGGCATAGCTTCTAGAATCACAGCAACTCATAAGCCACCACAGTACAACAAACTGACAGATGAGTGGTGGAATTGTGCTCATTAGGAACCTATATATAAACCAAGAAGCAATCATTCATAAGGACTGAGTTTGACTACGTTGTATAGACTCCCGTTGACCTGGAGTTGAGAGTGAGAAGAGGAATGATTGGCTTCTGTGAAGTACAGTGAGGTCTGGGGTTTGTGAGCCCGTGGACAAGAACATAACTTTAGAGGGCTAGAGCTGAGAGTAAAGCAGTCAGCTTATATGAAGTGAGGGGAGACATACAAGAATGCTCAAATTGAACATAGTACCCAGTTGACTTAGCTTTGATGGTTTGATGACCAGAGCTCAACTGTAGCTTGTTGTTGCTAAGTGCCGTCGAGTCGGGATCTGACTCATAGTGACCCTTTACAGAGTCCCTGTACAGGGTTTCTGAGGAGCAGCTGGTGAGTTGGAACTTCTGGCTTTTACAGCCCAAACTGACTTTGCAGTTTACCACATTAACCGACAGCGCCACACCAGAAGTCCAGAACTCAACTAGAGGAAGATGAAAAAGTTTTGATAAAGGAAACAGATAAGAATTGCTACAATTTGATGACCTTGACCTATGCTTATGGATGTAGTAGCTCAAAATCTCAACTGAGATGGATGGAGTTTTCACATCAAGCATCAATCCTTTACCCTCTGTATAGAGGATTGATAGGAATGGATCATTTAGACATTGGTTATGTAAAATTGGGGGTGAGCTATAAAGGCACAAAGTGACTGGTTTACAAGTTTTCAAGAGGGAGTTTAGTTTCAGAATATGAGGGGGAAGTTAGAGTCTCCACTGAATAGTTTTCATCTTGTTTAGAAGGGTCTCGTGAAAGGAGATAGAGATAAGCTTGTTAGGATTTAGTAGTAACTGGTATCATGACTAATTGTGACTGTCACAACTGTAAAGGTAGAAGTTTTGTAACATAAAGGGAGGAGTTATTAATCTTACATTCTATGAACAGAGGACCCTATGACCATTAAGGGAAAAGAGAAAAGAGCAGAATGTGGGACCCTTTCCAGAGAAGCAGTGGTACCAGAGAGGGAGGCAGAGATGATGATATGGAGAGAGAGAGAGTACACGAGGGCTCTAGACTCATGGAAAGAGAAAGGCTGTGTGTTGGCAGCCAGGAGGCAGGTTTGCAGAATGTGCACTTTTGTTGTTTAAATGATTATATACCTGAGTGTTTTTGTGTATATTCACTCCTCCCCCGCCAAAACAAACAAACAAACAAACAAACAAACAAACAAAACCCAGAGGAAATAGAAGCAAACATTGTTTCATGATGATTTACAGAGGAGATAGTATTCATTGCAATTAAAGGATAAGTGGAAAACTGATGCTCTCCCATGTAAACTATAACTGAATTCACAATAAAAACTTTTAAAAAAATGATAATGAAGTCAGAGACATTTTTATAGTCTCCATTTTAGAAACTGAAAAAATAAAATAAAATAAAAGAGGCAATCATCCAACAGAAGAAACGAACTTAGGAGAGTTGTGTACAAGGGCTGTATTCTTTCACCATATTTATTCAATCTGTACACTGAGCAAATAATTCGAGAAGATGGGTTATATGAAGAAGAACATGGCATTAGGATTGCAGGAAGACTCATTAACAACTTTCAATATGCAGATGATACAGCCTTGCTTGCTGATAGCCAAGAGGACGTAAAAGACACAGTCTTCAGTATGAGTTTCACTTTACTGGAATGAAGACAAAAATCCTCACCACTAGACCAATAAATAACATCATGATAAGTAGAGAAAAGATTGAAGTTGTCAAGGACTTCATTATACTAGGATAAGCCAGCAACACTCATGGAAGTAGCAACCAAGAAATCAAACAATGGATTGCACTAGGCAAATCTGCTGCATAAGACCATGTGTTCAAAACCAAAGATGTTAGTTTGAGAACTACAGTGAGTCTGACTCAAGCCATGGTATTTTCAATAGCCTCATATGCATGTGGAAGTTGGACAGTGAATAAGGAAGACCGTAGAAGAATTGATGCCTTTGAGTCAAGGTGCTGGAGGAGAATATTAAAAGTACCATGAACTGCCAGAGAACAAACAGGTCTGTTGGAGGAAGTACAGCCAGAATGCTCCTTATAAACCAAATGGCCAGAATTTATCTCTCATACTTCAGAATATTATCAGGAGGGATCATGCTTGTTAAAGTGAAGGGTCATAGAAAAAGAGGAAGACCCCCATCGAGATGATTGGCACAGTGGCAACAGCAATGGACTCAAGTGTAGTGAAGATTGTGAGACTGTTTTATTCTGTTGTGCATAAGAGTGTTATGAGTTGGTACCGACTTGATGACACCCAACAACAACAACAAAGAAGACCAATTAATATGACTATGATTCAAATGTATCCACTGACCACGAAATTCAATAATGAAGAAATTAAAGAATTCTACCAACTTCTTCAATCAATACTGAAAATATCCATATTTTTTCCATTCTAAAGAAAGGCGACCAAATGGAATGTGGAAATCATCAAACAATATTATTAATATCACATGCAAGTATAATTTTTCTGAAGATAATTTAAAAATGGTTGCTGCCATACATCTACTGGGACCTCCCAGAAAATCATGCTCGATTTAAAGGTGAATAAAATGAGGGATATCATTACTGATATCAGATGGATCTTGTTTGAAGGAATAAAATAACCAGAAAGATGTTTACTTGTGCTTTTTGTTTGTTTGTTTGTTTGTTTGCCTGATAAATCTTTATTTTGCTCAAACTAGAGTGATCAATATTCTACTCTTAAGGATCTTCCTTACCTGACCAATTCAAAAGAGCCAAACAAAAATGATTAGTAAAGAAAAATGTAGGAATCAGCACATATTTTTATTTTATGTATTTTAAGGTTTAAAAAGTGTTTTAAGTTTGTACTTGCTAATAGGAACACATTATCTGAATAAATACCCTAATGGCAAATGAGTGTAAAATGTCTCAGGGGCATTGGGGCTGCAGGGAAGGGTGGTCTCAGAGTACCCCAGCTTTCTAGACGAGAAAGTCAGATTACACTGGTTTGTATTATTGTGACATCCACTGAGTGGTCTAGGTTACTTTTCCTTCAGCAAGGGCTTTGTCAGAAGACATTTAGGCTTGACTTCCAAATTTGGCTCACAATTTACTGATGAGATTCCTGACCTTAGGGTCACTCTGATACTTGGACATATTTGCCAGGTTCTGAATCACATTCTGGAAGGACACCATAACTTCTGGATCCTGCATGGCTGCAAGAACCTCTGAATCACTAAGAATCTTATTGAGCCCAAGCATGCCACCTGCTGAAAGTTACCAGGCATTCCCCTGGGAAAGCCACCTGGAAAAGCCATGCTGAGCTCTGGAGTGCCCTTTGACTTCTTCCTCCCTCTGGGCCCTCGGTTGAACCTCTTTCAGCATTGCACTAGCATCTTCATCATAGTCCGGTTTACAAGCAAGAGCAAGGTCATGTGCTGTGTCTTCCCCATGGCCTAGAAGTCTGTGTTTTGCTTCCCCACTTGTAGGGCTGAGCCGAATCATGATTAATTTCAATGGCTCGGTAACTGCCTAGACACTGATTCTCTTGGTATACAGAATGGCCAATCAAGGATTCAATTTGATGGCATCTGTGAACAAGTAGATGGCTTTCTGTAGTTCACCATCACTGAGGGCATCAATGGCAGCGTCTTTCTTATCATTTGCCTGATCTATAATCTCTTCAGTTACCTCTACGGTTTCATTTCCCATTTTTTGAAGTGCATCTGTGTCTGGGTCAATCACACCTTCATTGTCATTTCTAGATCACTTTCTTGACTTGATGGTTCATCTGTCTTTATGCTTTTCCGGCTTCTTATTAACTGTTTTTTTCTTCCTTGGTATTCTCTTCTGATTTTGCTTTCTAGTTGTTGTTGTTGTTGTTACGTGCCTTCGAGTTGGTTCCGACCCATAGCGGCCCTGTACAGGGTTTCCGAGGCTGTAATTCTTTACGGGAGCAGAAAGCCTCATCTTTCTCCCGTGGAACGGCTGGTAGTTTCGAACTGCTGACTGTGAGTTCGCACAGTGTTATTTTACCACCCATGATCTCCACCCATTCCCTCAGAAAGCGCATTTCCTCGGCATGCAGGACGCTCGGGTCCTCCTTACACCGTTTCACGAAGGCCAGCAGCTAGCTGACTTTGCGGGAGTCCGGTCCTCAGGGTACAGGAGGAAGAGGACGTGGCTGAGAAGATAAGAGCTGGATTCCAGGCCTGGGTGCTAGCTCAGCTTGACGGTGTAGGGGGCGGCAGACGAGAGGCAGAACAGACTACCTCTCAGCCCGCTGGCTCCGCCCATCCCTACTTGTGCTTTATTGACTCTTAAAATTAATCAAATATGCAATCAAGATGTATTGCTAATTATTGGTGACTGGAATACAAAACTGTAAACAAAGAGGAAGGATAGGTAATTGGAAAACATAGCCTCCTTGATGGAAATCATGCTGGAGATCTCATGATAGCTTTTTGCAAGATCAACAAGGTATTCTTTGCAAATACCTTTTCTGAGCAACGTAAATGGTGACCGTATATGTGAACATCAGTAGGTGGAATACACAAAAATCAGACTGATGACATCTATGGGAATATATGTATGATGGAGAAGCTCAATATAATTAGACAAAATAAGAATAAGAGCTGTTGAACAAAATCACCAATTGCTCATATACAAGTTCAGTCTGAAGCTGAAGAAGATAAAAACTAGTCCATAAGAGTCAAAATATGACCTTGAGTACATTCTACCTGAATTTGGAAACCATCTTAAGTTCAGATTCGAAGCATTGGACACTAATAAGTGAAGACAAAAGCAGTTGTGGGATGACATCAAGAAAAACATACATGAAGAAAGCAAAATGTCATTAACAAGACAGGGAAGAAATAAAAGGCCAATATGGATGTTAGAATAGACTCTGTAACTTGCTCTTGAACATTGAGAAGCTAAAGTTACTCTAAGAAATGAGAAACTAAAAGAGCTGAACAGACTATTTAAAAGGATAGCTCAAGAAGACAAAGTCAAGTATTATAATGAAATGTGCAGGACCTGGGGCCATAAAACCAAAAGGGAAGAACATGCTTAGCATTTCTCAAACTGAAAGAACTACAGAAAAAAATCGACTTAATTTGAAGCTCTAAAGTATTCTATTGGCATCCTATTGACTGATGTCGGAATTATCAAAAGAAGATAGAATGCACAGAGTTATTGTACCAAAAATAATTGATAGATGTGTAACCTTTTCAGGAGGTAATGTATAACAAAGATCCAATGATATTGAAGGTAATGAATGAATTGGTGAAAAAAGGAATTGATGGAATACCAAAGAAAGTGTTTCAACAAACTGATACAGCTCTCTAGGCACTCACTTGTCTGTGTCAAGAAATTTGGAAGACAACTACATGGCCAACTGATTGGAAGAGATCCGTATTTGTGCCCATTCTAAAGAAAGGTGACCCACTGGAATGTGGAAATCATGCAAATAAAATTGTTCTGAAGATAATTCAAAAATGGTTGCAGCAGTATGTCAACAAGAAGCTGCCAGAAAATCAGGCTGGATTCAAAGTAGACATGAAATTATTACTGATATCAGATGAATCTTGGCTGGAAGAATAAAATACCAGAAAGATATTTACTTGTGCTTTATTGACTGCAAAAGCATTCAACTGTGTAGATCATAACAAATTATGGATACCATTGCTAAGAATGGAAATTCCAGAAATTTTAATTATACTCATGAAGAATCTGTACATAGACCAAGAGGCTGTCTTTGAAACAGAACAAGGGAAAACCGAACATTTTAAAATCTAGAAAGATGTGCGTCAGGCTTGTATCCTTTCACCATACTTATTCAATCTTTACTCTAAGCAAATTATTTGACAGCCTGGAATATATGAAGAAGAATGTGGGTTCGGGAATGGAAGAAAACTCTTTAACACTTTGGGACAGAAACATGACACAACATTGCTTTCTAGAAGTCAAAAGGAACTTGAAATGCTTAATGATTTAGATCCAAGACTACAGCCTTTAGTATAGATGATACCGCACATAGATAGAGGAATGTATGTATTTGAATTATGGTGTTGGTGAAGAATATTGAAAGCATCATTGAGCTCCAGAAGAATCTGTATTTGAAAAAATGCAGCCAGAATACTTTTAAGAAGCCAGTATGGTGAAATTTTGTCTCTCATATTTTGGATATGTTGTCAGGAAAGATGAATCATTGAAGGAGGACTTCATTCTCTGTAAAGTGGAGGGTCAGTGAAAAAGATGATGACCCTCAGTGAGTGGCAGCAACAGTGGACTCAAACATCACAAGAATTGTGAGAATGGTGCAGGACTGAACAATGTTTTATACTGTTGTGCATAGGGTCACTATGAGTCAGAACTGACTTGGTGGCGTCTAACAGAACAGTAAAGGAATTCACCATGGTGGTGATTCTTGACAGGCAGGGCAGGAGTATGAAACTTGGAATAAATCATCATGATCTTAGGGGTACTTTAGGTATGTCCAGGTTCTGAAAGCAGGATATTAGTGGCTATTATTAAAGTCTTATTTAAATCAGATGAACTGCACCATCTTTCTGATCAGGAAGTGAGTTGTATATATATAAAAAAAGTACACTGATTAAGATGCTTTCCTGAGAGGAACATGCCTACATCTAACACCTGTTCACTAAAGTACCTTTAAAGCTGTGGATTGCTGTCCACTAAATAAGTTGTCTGTACAATTTGCAGGTCAAAGAAGAACTGCTCTGCAAATGAGAGGATGGATTGTATGCCACAGGGAGGGAATGAGGACAAGCATGGATTGGTATCAACAACAAAACTGGGGAGAACAAAGCAAACAGATAATGAATTTTAAAGAGTTTGTTAAGTCTACGCTACAAAATCTTTAGTATAGTTTTCATTGATCATTAACATTTTTTTTAGTGTAAGTGGACTATTTGGGATTCAATTTGGGGGACTGGTGACAAGCACTTAATTTCTTTGGGACCATATTCTCATTTGTAGAATCAGGATATAATTATTCTAATTTTCCATTCAAGACACCTAACCTCTTAACCTCTCTTCAGAGAAAGTGTATGAATCCTTGGAAAAATTCTATGAGTAAGCACAACCAATGAGGGAGGAAGGTAAACAAGACAATGTTGCATCTAAGAAGCCTGATTCAGAGAAAGAATGGATTTTTTTTCCTATTCCTAAAAATTATCTTATAGAAAAATAATCCTCCTGTCCCATTATAACTATTACTATGTTTTAGTATAATTTAAATGAACATATTAATGTTTGCATCTTGCATAATTATAATCACACAGTATAAATAAAAATGTAATTTCATTTTATACCTTCCATGAAAAAATATTTATGATATTATGTACATTTATATACATCTGTTTGTCTAATTATCAATATATCATTACTTGTCTATGAGGGGACTTCAGAAAGTCCATGGACAAATTGGAATTAAAAGAGAATAGAATTTTTCCATGTACTTATCAAAGCCCTCTCCAATTATTTATCAGTAGTCCTTGAGGTTATTTTTCTGGTATTTTGTATATTTGTTTCCTTAAGGCCTACCTACCTGTACTGAGTTAATAACTTTCTAACTGCATTGGTTCTAATACTGAGTTTGATGTGAAGATTACAATAATAAATTAATTTCCTTGTGAAGAATTTTTATAACTATCACTTTAGAATACTGTACATACACCCAAAAGGATCTTCCAAAACATACCCACTTATTCCTGTCTTATTGAATATTAAGTTGTTAGTGAATCTTCACTATTTTAGATAACTCTGTGATATACAACACTATAGTGGAACTTTATCTTTTGGATTATTTCCTTGGTAAAGATTCAGAGACGTGAAATCAATTGCTATGAAAATTTTTACATATTGCCACATAGACAAAGGGAAGAAACATTTTTTTATTTTTATTGCACTAAATCAGACACTGGTTATCTGTGTTCCAATTTTTTTTCCAATCTTACAATTTCTCAATATACATTTTGCAGCCAAAGGAATCTTCATAAACAATGATTTGGCTGTTCATTTTTTCCTCCTTGTTTTCCCCATTGCTACTCAGAAATTTGTACAGATGAAGGTTTATTTCAAGTTAAGTTCTTCTAATTTTATCTCATAAATAAAGCTATAAATGAAGTGACATTTTCCTGTTTAATTGAACACCCAAATTTTGATAGGACAATATCTCTCTCTGATGATGTTTGCCTTGTTGACTGACCTGATGAATCACTGACATCATCTGCTAACATGACTGGTTCTCTTTACTGATAAAAACAAAACAAAACAAAAAACTGAATTTACAGGGGTCAGCCAGTACAGGAACCTCCACAACAGCCTTAAAACACAACAGCCTCCTCTCATTATAATAAGCATGCTTTGGGGCTTCTTTGGCTACTTATTACCCCGGTTCCTTCCTAAGGGTCATAACTGGGGAATTATCATTAATTATCATGTTGATGACATATTCAACTTGCTGCAGTCTCTTTTGGTTGATTGCAATTGTGATCCAACTCAGTCTTCTCTTTGGACAATATTTGAAAAATGAAACCATCTGGTATCTCCAGTATCACTAGCCTTGACGAAAATGAAGATAAGCTCTAAAGTGCTCAGTCATTGAGGTCTCAAAGAGAATCCTTCTCTATGCAAAATCACTTCCAAACCAGACTACCTTCCTTGACTCACCTATTTGGACATCTTAAGCATTCACACCACATTTGAAAGTCTTAATCTAAAGTGCGATAGCTTTTCTTGTCAACCTTTTTGCACTTTGACTAATTATGTGTCTACTTAACCTAAAATTGTGCCAACTACACAAATTGTTCTGTACTGTTCTGAGATAGAAGACACTATTCTCCTGAGGAATACATTACTCTCTCATTGTTGTTAGGTGCCATTGAGTCAGTTACAACTCAAAGGAACTCATTACTTGAATTTACAACAAAATTCAAGACTATGCAATCCTTACTATTATTATTAAGCTTGACCCACTTGCTGCTGTCACTGTGTCAATACATCTCATTTAGGATTTTCCTCTTTTTCACCGACTCCACTTTGTCCTTCTGTAGGAACTGGTCCCTCTTGAGAACATGTCTGAAGTATGATAAATAAAGTCTTCTCATCTTGACTTCTAAGAAGCATTATGGCTACACTTTTCCAACACAGATTTGTTTGTTCTTCTGGCAGTTCATGGTATTTTAAATATCTTTCTCCAACATCATCATTCAAATTCATCAGTTCTTCTTGTCTCCTTTATCCATTGTTGAACTTTAACATGCATATAAGACAATTGAAAATATCATGGCTGGGTCAGGTGCACTTTAGTTCTCAAACTGACATCTTTACTCTTCAACACTTTAAAGAAACTTTTTGCAACAGATTTGCCTGATGCAACATGTCATTGGATTTCTTGACAGATGTTTCCATTGATTACAGATCCAAGAAAAATGAAGTCTTTGACAACTTCAATCTTTTCTCCATTTGTCATGATGTTATTTATTGGAATCTGTGTATTTGAGGACTTACTTATTCATGACATGAGAATCAACCAAGTTTATTACCTACACAGCATCAGGCTATAATGACTCCCATGTGGCATTCAGTAGAAGAGCTTGTAGGGAGAAAAGACCTGTCCCAATGTGGTAGGATTACATCAAACCATATCTTCATACCACCACTTGTCTGTCAGTTTGTCGTACTGTCGTAGCTTGTGAGTTGCTGTGATTCTGAAAGCTATGCCACCAGTTTTTTAAATATCAGCAGGGTCACCCATGGTGGACAGGTTTCACATGAGATTTCAGATGAAGACAGATGAGGAAGAAGGAGTGACAAATGACTTCCAAATATTTAATCACAGAAAACCTTATGAATAGCAGAGAAACACTGTCAGATACAGTGCCAGAAAATGAGCCCCTCATGTTGGAAGGCACTCAAAATGTGACTGGGAAAGAGCTGCCTCCTCAAAGTAGAGATGACCATGATGACGAGACTGGAGTAAAGCCTGTGGGAGAAAAACCTGCGGGAACTTCATTTGCTGATAGGGCACAACACAAAATTAAGAGAAACAGCTGTAAATATCCATTGAAAATTGGAACATGGAACAGACGAAGTATGAACCTGGCAAAATTGGAAGTTGTCAAAAATGAAATGGAATGCATAAACATCGATATCTTAGGCATGAGTGAGCTCAAATGGACTGGTATTGGCCATTTTGAATCTGACAATCATATGGTTTACTATGTCAGTAATGACAAATTGAAGAGGAATGGGGTTGCATTCATTGTCAAAAAGAATATATCCCTATCAGTCATGAGGTACAACGCTGTCTGTGATAGGATAATATCTATATGCCTACAGGGAAGCCCAGTTAATACCATTATCAAATTGATGCAGCAACCACTAAAGCCAGTTAAGATGAACTAGAAGGAGTCTACCAACTTCTTCAATCTGAAATTGATCAAACATGCAATAAAAATGTATTGATCATTACTGGTGAATGGAATGCAAAGGTTGGGAACAAAGAGCAAGGATCAGTAGTTGGAAAATGTGGCCTTGGTGATAGAAATGATGCTGGAGAATGCATGGCAGAATTCTGCAAAATCAATTATTTGTTCATTTCAAATACCTTTGGACAGCATAAGAGATGATGATACACATGGACCTCACCAGATGGAATACATAGATATCAAATAGACTACATCTGTGGAAAGAGATGATGGAAAAGCTTCATATCATCAGTGAAAACAAGGCCAGGGGCAGACTGTGGAATAGACCATCAATTACTCATATGCAAATTTAAACTGAAGTTGAAAAGACCATCAATTACTCATATGCAAATTTAAACTGAAGTTGAAAAAAGAAAACAAGTCCACAAGAGCTAAAATATGACCTTGAATACATCGCACCTGAATTTAGAGATCATCTTAAGAAGAGTTTTGATACATGAAACACTAAAGACCGAAGATCAGAAGAGTTGTGGGATGACATCAAGAACGTCATACAAGAAGAAAGCAAAAAGTCATTAAGAAGACAAGAAAGAAGGAAAAGGCCCAAATGGATGTCAGAAGAGACACTGAAACTTGCTCTCCAGAGTAGAGATGCTAAAGCAAATGGAAGAAATGAGGAGGTTCAAGAGATGAACAGAAAATTTCAAAGATCAGCTCAAGAAGATAAAGCCAAATATTACAACAAAATGTGCAAAGATCTGGAATCAGAAAACCAAAAAGGAAGAACCTGCTCAGCATTTCTCAAGCTGGGGGAACTAAAGAAAAAATTCAAGCCTCGACTTTCATTATTGAAAGATTCTTTGGGCAAATAATTGAATAATGCAGAAAGCATCAAAAGAAGATGGAAGGAATACACAGAGTCACTGTACCAAAAGGAAATGGTTAATGTTCAACCATTTCAAGAGGTAGCATATGATCAAGAGCCAGTGATACTGAAGGAGGAAGCCCAAGGTGCATTGAAGGAATTGGCAAAGAACAAGGCACCAGGAATTGATGGAATAAAAATTGAAATCTTTCAAGAAAGTGAGGCGGCACAGGAGCACTCGCTCATCTATGCAAAGAAATTTGGAAGACAACTATCTGGCCAACTGATAGGAAGAGCTCCATATTTGTGCCCATTCCAAAGAGAGGTGACCCAATGGAATGCCGAAATCATCAGGCAGTGTTTTTGATATCTCATATGAGTAAAGTTTTACTCAAAGTAATGAAATGGCTGCAAGCATACATTGACAGAGAACTTCCAGAGGTTCAAGTCAGATTCAGAAGAGGACGTGGAATAAGGAATACCAATGCTGATGTCCGATAGATGTTGGCTGAAAGCAGAGAATACCAGAAAGATTGTTACCTGTGCTTTATTGATTACACAAAGGCTTTCAGTTGTGTGGATCATGACATGCTGTGGACAGCATTGAGAACTATGAGTGTTCTGGAACACTTAATTGTGCTCATGAGGAATCTCTACATGAACCAAGCGGTAGTTGTTCAAACAGAATATGGGAACACTGAATGTTTTAAAATTAAGAAATGTGTGCGACAAAGTTGTATTCCTTCACCATACTTATTCAACCTGTATGTTGAGCAAATAATCTGAGAAGCTGGGTTATATGAAGAAAAACGTAACATCAGGATTGGAGGAAGATGCATTAACAACCTGCGATATGCTGATGACACAACCTTGCTTGCTGAAAGTGAAGAAGACTTAAAACATTTACTGATGAAGATCAAAGAGCACAGCCTTCAGTATGGATTACATCTCATTGTCAAGAAAACAAATATCCTCACCACTAGACCACCAAACAACACTCTTATCAATGGAGAAAAGATTGAAGTTGTTAAGGACTTCATTCTTCTTGGATCAACTACCAACACTCATGGAAATAGCAGTCAAGAAATCAAATGATATATTGCATTAGGCAAATCTGCTGCACAAGACATTTTTAAAGTGTTGAAGAGCAAAGATGTCAGTTTCCAGACTAAGGTGTGCCTGACCCAAGCCATGGTATTTTCAATAGCCTCATATGCATGAGAAAGGTGGACAGTAAATACGGAAGACTGTAGAAGAATTTATGCATCTGAGTTATGATGTTGGAGGAGAATATTGAAAGTACCATGGGCTGCCAAAAGAACAAAGAGATCCTTTTTGGAAGACGTGCAGACAGAGTGCTTTTTGGAGGCCAAGATGGCCAAACTTAGTCTCTCATACTTTGGACATATTTTCAGGAGGGAACAGTCGCTGGAGAAGGATATCATGTTTAGTAAGGTGGAAGGTTAGAGGAAAAGAGGAAGACCCCAATGAGATGAATTGGTTAAGTGGCAGCATCGATGGACTCAAGCGTGGTGATAGTAGTGAAGTTGGCCTAGGATCAGGTAGTGTTTTGTTCTCTTGTATATAAGGTCGCTGTGGGTAGGTACCAAGTCGGTGGCACCCAACAAATACAACATATCGTAATAATGAATCTCTCATTTCTCTCATCTTTTAAGTAAATAATTTTTCTGTTCTCTATGAGAACAAATAAAAAATGAAATTACAAAACTGACTTTGCCACTGGTCAGTAGGAGCTTTTCCCTATCTGCAGTCAATATTTTTCCTGATATCAAAGTATCAGATTAAAGGATGAAGTTTAACGATACCAAGAGGCAAGCAGGACTGACATAGTGATGAATGAATGACCTCGGTGGTGGTAGTGGTTGTGGGCCAAGGAATTGATCCTGACGCATAGTGAGCTGGTGTAGGATTTCTGAATCCGTAAATCTTTACGGGAGCAGAAAGTTTCATCTTTCTTCCAAGGAGCAGCTGGTAGAATTTAACTGCTGACCTGTAGTTAGCAGGCCAGCTTGTAATTCACTACACTATGGGCTACAATGAATCACTTTAGATAGTTGAAAATTGCATCGTATAGCAAAACATGTTCCTTTAAGGTAGCGATCAGAAAAGTTTCATTATTACTCTCATGGGTTTTTTTTCTTCTAACTGTTATGTGGGCATTTTTTCTTTTTACAAGAAAAGGAATTACAATATTAAAACTACTTGTCAAGTTTTATAATTTCTACTGAATATAGGCACATTTTTTGTAAAGAAATAATACTTTATTTTGCCAAACAACAATACAAAATGAAACACAAAATTACCCCATACTGTTCTTAAACAGAATACATCCATGAATATAAAAAAATTTTCCCTCATAACAAGAACTGTTCATGTTGTAAGTGTGGGTTAATTGTTATATCATAATATAAATTTTATAATCAGAAAAGTAATTTTAAAGCTGAATGTTAGCATTTAAAATGTATTGTTATTTATTGTCATTTATTGTTATTGTTATATATTGTTAATATAAAGTGCTATAGGAGCCCTGGTGTGGCTCTGTGGGTTAATGCGCCAGACTGCAAAGCTATTTGAACTGCAAGGTCGGTGGTTCAAGCTCACTAGCTGCTCCTCGGAAACCCTATACAGAGTCGCTATGGGTCAGAACCGACTCGACAGCACTTCACAACAACCCAATAACAAAGTGCTATAAGCAATATGGAGTCCTGGTGTGGTGCTGTAGAATAATGCACTGGACCACAAGATCATTTGAACAGCAGGGTCAGCAGTTTAAATTCACCAGCTGCTCCTTGGAACCCTATACAGGGTGCTATGAGTCAGAATTGATTCAGGTCACTTAACAACAACCATAAGCAATATAAATTTAATGAAGTTGAAAATAGGTTTCAATTTCAAGAACAAATTTTAATATATTATCAAATGATAACAGCAAAAGGATGTAGAATGATATCACATACTATATTAAAGCATATTTACAAAACTTAAATTGGATATTTTGATGTTTATCAACTTATACTACAAATATTTTAGCGTACTTTGGAATTTCAAGTTTCTGTTTCTTCAGGTGATTTTTGACTAATAGTCTTTAAAAAACAAGGTAAGTCTCACTTACAGAACTTTGATAAACATGATGTTTGACTCGTAGACTGTGGGATGTGTGGTAGGAACTAGGTCAAGTATATTATAAACTTAGCTTGAGCTTATATGCAGACGGAACAGTAATTGGGGGAAATAAGGAAAGCTGTTAAATGCCATGGAGTTGATTCTGACTCATAGCAACCCTGCATAGGGTTTCCAAGGAGAATCTGGTGGATTTGAACTGCCGATTTTATGGTTAAGAGTCCAGTGCTGATCTTATAGCACCACATCAGGACTCTGAAAGAAAAATAGTGTTTTCCAATTTTCCTCTGAGTTTTTACCCCCTAGACAAGAATTTTTAGGTAAGTGGAGTCCTTTTGTGGTGCTGTAGTGTAAGCACTGAACTGCTAACCACAGTGTTGGTGGTGCAAGCCTGCTCCTTGGAAATCCTACCTAGGGTTGCCTTGAGTTAGAACTGACTTGATGGCACTAAACAACGTGCGTCCAAATGTTATACATATTCATTTTACTTTTAGGTTGTAATCACTTTGTTGCAAAAACTTCATTGGCAGATTGTTGGTAAGTACCAATGAGTAGGTTTCAACTCTTAGCAACCCTGTATATAATGTTGTGGTTGACAGTACAGTACTTAGCACCGTTATAGCTAATCTCAACATGTAGATATTTTAAGGCAATAACCAACCCATGGTGAGAAAAAGAAAATAAACCCTAAAAGGAAACACATCACCATTATGTTAGCCACTAGTCACATGTGAAGTAGTACAAGTGTGTCCCTTTAGGATAAGCACTAGACTACTAACCATGAAATCAGTGGTTACAACCCACCAGCCACTCCTAGAAAACCCTATACAAAATCACTGAGAGTCAGAAACAACTCAATGACATTTAAAACCACCAGTCACAGTTTTGACTCATAGTGACCCAGTGTAGGGTTTTCAAGGAGAAATTAGTATGTTTGAACCTCTGAACTTATAGTTAGCAGTCCAATGATTATCCTACAGCACCACAAATCACATGTGCTCTGGTAGTGTAGTGGTTACGAATCAGGCTGCTAACTTCAAGGTCGGCAGTTCGAAACTACCAGCTGTTCTGTGGGAGAAAGATGAGGCTTTCTGCTCCTGTAAAGATTTATAGCCTCAGAAACCCTGTGCAGAGTCACCATGACAATTAATATTCAAGTCTAAAATTAGCTAAAATGAAATCAATTAGAAATTTCAGTTGCTCAGTCACACTAGACATATTTCAAGGGTTTATTAGCTACGAGTGGCTAGGAGCTACTGTACTGGGCAGTGCAGGTCGAGAGCTGTAACATTTTTATCACTTGGGAGAACTCCATGAGACAACATAAACTAAATAATTTAGGATATATTGCCTCTTTAATTACAACCCTTTATCTTATGATATAAATCATATAGTAAAATAGTAAATAAAAATGATTTAGCACCTCTAACATTGCAGAATTACATTTGTTTAATGTTTCATGTGTAGGTAGATGTTAAGATAAAGACAATTTCTATGTGAGTTGGTAAAGCAATTCAAAGTTAAAACTTGATGATGCTGACAAGATGGATCTAGAGGCAACATTTCTGAAGATGTAACAATATCCCATGATTCACTCACATACCATAATTTCAAGAAGACCTTTAAATGTTTTGCCCAGGGCATTTTTCTGTCATCTTAAAAATTGCATAGTTTTAGCCCACAAAGACAATGTTCTAAATGCAATTTTGATGACTAGCATCTAGGATCTTAAATTTCTCTCCACATGTGGAGGAAATCAGAGTGATAACAATTGAAAGTGTTTGGAATAAAAGAGTCTAATGGACTAATGGAACATGTGAACATCATTTAATCTCCATAACTCTGAGACCAGAAGAACTAGATGGTACCAACACGAACTGCTTTGAAAGGGGTCGCATTAGAATGGCCTTGATAGAGTGGGAGAAAACAAAACAAAATTGTGAAGAAAAACTGGACTTATTGGTCAGAAAGAGACTGGAGAAACTTGAAACAATGGCCTTCAATCATCTTTCAGATCTGAAAAGGAACTCACTCTCATGGCCCAATTTTCAGCCAACCTATAGTTAGTGATATTGACTAAGGAATGGTCAATCATTCAAAATCACAAGTGTAACATTTACCTAAGAACAAAACTGAGAAGGGATGGGAAGGTAGGTGGAAGAGAAATAGGAAGCATAGGGAGTAAGTGGGATAACGTCCTTGTTCTTGCATAGAGCAGATTGCAAACATTGAGACGAAACAAAGGTATGGCTTGTGGAATATGAACCTTCACTCAATTCACAGTTAAAATTTAAGGAAAAAAAAAATGCTTCATTTCTTCAAGATACTGCAGACTAGAAAGCAAAATACAGTGTTTAACTAGACTATTTGCTCTCCTTTCACACATTTTTAGGATAATATCTTAATTAGATCATAGTCTGTGTTTACTATAGTTATATTTTCCTCCAGACTTTTCTGAGATTATTCTTTGTTAAAATTGGGTGTATACAGTGTAAAGAAAAGAGTATCAGTTAAGAATAATAGCTAATCACATTTTTAGAAGCAGCAATAACAAATAGCAATCTTGTTTCTCAAATGATGGTTTGCAGTATAAAATAAAAAACATACTAAATAATATATTGCTAACTTAAATTGATAACATACTTTCTATGAAATATAAATATTGCATCATATAAGTTATATAATATCACTTTGCATTAATTTCTTTATCTATAAGTGAATGTATCCTCTTGTTCCAACCTTTTAATGTTTTATACTTGCTATATTTATAACAATTTGCTAACACTATATAAGTCAAAATTTAATAGAAACTTCCAGTTTGGGATCCCACAAATAAGAATCGTAGGAGTTGAAAACAACAACAACAACAAAAACCCTAAAATCATTCATTGGTCATAATGCATTATGACTATTACATATAAAAACATCAATATAAATATGAAAGGTAAAATAAAAAGATTTTTTGAAAAAAAATAATGGCATTTTTGTAACCCTTTTGGTTGTCAAATATTTTTAAAGTATAAACAAAAACCACTTGGATATTAATATTAAGAACTTCTGTCATCAAGACACCATTAGATATTGGAAAAGAAAGCATATTACTGACCAAAGGTTTATTTCCAGAACAAATCAATGTGAAAAAGGTAGAGAACTCAATAGCAAAATAGGCAAAGATCATAAACTTGGATCTCAAAAAGATGATACCAAAGTTGTTCTGCGCTTTTAGTCATCAGGAAAATGTAAATTAACAAATGTAAAATGATTTAAGCACAAATCAAAATGGCAATAATGAAAAATACATTAAAAATTAATACTCATTCCCTACAGGTTTGCATGTAAATTTGGTAAATCCCATGGGAAGTTATTTGCCAGTAAAGCAAACCACATTGTACTCTCCTGTCCAACAATTCTACTCCTAGGTACATACAAACAGAAATATGTATGAATATTCAATCAAAAGGCATGGACAAGAATGTTCATAGCATCATTAGTCACAATAGAATAAAATTGAAGACAATCCAACTGTTCATTATGAGCAGAATGGATCATGTCTGTTTATATAGTGGAGTATTACACAGCAATGAGAATGAATGAGCTACAAAATATACAACAACTTGGATGCATCTTATAAATACAACATTAAGTGAAAGAAATCAGACACATTATGGTACATAATTTATTAATCCACTTATATAAAATTCACAGTAAATATTTAAACTGAGAATAGTAACAAAGAGGAGATTGGTTATATGGGTGTGTTCACTTTTTGTACACTTTCAATGAGCTCCTTGCAGCCTCTATATAACTTTTAAATAAGATGTGTGTTTTAAAATTAAATAGCAGGTCATAATTTTTGACTTTGCTACAAAACAATTATGTTCTCAGGCAAAGATCTTTCTACAAAGCTCCTTTGTGGCAAAGTGCATAAAAAAAGATTATAGGTAGAAAACCTAATTATTAATGTTCATTTTTGTTGTTGTTGTGAAAGGATCTACAGACAATAAGAACATTCCAAAGAAGTCCAGAAAAAAGAAAACAAAAAGAAAAAGTCTTCTGGGACCATAGAAAACAGCATGAGCAGGAGGAGAAAGATGAGTTGTATTTATTTAAGAAATGTTTTTTTGTGAACAAATACTGACCCAAGTGACCTCTGCCAGAATCATGGCTTGAGGAAGCCTCAATTTATCTGCTTATTCATGATTATATCTGTGTAAGTTCAGAGAACTTGCAGTGATGGTACAAAATGTATTCATATCACTAATAAAGAGATTCTTTCCAATGAAGTGTTGAGCTGCATGTCCCTGAGCATTTTGTGTTTACATGTATGCACACAGATGCAGATATTCTGTGTGTCAGTTTATTCAATGGATGATTAATGAGAGTCTGCATTGTGCAAAGCATTTAAAGAGAAAGCAAAATAGGACCTAATGCTGCTCTTGGAAATTATATTTTGAATCCTGTTGGGGTAAAATGTCATGTTACCAATATTCTTCATCTCTAGTGCCAAAAATCTGCAAGTGAAAAATTGTATGCTCGATTAAATCCATAAAGCCAGACTAGAGCTCCCAGACTGTACTTCTCACAGTTTGTATACTTTATGCCAAGACAAGTTAAATTCATTACCTTCTAGGACATTTCTCAGTATTAATATACACAGAAACGAACACTGCTAAATAGTCTCTGAAATTAGCCAAAGGGCATCTACAATAAGAGATCTTCCTCCTAAAAGATATTAGAAAGGAAATGAAAAATAAACATCTTTAAAGGAGAATTTTATTTTTAAAAGGTAGTCTGCAAGGATTTAAGAAGAATCACTAAAATGCAAGTAGAAAGTATTTGAAATAATTCCAAATATAAGAACAGAGTACTTTTTATAAATTTACCAAAAGAAAGCTTATTTTGTTGTTGGTTGGAAGACTTGAATTATTTGAATCTACTTATATAGATGATAAATTTTGGGGATGAGGAATTTCCAAGTTTGGGACAGATGAAAGGAATAATTACTTTAATGCATCTGTCTATGAGTTATGGGTCCAGGAAGAAGAGAGTTAAGCTTGGGAGACTATGTTTCGTCTATGAATATTGAGAAGGGGCCCCATGAAGTCTACATCTACTCTCCATCCACTGAAAACACTTGTACTGTCTAAGCTCTGCTTATTCATGCAACTGGATTAACTAAGTACATAAACTGCTGCTTTCAGCTTTGCTTCTCCTGTTTTTTGCCGGTAAAGGTCACACTGACTCATACATGAAATCTTTTGTTTATATCTCAGAGGTAGCTGACCCCATTGCACCTGCTTTTGAATATCTGGCAAGAGACAAGCTTGCAAATGAATATAGCTCTTTGAAGAAGTTGCTTATTTATAAAAGAAATTAGCATTTCCATGGATGCCAAACCACTGGAAGAGGAGAATGGAGAGCTCTGTGTAGCCTGAAGACAGGTACACTACACTATGGAATTGTGGCAGCATCTACATGTTCACCTTACCTTATGAATGAGGCTTCCAAATGTTTACTGACTGACATACTGAATGAATGAAAGAATGAATGAACAAATGCACAAAATAGGCTTCTATACCCCTGTGATAATTACGGTTTTGCGTCAACTTGACTGGGCCAGGTTTCCCAGTCCTATGGCTGTTGAATTATGGTTGTTCCTAATACAGGCATAGTTAACTCCATGATGATTGGCTGTAGAAGCTCATCAATTGAAGGGATGTTTCCTTGGGGGTGTGGCCTGCTCCCAATATAATGGACATGCAGGAAAATCTTGCTCTCTTTTCCACTGGATCTGGACTTGGGATTCTCCACCTCTATGATTGTGAATGAGTTTTTGATATAATTATATAATATATAAATATATATATAAACAAATATACAAATACATGTTTCACTGGTTTTACTTCTCTATAAAACCTAGCCTAAGACATGTGGTGATGAGAATACGGGGTGCTAGAGAAACAAAATCACTAGGATGAGTTTTCTAAATTGATTTTCAAGTGTGACTCAATTTAAAGGCACTGGTAACTCTGCCTTTACTAGTAAAGAAGATTGTAGGGTGGAGGCATGTTTGACCTCCGCTTCACTCGGCCTTGAGCTGATTTTGAACTTGGATCTTTTTCTCCTTTGTGAAGTCAGAGGAAGTCAGACATGGTTCCCACATAGTTTTTGCAGTTGGCGTCAGGAACAAGATTCATTGCAATGGCTCCTGACTGATGGAAACATGAAGTTTTGCAAGAGACACAATGGTCACAGGCAGTGAAACTTGAATGTCACATGAATGTTTTGTTTTTTGTTGTCTGTAATGGCTGAAAGGAATGGAAGAGATAAAATATTCCAGCTGAGAAGAGAATACCAGTTTCTGGAGTTGCATAAAACAGGATGGCTGATAGGGAGCCAAGGCGTGCTGGATCTACCCTACTAGAGTTCCAAGGTTGTATGCATATGAATGAAGGGGACAAGGGAGAATTTCCACTGAATAGTGTTTTGGGAATTATGATTACAGAGAGTTTGTAAACATATGTTCAACCTATACTTTATTGGATTTGCTAAAAGGGGAGTTAGAATTTTCCCAGAAGAAATAGGTATTTTTGTACAGAGTTGGGACATTTGCACTTGAAAAGACATACAGAGTAACCCAAAACATCTGGGATAACAGGAGATTCAAGATTCTTAAACAACTACCTGCATAAAAAAAAAAAAAAATGGATTCTGGTTTTTTGAGTTTCAAGCAAGCTGTTTGCCTTGGAGGTATCAAGACCAGAAAAGTCTATGCTTATAAGAGAAAAGCCCCTTCTATGACTAAAAGTTAAAGGGAGCTGGAGAGTAGTCTAGTGTACTCTCTGATGACCCACGTGGGTGTATTTGTGGAGTGGAAGTGGAGGAAACACAACAAGAAAGAGATGGGCTGAGTTTGGACAAGTCCCATTGACACTCGTCCAATGGATGGTGAAAGAGAGAAGAGGAAGGGCTGGTTGACCTGAAGTTTAAGGAATTGTGTGAACTCTTGAGTTCATGGGCACTGACCTAGCCCCTGGGACTAGGGACTATGGGGCCAGCTGGTCTGAAGTGAAGGAAGATGTGTGTGAACTCCCAAACTTGCAGCTGCTATCCATTTGACCTAGATTGGAAGGTTAGGTCTGAGCTGACCAGAACATGCCCAGATGAAGAGAAAGATGTCTGATACTTCGAACAAGTGGTTTTACTTCTCTAGAAAACCCAACCTAAGATCCATTTTACCTTGGTTACCAATATTACATTGTGTGTGCTTGTCTATTTAATGACTATGTAGAGGGAAAATACCCTTGGCGATTAAGTGGTTAACTGCTTGACTTCTAAGCAAAAGGTCAGCAGTTCAAAACCACTGGTTGCTTCTTTGGAGGAAGATATGGCAATTTGCTTCAATAAAGATTACAGCCTAGAAGATACTGTGTGATAGTTATAATCTGTTTTATAAGGTCACTAAGAGTGTAATTAGTTCTACAGAATGGGTTTGGTTTTGGAGAGTAGGAGGAAAGGAGCCCTGGTGGGACAACAGTTAAGGGCTTAGCAACTGTGATAGTGAAAGTTTTGTGTCAACTGTACTGGACAAGGATACTCAGTAGTTCAACAGTTGAGATGTAGCCATCCCCCATGATGAAATCTAATATAATGTGATGAATTATATGATGAGATCTGTTATGAGCAGCCAATCAATTGAAAGGAAGTTTCCTCACAGGTGTGGCCTGCTTCCAGTAACACTCAGGGAAAACTTGCTTGCTATCTGCTGGGTCTGGATCTTACATCTGGCTCATCCTACAACCTCCAGTTCTTCAGATTGAGCCAGTATCCTTCTCTATTACCTGCCAGGCCTAGGAATCATCAACACCTATCTTCTTACATACCAGACCTACCTGCCTGCTCTCTGACCTATGGATTTAGGTTCTTCAGCCCTGCAGTTATGTGACTCAGAAGCCTCCATCCTGACAGCTAACCTAAAGATTTAGAGTTAACCACCTCTATAACTGTGTGAGCTATTTCCCTTACAAACCTCTTTATATAAACATACTTAAGCATCACTGGTTTTGCTTCTCTAGGAAACACAGTTAAAGAAAGAAACTAACCAAAAGTTTGGCAGTTCACCCAGCACCCTGAAAGAAAATGACGAGATAATCTGCTTTTGTAAACATTACAGACAAGAAAAACCTGGGCTGTATTTTGTCACATGGGGTCACTATAAGTCCAAATCAACTTGAGGGCACAATTTAATAACCACAAGAGAAATGTGACTGAAGCATATCTTCTTTTTTTCACAGTAATCTCTCTTGCTCCTCAAGTACCAGTCATGCATGTATATGAAGTGAAAATCTTTAACTTCAATCAAAGGATTATCTTCCCTTAAACTTAATTTTTGCCTGTATGAGAAGAACTGCTGGAGGTCTATCTGAAGGTCATAGAGAGTTAAATGAAGATCAGAGGGAAAGTTTCATGAATGAAATATCAACACATTAAATGTCATAATCTTATCAAATGCAGATAAGTGGAGGTTTGGGTCAGAGGAATACTATGGACAGCTTGTGTTTTAGAAAGACAATAATGGTAATCATGTATAAAATTGATTAGGAGCACTTCTAGAGACAGAAAGTTTTGTCCAGAGCCTATTCTAATAGGACAGGCAAAAGGTAATGAGACTTGACACAATTAATTTGCTACGAATTGGGCTGTGAACCTTAAGGTCAGCAGTTCGAAACTACCAGCCGCTCCGCGGGAGAAAGATGAGGCTTTCTACTCCCGTAAAGATTTACACCCTCGGAAACCCTGTACAGGGTCGCTATGGGTCGGAACCGACTCGACAGCACTTAACAACAACAACAACAACAACAACAACATTCCATTAAAAACTAGGACACTGGGTTACTGTAGTGGAGGTAGTGAGTGGGAAGAGCACAGAGGAGTTTAGATAACTACTATGATGTTAATTCTTGATCTTTGTTCTGGTTATATTTATTTTACAATAATTAAGCTGTGCATTTTGTACAACTGGAGTCCTGGTGTGACACTTTGGGATAATGCACTGGACCATGAGGTCTGTGTGAACTGCAAGGTCGGTGGTTCAGATTCATCAGCTACTCCTCAGAAACCCTATACAGGGTCTCTATGACTCAAACTGATTTGAAGACACTTAACAACAACAACATATGTTGTTGTTAAGTACCATGGAGTTGGTTCCAACTCATAATGATCCAATATACAGTTTCCAAGGAGCAACTGGTGAATTTGAACTGCCCACCTTGTGGTTAGTAGTCCAGTGATTATCATACAGTGCCAAACAAACTAATATATCCACCATTCGATTAGTTTGTCAAGCTGTAGTGTCTTGTGTGTTGTTGTGATGCTTGAAGCTATGCCACTGGTATTTTAAATACCAGTAGGGTCACCCATGGACAAGTTTCAATGGAGCTTCCAGAATTAGACAGACTAGGAAGAAAGAGAGGCAGAATACTTCTGAAGGTTAGCCATTGAAAACCTTATGAGTAGTAGCAAAGCTTTGTCTGAGTGCTATAAGATGATCCTCTGAGGGTGGAACACACTCAAAAGATGGCTGGGCAAGAGCTACCTACACAAAGAGTTGTTGTTAAGTGCTGTCGAGTTGATTCTGACCCATAGCAACCCTGTATAGGGTTTCCAAGGAGCAGCTGGTGAGCTTGAATCACCGACATTGCAGGTCAAACAACTTGGCAGTCTGACGCATTAGCCCACAGCGCCACATAAGGAGAGCTGGCATTAATGACAGGAATTGAGCAAAACTTTAGGGACCTTCATTTGCTGATGGAACACATTCAGAATGAAAAGAAACAGCTGTAAACTTCCACTAATAATAGGAATGTGGGATGTACAAACTATAAATCTAGGAAAATTGGAAGTCATCAAAAATTAAATGGAGCACATAAAGCTATTCTAGGCCTTAGTGAATTGAATTGGGTTGTATTGGCCATTTTGAATCAGACAATAATTTGTTTACTTTGTCAATAGCAATACAGTGAAGAGGAATGACATATGTTCCATGGTTAAAAAGAACATCTCAAGATCTATCTTGAAGTACATTATCTATAATAGGATAATGTACCTACAAGGAAAACCAGTTAAAATCTCTATTGATCAAATTTATGCATCAACTAATAAAGCCATGGATGATAAAAAATAATCCTACCAACTTCTTTAGTCTGAAATTAATCAGATATGCAATAAAAATGCATTCATAATTAAGGGTGGTTGGAATGCAAAAGTGGGAAATGAAGATGGATTGGTAGTTGGAAGACGTGATTTTGATGCTACAGATTGTATGATAGCATTTTGCAAAGCTAATGACTTATTCACTGCAAATAACTATTTTTTGCAACATAAGTGGTGACTATACATGTAATTGTGCTCATGTACCCTGTGCAGGCAGTCACTGGAAAATAACAAGGGGATATTGTATGACTTAAAATCAGAGAAGGTATGGGTCAGGGTTGTATCTTTCCATTATTCTTAGTCTGTATGTTGAGGAAATAATCAAGACTATTTCAAAAGGAATGCATCATCAAGATTGGAGGAAAACTCATTAACAACCTGTGATATACATATGATACAAATTTTCTTGCTAAAAGCAAACAGGATCTGGAGTAGTTACAGAGGTGTGAGGACTTGCATTGTCATGTAAGATCACAATGCCCTTGGATAGAAATCCTCTGCATTTAATCCCACATTTAGGCTTCAGCTCTTCTGTGAACATCTCAATGTTGATTGCTGAACCTTTTTCTTAATAGTGTTCCAATACTGGCCCTTCAGAATCCTAGAAAACTGTAAGCATCAATTTCCCAGCTGATGGTTGACTTTTGAACTTTTTCTTGGTCGCTGATTGAGAATGTTTCCATTCCATACTCTACAGTTTACTCTCAGGCTCATAGTGATGAATCCATGTCTTGTCACCAGTAACAAGTTTTTTCTAAAGAAACTTTTCTCTTCCTTCGAGAATCGGTCCTAATTTTGTTTGCAGATATCCAAAGGCATCTGTTTATGCCCTTCCGTGACTTATTTCAGTACCCATTTCACACAAACCTGTCTGTCATGGATTATTTCATGGGCAGAGCCATGGCTGATTTGCAAATGATTTGTCACATAATCCACTGTCACTCATCTATTTGACAAAATCAAATACATGCTCAAGTCATGCTCAATATTGTCATCAACTGTGGATGTAGATGGTCGTTTTAATCTAACCAGAGTGCAGATAATTTTTGACTCACCCTCATAAATAAGATTGAACACTCTAGATTTATCTCACTATTTGTACCAATATTGTTTACAGTCACATAATTTTAAGTAAGGAGAACATAGAAATACTCTGTGTCATATATAAAGAAGAGGGATTAAAAAGTATTAAAGGAATATAATTTACTTGGATACTACATTCTATTGGAAAGTTCAGCTGCTGATGTTAGCTGGTGTTAGATCTATTATTACATATGTATTGATCAGTTCATTAGTTGGAAATATCCTTATAAATTAAAGAAGTCATTAAGGAAAAAGATATTCTTATAAGAAATATCAAATCACTCCTGTTACACTATTGCTGTTAGGTCAGTTCTGACTGATAGTGATCCTATAGGACAGGTAGAGCTGCCCCCATAGTGTTTCTAAGGCTGTAAATTTTGTAGAAACAGACTGCCACATCTTTCTTCCAGGAATCAATTAGTAGGTTTAAACTGTAAATCTTTCAGTTACAGCCTACCATGCAACCCTGGCACCATTAGGTTCCTTCAAATAACCCCAAATGTCCTTGTTGCTGATGTTATTATATGCTGTCAAGTTGGTTCTAACTTATAGTGACCCTGCATAGAATTTCTGAGTAGAGGCTGGTGAGTTTGAACCACTAACCTTGAGGTTCAAGCCAACCTTGAAGTTCAAATCAACCTTTTGGTACAGTGGTTATGCTACAGCACTATATCAGGA
Organism: Chrysochloris asiatica; assembly: GCF_000296735.1. Taxonomy (NCBI): domain Eukaryota; kingdom Metazoa; phylum Chordata; class Mammalia; order Afrosoricida; family Chrysochloridae; genus Chrysochloris; species Chrysochloris asiatica. The sequence goes on from NW_006408751.1 coordinate 2,101,133, forward strand.
CTCCCAAATGGTTCTAAAAGATTTTAATTATCAATATGAAATTTTGTGGAAAGCACTGCTATTATGTAGGAATTTTGGTATGGCATTGTGGGTTAATGTGCTGGACTGCAAAGTCAGTTTGAACCGCAAGGTTGATAGTTCAAGTTCACTAGCTGTTCCTAGGAAACTCTGTACAGGTAAGTCAGTTACCCTTCACAACCTCTTGATGGCCCTTAAAACAACAACATCATTGCTATTATGTAATATGCATAGAAAGCAACTCTGATTGTATAATTGTCAAACGCTTGGCTGCTAAACAAAAGATTGGTGGTTTGAACTCACCAGCCACTCCCCATGGGAAAAAGATCTGCCATCTTCTCTGTAAAGATTATAGTCAAGGAAACCCCAATGGAACAGTTGTACTCTGTCCTATAGGATCCCTATAAGTAGAAATCAACTCAAAGGTATATAACACAATAACACTAATATGCATAGAACTTATCTATGGGAACTTTAATTTTAACCTGCCAATAATGATTTCTTCTGTGTGTGATACATATGCTTATGACCTCTTTAAAATCATACAGCATGTATTATGACAAAGGTTTGCTCTAGTAGCCACATGTTGAAGACAAGTGACTGTCACCTACATTAACAGACAACATCAATTAGACACAAAATCTGCCACCTCTATCTAAATAAAACTGGTCAGAACACTGGTTTTCCACAACAATGCAACCCAAGAAGGGAAGTCTAGTTCATAAGATCCGAGTATGTTTGAGGTGTGGAGAATATTTTCTTTGATAAACAAGGTAACTTGTGAGATTTGCAATGAAATTATTTGTTTAGATTAGAGGTTCCTAGAAGCTAGGTTTCTTTTGTATTTCTTAATAGCATTCAATACAGCCTTCTGTATGGGCCATGTAAAATGCATTACTTGATTGTTACATCACTGTGTAAACCAAACCCACTGCCACTGGGTTGATTCTGACTAATTGTGACTTTGTATAGGGTTTTATATTCTTTTTCTGTAAATCTTTACAGGAGGAGAGAAAACCTCAACATTTTCCCAAAGAGCAGTTGGTAGGTTTGAACTGCAGACCTGTTGTTGGCAGTTCAGTACTAATCATACAGCACCACCAGATCCTTGTTATAAAAAATATCAAATTCAATTCATACATTTTTAACTGGGAGAAACAGAACAATATATCATACATACCAACAAATATTAATAAACAATCTAAGATTATATGATGGTTAAGTACAAATATGATGGTCAATTTTTTTTTCCAAAAGTGTTTTCTACTTTATTAGGCAAAATTATTTTTATCTTATTAAAAGGAAAAAGAGGTTCTGTGATTAAGCACTCAGTTGTTAACCAAAAGATTGACAGTTTGAATCCGTCAGACAGTCTTCAAAGAAAGATGTAGCAATCTGCTTCTGTAAAGATTTACCATCTTGAAAGCCCTATGGGGCAGTTGTACTGGATCTTTTAAGGTCTCTGTGAGTCAAAATCAACTAGATGGCAATGGGAAATAGGTTATTGTTGTTGTTAAGTACTGTTGATTTGGTTCCGACTCACAGTGACTCTGTAGAGGGTTTTGGGTGAACTGCCGACCTTGCAGTTCAAATTGACCTTTCAGTCTAGTGCTTATCCTACAGAGCTACACCAGGACTCCAGGAAATGGGCCTGAAGGAAAGACTAGAATAAGAATTTTTCACATGATCAATCATTTGGTTAGCAGCCAAGGTGTTTAAATATATTACTGATGTGAAATGTACACTTTAGAATTCCCACATGTGGAAAAAATATACTAATTTCATTCCCCTAACCACCTCCACCCTTGTCCGTATTTTGCTAAAACCCACAGGTACAATGATGGCATTCATTACCATTTCCCCTTTGTTCCTGAGGCAATTGATGAACTCTTCTCCAGGCAACAATGATTCAAGATGGTGAAGGGAACAAGGCCAGGACTGTCACTAGCTTTGCCTTTCAAAATATTCCCATCACATATTAATCTTTTCCCAAATAGTTGCTACACAAATGCATTTTGACCTAGAACCGGAACAATGAAGCCAAATCTAGAATCATGCATTCCGGACAAGGTAGATTCACTGGCAAATATATTTTTGAAATTTTTGTTTTTTAAGGAATTAAATCCAATTCCTTTCCACATGGGGAAAGGCCAGTAATGAAAGCTGATGATTGTAAAAGTGAGACCAAAGAGCCACAGGACATATTTATTTTGGAAAGAAAACTAAAAGACTAAGAAGTCAAGCCATAAAATATTTTACACCAGTTTAGATTAAACCAACAGCTTAAAAGATAAATATTTCACATTTTCATACCAATGTCCAAGATAAAAATAGCTATTGTGCTCAGAAAAAGTTTAAGAGAACTGCAGAAAAACTCCCATAAATGGGTCCTGAAATATGTGAAAAGCAGGAAGGGATGTCATTTTAAAGGTTTTTTTGTAAAGTTTTTTTCTCAAGGAAAATTAGTGTTCAGAGTAATATAGAGAGACTTTTCAGCTAAGTAAATGTCTAAAATAGATATCAATAAACTTTCAATAGGGGAGGTTCTATCTGTCATAGCAGGATTCTTTAGGATTCTTGGGAAATGGTAATTAAGGTGGAAATGATTGGAGCAAAGAGGTTACTATCCATTGGTCAACCTGAATATGCTGCTAAGTGACAAAAGTTTGTGTCATTTCTAGCAAAGAACAGGTAAGAAAACACGTCAACAGTATCTCACGCTTTCTAACATATTAGCCAGGGTCCCAACAACTAACAATAGATGGCATATTCAAAGTAAGGTAATTAGGAATGTTTTACTGACAAATGGACAGCTGGGATAGTACCTTAACTCAGGCTGATGAAAGCTCCACTGTTGCCATACCTAGGCTGGAAGGGAATGGGAGGCACAGTTTCCTGAAACCTAGAAGGGGAGAGTCACACAGTTTTAAAAGCCTTGAGAGCAGTAATGACCTTCAGTTGTGGGGCACAGTTAGCTTAGGGGGGCCTTGTCAGGTGGCAATACATACCTTGACCTCGCTTTACTTTCTGCTGCTTAGGCTGCTCATTGGCTGAATTGAAATCCAATTGGAAGTCAGAGGTAGGAAAAAAAGTGTGGACAGAAGGTCAATACTTCATTGTAAGTCAGTTACCAAAGTACAGAGCTGGTGGAGTAGCAAGTTGAAGACTCTGACCCAGACCACTTAGCTGTCAAAGACAAGATGAAACCAAAAGACCCTGCTCTTTATCCTCAAGGATCCATTTGCTACTTGGAGGGCCAAGAAACTCTTCTCCCCACCCCCTTTATGTTTGAATTGAACTGGCTTATTTCTATTTATTCTTTCATAGATTTCATTAATAAAATAACACTTTATGAATTTGAAGATCATTATTTTTTTCAGCCTTTTTTTTTTTTTTCCCCTTTTGCAGCTTGAACATTATATATATTGGACCCAGAACATCTCTTTTTCACTCTCTAATTGCCCTCAGGGTTCATTTTTTTTTTAAAGAAACAATTTTCTGTACCTCAGAAAGAAGAAGAAGAAAAAAAAACCCAACAGTACTGCCACAATAATTATTGTTTTTGTGTTTGAATGTGCATATGTGTGTTTGTGTTATCCAAAGTCTAACACGTCCACAGTCATACAAATGTTTTTGCAAGATTAAACAAAAAATCAATGTTATTTGAATTATAACCCAAGTACTAACAGTCTGGCCAAATTTAGTAATAATTGTCGATTAGCGAGCATAAGCCCAAGCATTTTCTGGATTTCCAAATAGACATATTTGAAAAGATATGACTCAGGAATGAGTTTTATAAAGGTTCATTATGATTGTTTTTATTCAGTGCTCCTGAGTCATTTCCAACTCATAGTGACCCTGAATAGGTTTCCACGGAGTGGATTTGAACCATTGACCATGTAATTAGAAGTTCAGTGCCATGCTAGGACTCCACAATAACCGTTTTTATTGTTAAGTGTTGTTGAGTGGGTTCTGACTCATGGCGACTCTGTGTTGGGTTTCCAAGGAATGACTGGTGAGTTTAAACCATAGACATTTTGATTCAAACTGACCTTGCAGTCTAGTGCTTGATCTTAAAGCACCTTACCAGGATTCCATAATAATAGTTGCTGTTGTTGAATGCTATCAAGTTCATTCCGATACATAGCAACCCTGTATAGGATTTCCGAGGAGTAGCTGGTGAGCTTGAACTGCCAACCTTGTAGTTCAAACCGATTGTAGTCCAGCTCATTAACCCACAGTGCCACATCAGGACTCTACAATAATAGTAGTATTGTTGTTGTTGTTAAGTTCTATCAAGTTGATTCCAATCCATAGTGACCTTGTATAGGGTTTCCGAGGAGCATCTGGAGAGCTTGAATTGCCGACCTTGCAGTTGAAATCGACTTTGCAGTCCAGCACATTAATCTACATTGCTACAGCAGGGCTCACAATTGTTATTGTTGTTAAGTGCCATCAAGTCAATTCCATCCCACAGTGACCCTGTATAGGGTTTCCAAGGAGCAGCTGGTGAGATTGAACCACCACCCTTGTAGTTCAAACGGCTTTGCAGTCTGGTGCATTAACCCACAGTGCCATACCAGGACTCCAGGACTCATAGTAGGAGACTTTAATATACTACTCTCAATGAAGAACTTCAGGGGATGCCTTAGAATTGTCTTGAAGGTAGTCACTGACTGTACCAAGATTAGAATGGTCAAGATTATCCAATTCTATCTAGAGATGAGAATATCTTCATTGTTGAGACAAAAGTATATTTCTTGGAATAGCATTTACTGTTTTTCATTACTTATTGAAAGTGCCATGGGCTGCCAAAAGAACCAATAGATCCATTCTGGAAGAAGTGCAGCCAGAGTGCTCCTTAGAGGCCAAGATGGCTAAGCTTCGTCTCTCATACTTTGGACATATTGTCAGGAGGGACCAGTGGCTGGAGAAGGCTATCATGTTTGGTAAGGTGGAGGGTCAGAGGGAAAGAGGAAGACCCCCAATGAGATGGACTGGCCAAGTAGCAGCATCGATGGACTCAGGTGTGGCAACAGTAGTGAGGTTGGCCCAGGATCGGGCAGTGTTTCGTTCTGCTGTGCATAAAGTCGCTGTGGGTCGGTACTGACTTGATGGCACATAACAACCACATTCATCTTTCACTACCTATTTTGTGAATATGATATGCTGTTGTTAAGTGCTGTCAAGTCAGTTCCAACTCAGAGTGGTCTGGTATAGTGTTTCTGATAAGTGACTGGTGAGTTTGAACCACCAACTTCATAGTTCAAACCAACTTTGCGGTTGAGTGCTCATCCGATGACATCTCACCAGGAATATAATATAGTGAGAGAAAATAATTCCAATATGGTTCTCTTTTTACAATGTTACAGAATTGTTTAGTAGAATTCCACTGGATGGACCCAGTGTTAGAGAACATTTTTATCAAGACTTCAGTGGAAGTACAATTTGAATTTTTATGAAGTATTCACATATCTTAATGGTTGTGTAATTGACACTGTGGATAATTCCTGTATCCCTTTTAGTAGCCTTGCAGCCATCTTCTCTGTGCACAGCTATTAGCTGCTTGTACCCATTATATTCTAGGCTTCCTTGTGGGAACTGGAATCTTCTTGATCATAAAGAAAGTCCGAAGGTAGGAAAGTATATTCCACCCTCCTGCACCACAACCCCAGCATGGGTAGCTAATGAATGCCTGGATACAGTTATAAAACCCCTGCTTCTGTGCCTCAAGTTGGCTCCAATTCTGACATGTAATTTTTAAGCTCCCCTTCCCCCTTCCCATTTCTACTCTACCCACTACCATATAGGATTTTCTGTGGAGCACTTCCTTAATATTGTATCTGTGCCTTTGATTCAGTTGTTTCTGAAAGAACTTAATCTTCAACAGATTGAAATGATGACTAATGTCTTTAAAGTCTGTACTATCACAGATTTGAAACTGAAAATATGGAGCCCAGATGTGGCACTATGGGTTAATGCACCACACTGCAAAGCCGTTTGAACTGCAAGGTCTGTGGTTCAAGTTCACCAGCTGCTCCTCGGAAACCCTATACAGGGTCGCTATGGGTCAGAATTGACTAGACGGCACTTAACAATGACAAAACAAAGAATTCTTGTTGTTGTTAAGTGACTTTGAGTAGGTTATAACTCATTGTGGTCTTGTGTTGAGTTTCTGAGACTGTGCATTTTCGTAGGAGTAGAAAGGCTCCTCTTTCAGCTGATGGACTTGAACCACCTACCTTGTGGTTTTCAGTCCAGTGCTTATTGTACACAGCCACTGTACTCCCCAGAATTCTGCATAAAGGTGAAAAAAACAATAAAGTAAAACAAAACAAAAAAGCAAGCAAGCAAATAAACAAAACAAGAGAAACAAGGAGGAAAAAAACAAGTGCAAGAAGAAGAGAAACTTAATGCAATACAGGCTCTCATTTGAGTATTGGAATACAATCATTATATAAGGAAAATGATCTTGTCTAAATGAGTTAATGTGGTATTTTCTGTGTAATAGAGTCCTGGTGTGGTCCTGTAGATGGTTCAGACCCACCAGCCATTTCTCAGAAACATTATACAGGGTCGCTATGAGTTAACACTTAACAGGTGAAGACCCAGGGTCTTGGCCATGAAAGTCTCATCATATTTAGTATTTATTACAAACCAGCTTTAGTAAAGGGTAAGGAAAACTTTTTATGCATTTTAAGCACAAAAGAACTTAAATACAGTGTATTGCATAATCACTACAAGGGCTGGAGAAGCAGGTGCTAAACTGAAATTCCAAGAATTAATCCCAGAACACCACAGGACTCACCTGCCAGCAGATTTGCTATATGCCAGGGCTTCAAAAACTAGGAAAGATAGGGAATCAAGAGGCCAAAACTAAAAAGAGTTTTTATTTCTTTTTAAAAAACATCATTGTAACAGCAGTGTTTGGGTCAGGAAACAATTGCTGCATCTGCCTTAATACTTTTCAGTTGCAAATATCTCTTGATACCCATGGGTTGGTGATTTGATGCTGGAATCTCAGTGAATAATCCTGGTAACAGAAAATAGCCAAAAGCAGCAAGGAGATAGTTTTTACTTCCTGTGTATTCCAAATATTTCATGATTACTTCTAATTGGCAGACCTACTTTCCAACCAGTCTTAACTGCTAGAGATACAGATTTTAACTTTTCATCCAATGGAGTACTAGAAAGTATACTTAAAAGAGGTGGAATAATTGCTGAATATTAATCAGGACCACCAAGTTGTATAACTCCAAGGAGCATCATTCATAATGCAGAGGTGACCTGCCACTGCCAATTGAACATATTGTTCACAACAAATATTAAAGATCATCTGTTGATCAACTGTTCAATTTTAAGTGTCACACTGTAAAACATACATTGAAAAACAAACATATAAAAAATAACTGACATGTGTCCTAAAATATACATTAAAAATTACATTAAAAGAAGAAAGAAATGGAAATGTAGACTTTTTACAGGTTTCATTATATGGTAGAAAGAATATAAATATTATAAGTAAACGAAGAAGGTTTCAGAGTGGATTTTTCATTTAAAATTTCACCTAAGAATATTTTCAAATCTAAGATTCTATGATCCTATTTTTGAAATTTGCAGGCAGATCTAGGGTCCTACGTAGTCTTTGGAAGATTCAAAATAAAGTAGGGCTTTAGTAGCCTCTTCTTTTTTATTATTTTCTGAAGTTAATTTACCTTTAAAAACAGATGTATATGACTTTTTGCCTATTTATATTTATATGCTATTTCTATGGTCTTCAAAAAAATAGTTTTCTTTGTCCTGTTCTTAAATAATGTTTTTAGAGCCTACATGTTTGGAGGAGAAATATATTTGTAATTGAAATCACTATGTTAATTTTTGAAAATATTTATTTGCTAAGACACAAATATTCCAATAGACTGAGAAAAAAAAAAAAAAGGTGGTGATGTAGATTACTAATTTAAGCAAATGAATTCTAATAGAAAAATGCAAAGTATATAAATAATTCGAAAAATAATAACCCAAACTCAAGTATTTTATATGCAGAAGAAACGTAGACTTTCTCTTTGGCTGAAGAGACCTTGATGAAACTAGAGAGAAATGATTTTTCCAGGTATGGTGTCAATAAGTTAAGACTGATGTAACTTTGGCCTGTCAAAGAAGGATTTTCATGAACCATGGTGAAGATGGTTTCATAGTTGCAGTTGTGGGTAACTAAATTCTAGAAATAAATGACAGAAAATTGGGGTGATTTAAGGAAGTTATTAGGCATAAATGACTAAGAGACTTGAAGACCGGCACAAGAGAATGACAGAGAAATTATATACTTAGTCTAAGAGAAATATTTTAAAGGATGTAGAAAATTTATATGATGGCCTAACAAAGAAGACTTGAGTATAGATTGGATGCTATCAAAAATCAGGGGCAATTATTTAATCTTAGTAAATCTTATTGGCAGGAGGAGACATTAGCATGAGGATAAAGCTACACTTGGTAAAGAATTAGTAGTGACTCATTTTGGTCAAGAGAGAACTTGCTTGGTAAATATTTTAGGTGGCACAATGACCTTGTTTTTTGTTTGTGCTTAAACAAAATTATGAAGCATTTATCTTTATTTCGTTTTAAAATGGTCTCAGAGTAATCTTCTTTGAAGTTGGTTTACTATGTATTTTTTTATGTCTAACTGGAGTATAACATAAACTAGCTGTGAGTAGCAATTCAACTTTCAAGTGTTGTGGGCTGCTTTTGTACTCTTTTTGGTTTCCATACTAACATTGTATATTTCTGAGATCCCATGAATCTACACCTATTCAGAAGTCATTCTTTATCACTGGAAGTAAGTTCACATGAGCTACAGTATTTTGCTGAAGCGCTTCAACATTGAGCTTATTTTGTCTTTCTGTTTGAAGGGGAAAACAATTATATTTTATAAGATACTAATAACGTTTTATAATTAAAATTGAGCTTTAATACTTTGTTAAAGCCCTTTGGCACTGAGTTTTGTTTGTTTGTTTGTTTGGTTTATTTTTGCTTTTATAGGAGTAGATTCCTCTTTGGAGTTTAGTTTTCTGACCAGATTTGTATTGTTCTTTAGTTAAATGTTTTTTTTAATCTAACATCTGATTGCTTAACACTTGGTTTTACATGTCTGCTTATCTGTCTTGAATGTTGCTCATCTATCAGACTAAAAATCTATTGGGAGAGGTTGGGCTTGAAAATCCATTCTTAGGCTGACAATTCACAAGATTTTGTTCAGTAACTTTTGGGCAGAATTTGGGGGACATCAACATGCCAATACCTTATAAGGACTTTACCCCACTTTTGTTTATGTGTCCCTGATACATTCATTTGTTTATCTGCTTAGAATTGGGAGGTTTTGTATGTTCCCAGAGGTGTAACAATTGGTCTTTGACCAAGCTACAGAAACACAAAGTAACATGGCACCAGTCTTACATACATATTTGTAATTTAGTGAATTATTTAATATGTCTCTTCTAGATTTAGTCTTTGTAACTCGCACCAAACAACAATTTTCCTGATAGAAGAAAAGAAGAAAGAGGATGCTGTTAGAAAGATATTATTCAGTTTTGAGTTATTGTTAATAGAGTTAATTGTGATTATAAAAACTTGGAACTCTAATGGGGCTGGAGTAGGGGGATGGTGTGTGTGTGGCAGGGTGGTAAAATAAGCCATCTCAGAAGCAAGAGGGAGGATTTCACTACCATCAAAGAAGAGGGCCAGTAGTAGTGTATGTTGTTGGGACCCTGAGATCCCAGTGCATTAAACCTACTTGATTTAGGGACAGGAAGTTGTGACAGGAAGAGTGGCAGAAGAGCAGCAGGAGCAGAATCAAGAGTCAGAGCATGAGACAGAGTGAGGGTTTCCTAGTCCATGTTGTTGTTAGGTGCCATCGAGTCCATACCAACCCATAGTGACCTTATGAACAGCAGAAAGAAACACTGCCTGATCCTTGGTCAACATCACTACAATTGCAATGCTTGAGTCCATCTATGCTGCCACTTGGCCAATCCATCTCGCTGGCGTCTTCTTTTCCTCTGACCCACCACCTTACCAAACATGACATCCTTCTCCAGCAACTGCTCCCTCCTGAAAATATGTCCGAAGTATGAGAGACAAAGTTTGGCCATCTTGGCCTCTAAGGAGCACTCTGGTTGCACTTCTTCTAAAATGGATCATTTGGTTCTTTTGGCAGCCCATGGCACTTTCAATATTCTCCCCCAACACCATAACTCAAAAGCATCAATTCTTCTATGGTCTTCCTTATTCATTGTCCAGCTTTCACATGCATATGAAGTTATTGAAAATACCATGACTTGGATCAGTCGCACCTTAGTCCTCAAGCTGATATCTTTGCTCTTCAACACTTTAAAAAGGTCTTGTGCAGCAGATTTGCCTAATGCAATATGTCATTTGATTTCTTGACTGCTGCTTCCATGAGTGTTGATAGTTGATCCAAGAAGAATGAAGTCCTTGACAACTGCAATCTTTTCTTCGTTGATAAGAATGTTGTTTATTGGTCCAGTGGTGAGGGTTTTTGTTTTCTTGGTATTGAGATGTAATCCATACTGAAAGCTATTCTCTTTGATCTTCATTAGTAAATATTTTAAGTCCTCTTCACTTTCAGCAAGTAAGGTTGTATCATCTGCATATCGCAGGTTGTTAATGAGTCTTCCTCCAATCCACGTTTTTCTTCATCTAACCAAGCTTCTCGAATTATTTGCTCAGCATACAGATTGAATACAACCTTGGTGAAAGAATACAACCTTGTTGCACATATTTTTTAATTTTAAAACATTCAGTGTTCCCATGTTCTGTTTGAGCAACTGCTTCTTGGTCCTAGTACAGATTCCTCATGAGCACAATTAAGTGTTCTGGAATACTCATACTTCTCAATGTTTACCATAACTTGTCATGATCCACACAATCGAAAGCCTTTGCATAGTCAATAAAGCACAGGTAAACATCTTTCTGATAATCTCTGCTTTCAGCCAAGTTCCATAGGACATCAGCAATGATATCCCTCATTCTATGGCCTCTTCTGAATCCGACTTGAACTTCTGGAATTTCTCTGACAATGTATGATTGTAGCCATTTCGGTATTACCTTTAGCTAAACTTACTCACATGGGATATCAAAGAGATTGTCCGATGCTTTCCGCATTCCGTTGGGTCACCTCTCTTTGGAATGGGCACAAATATGTATCTCTTCCAATCAGTCTGCCAGATTGTCGTCTTACAAATTTCTTGGCAGAGATGAGTGAGTGCCTCCTGTTCCACCTTACTTTCTTGAAAGATTTCAATTTGCATCCCATCAATTCCTGGTGCCTTATTCTTTGCCAATTCCTTCAATGCACCTTCGAATTCCTCCTTCAGTATTATTGGCTCTTGATCATATGCTACCTCTTGAAATGATTGACCATTAACCATGTCCATTTGGTACTTGCTTCCAGTTCGTGGAGCCAGTAAAACAGTGATGTTAGGCAAGAAGTTTGTTTACAGAGTTGGGTGCCTCCAGGCATCTAATTGTGGGAACTAGGTTTGCTAATCTAGGGAACCTGAGCCAAGTATCTTCAGGCTGAAGTTTATAGTGGAGTAAGGAGCTCTGGTAGCGTAGTGGTTACAAATCAGGCTGTGAACCTTAAGGTCATCGGTTTGAAACTACCAGCCGCTCCGTGGGAGAAAGATGAGGCTTTCTACTCCCGTAAAGATTTACACTCTCGGAACCTCTGTACAGGGTCGCTATGGGTCGGAACCGACTCGATGGCACTTAACAACAACAACACAACAGTGTGCCCTGTGGACATTCATCAGCACCTCTAAAAGTGTTTTGTAATATGCCTGGACCAGGGAAGCAGCCTGGCCAAGGGGCTGAAGACCAGAAAGAGACCTGCCTGTGGGCATGGCATGCCAGAGGAGAGACTGTTCTGATTGGAAGAACTGTGCCCTGAACACTTTTGACCTTGAATTCTAGGTTAACAACTTCCCTAATAAATCCCATAGGAGGAGTGGCAGAAGATCAGCAGCAGAACCAAGAGTGAGAGTATGAGATAGAGGGGTTTCCAGTCCATGGAACAAGTAAAGCTGAGTGTCTTTGGGCAAGAGTTTTACTTGCAGAGTGGGTTGACTTCAGACATTAAATTAGGGGAGCTAGCTGAGTTTTGTGTGGCCATCGCAATGAATGATCAAACCCACCTGAGTGAAGAGTGATGTGGGAGGGATGGCTTGGTGTTCAGTTTTTGCAGTGTTGTATTTCATACAGAGTTCTTTCAACCTAAAACTGTAATTCTTCCTGGCCAAGTATCTGATTGCTTTATGTTTTCACTCTATAATGCTAACTGTTATAGATAACTTTATAACTGGCACACTTTCACCACAGATAATTTTATACAGGCAAAAAATGACCATTGTGAAAATATTTTGCTGTGGACAAAATCGCTCAGTTAGAGGTGTTTTAGAACAAAACAGAAACAAAATTCTGTTTTTCTAATGTTTGTCTTCAGTTGGGATGGTGAGGATTCTAAATTCTGGAGTAAAAAACTTGCTCTCCTAAAAGATTTGTCAGAAAAAGCTAATGCAAAGTATGAGAAGTTTAACTGTCTCTCAATGGACTAACCAAAAGCCATTTCAGTTTTTCTCCTCTGTATTGTTTGCCTGCTCCTTTATTATCTCCTTTTCCTTCACTGTCAGAACCTTGTTCAAGATTTTTGAGACTATGACCAGAAATTTCATGCCAGAGAAGTTAAATATATAGACCCAGCTTTTCTGGAATTTTCTTTCACTTAGACATTGAGGTCCTTCATAGCTGTGCCAGAAACAATACTATGTGCTCACCAAATCCTATTTCACTTTCTCATCCTAGACAAACAGGTAAACTACATGTCCCAGCCTCCCAGGCAGTTACGTAAGAGTTAGGTGATGGTGGGATATGGGGAAAGTGATGTATGTGACTTGTAGGTATGGATGTAAAATCCCCTGTAAAATCAGCCCACATTCACTCTCCCCTTTCTTGGCATCCTTGACAGTCACTTCTTTAAGAATGCCACAGAATGGAAAACCTAGGTTCTGAGTCATCAGAACCGTGGGCAGAAGTGACACATACTGTTATATTCTATACACACATGAAGCAGGGTTTCCTGATGGACTAAATGTGACACGTGAAAAACAACCCAGATGGTTCTGCTATTAACTGAGATTGGGAATATTCTGGAAGTTTTGTGGGTATGTCAGGACAGAATTTCAGCTGTGGTCAGGTCAGGACAGAATTTCAGCTTTGGTCATATTAAGCTTGAGATGCTTCTTTGACATCTCCATATCATAGGGATCACTCACAATTTAACTTTATTAATATAATATCTTATTGTTTACAGTATTATTTTTCTGTAAAATCAATTGTGATTTTGTGGCAATGAGTGATATTATAAACTCATTCTTTATTCTCTACATTATCAAATATAATTTTGAAACTTACATTTACTTTGGCAATCTGTTGATTTACTTTATAAAGATGAACGTAAGATAAATCATACATGCAAATTCTGTTTCATATAGACTATCTTTTAAAATTCAGCTTAGAATTGTTGATATTCTATATGCTAACAGGCTCATGTGTTTTATTAACCAGAGGAGCAGAAGGAAGTAATGTGATGGAGGTTTTGACGATAAAAGAGAAAAATATCCCTAACAGTTAAGTTCTATGTGGAAAATGTTACCAGAAATGTTTCATTAATTTACAGGAAGAATCTCATTTGTATTTAGTCTGCATTGCAGTTCAGTCACAATGAGAACTCATGTCCTAGGGATTACAGCCAGAAAATATTCTAGAGACCTAGGGACTGAGTCCATTTATGTGGGACCCTGGCATTGGCAGGCATATAAGAGCAATCATTTATGCATTTTGTAAGGTTGATGGTGGCACTTTATTACTAAGCCAAGAGTTCAGAACCAAATGGTAATGAAATTAAATATCCAAAATAAATGGTTATTTTAAAAAGAGTTTCTTTTGTGTTTTAGAAAGTTTATTGGATTGTTTTTGTTACTTTGATAAAGTGCTCAGCAAGGTTGTTTGGCTCAGGAATAATCTGTGACACTTTGAACCTAAATATGAACAGTGACGTTTTCAACCTAGATAGGAACAGTGACGTTTTTAACCTGGCCAGCAGAAGTCAAACAAAACTACTTTCTGATTACCTAACTGTCTGATACTAATTCCCCATCCCAATAGACACTTAATATGTATCTGTTAACTTCAATGAGATTTGTACAAAGAGAATGTGGGGAAAAAGAACCTTACCATTCTTATCCTATCATGGGTCTGGATAACCTAGGAAGAAACTAAGAAACTTTTAAAAAAGTAGTACAAAGGAAAGATTCTGCTACTATGAAAAACTGGAAAGCCGTATGGTATCTCTAAATTCAAAATATAGCTAATTTTGGATAAAAGACATCAGTTATGTTCAAATGTAGCATTTCATAATTAGGCTTTTAATTCAATTCCAGGTTTTAGGTTAATGTTGAGACGACTATTTAATGCAAGGATTTGATCTCCTTCAAGATAACACTAGAATATTCTTGATGTTAACACATCTCCATAAACATATGACTAGCGACACATGAAAAGCATATGTTCATTTTTTTCTTTATTAATGACATTATGGAAACTTTTGATGCATTTGGACAGGATAAAATATTTCCTCATTCTATATATTATTCCTTTGGAGTCCTGGTGTGGCGCTGTGGGCTAATGTGTCAGACTGCAAAGTCATTTGAACTGTAAGGTCGGTGGTTCAAGCTCACCAGCTGCTCCTTGGAAACCCTGTACAGGGTCGCTATAGGTCAGAATCTACTCGACGGTACTTAACAACAGCAACAACATATAGTGTTCATTTAGTTGTATAGTTTGATTTAGGATTAGCTGGCTTTGCCACTTTCAGATTAATTATAAAATGGTAATTAAGAATTTGAGCTATTTGTTGTTTGAGTTTTTCTTTTTTTTGAGGGATGATCATTACTTGCCAGAAATGTTTTAAACTGGAATGAAGAATTAATTTAGGGTCCTGTGCTTTCAGGCAGAATGGTGGTAGGAAGCAAGGTCCTAAAGAGGACATAATTTTATGTTTTCTGATAATTTTATAATCTAGACAAACTTTTATTTTGAGGCAGAACCCTTGAAGAAGTCAATGTTAACAGAACTACTTTTCTCTGTTACCTTCTGTTGAATTGTGTTATCTCTGTGCTAATAAAATAAAGGTTGGAGGGAAAAAAACAACAACTTACTACTAGGTCTCCTGGGGAAAGTGTAAAAGCCCTGTGAAAGCAATTACAATCAAAATGAGTCATCATGCTAAAGGGTGAACTTGCTTGTCTACATTTATAGTACATACGTCATTCCAATCATTCTTAACTAATTAACATTATCATCAGGTCTTTTGTTACCATCACTAATCTATTAGACTTACGTATGTATGATAATATTTTTATTTAAAATTTTATATATGAGCTGATGAGAAAAAGCTAGAGCTTTTATATTAAAACAAAACAAAACAAATGAAAAAACATACAAAATTTCAATTTGAAATAAAAGCATCCCTAAAATGTACTTGGGCTTCTGGTGTGGTGCTGTGGATCAGCACTGGACTGTGAACCTCAAGGTCAGCAGTTCAAACCCACCAGCTGCTACTTGGAAACCTGAACCGGCCTAACAGCACTGAAGAAGGACAACAAAATGTACTTGTATAGAATTGTGTTCAAGTGTATTTCATGATCTCTGTATATGCAGAACTTCATGTATTCTCTCATTGTAAGCCAAACAAGTTTGCTTTCTCTGGTCTATCTGCCAGTCATTAAATCCAATAAAGTTTCCTACTTGAAAACACTATTTTGGAGGAAGCGAATGTCCAAATAGTTAATAAATTCTATAGCTTTTCATTTTGATTTACCAATAACCAGGCAGGACATAGGTAGGCATGAATATAAACCCCTCATAGAAGTGAATATGACTAATCATATTAGAAAACCAGCTATTGAACTCCAAAAGAGCAAATTAGTACTATTTTTGCTGTTGGTTCTGACTCTTAGTGACCCTTTGTTCCATTTGAATGCATTGCTGCTGCCACTGTGTCACTTCATCTTGCTGGAGTTCTTCATCTTTTGTGCTGACTTTCCACTTTACCAAGCATGATGTCTTTCTCTAAGGACTGGTCCCTCTTGATAATAAGTTGAAAGTATACACCAAGCTTCGCCATCCTGACTTTTAAGGAGCATACTGGCCTTACTTTTTTCAACACAGATTTGTTTGTTCTTCTATCAGTCCGTGAAAGAGTTTTTTTTTTTTTTTTTTTTTTAAGGTTTTTATTGTGGCTTGAGTGAAAATTTACAGGGCAGATCATCAGTTTTACATTAAAAAATTATACACCTTTTTTCATTACAATGTTTATAATCCCCTCCATGTACCATCAGTTAACAGTATTTCTCTTTATTCACATTGTTGTTGTTGTTGTTAAGTGCCATCGAGTCGGTTCCGACCCATAGCGACCCTGTATAGGGTTTCCAAGGGTGTAAATCTTTACGGGAGTAGAAAGCCTCATCTTTCTCCCGCGGAGCGGCTGGTATTCACATTAGCTTTTTAAAAAACAAAAAACAAAACAAAAAACACTCAGGTATATATAATAATTTATACCTCTAAAGAGCACATTCTGCAAGTCTGCCTCCTGTCCACCAGTTCTTAGTCCTTCTATTCCCATGAATCTGGAGTCCTCAGCTACTCCTCCTCTCCATGACCCCATCTCTACCTCCATCTCTGTTGTCCCTTCTTCCCTGGATAAGGTCCCACATTCTGCTTGTGCTCTTCTCCCTTGATGGTCCTAGAGTCCTGCTTCTGGACTGTAAGATTAACTACTCCCCTGTTTTTTATTACAAAACTGCTACCTTTACAATTGTGACAATTGTGATTAGTCATGATAACAATTATTCACTATTAAATCATAGAATCTTATCCCTTTCTCTTTTCACCACTCATCTAGACAAGATGAAAACTATTCAGTGGGGACTCTTTCCTCCCCACCCCCACTATTAAACTAAACCACCTCTTAAAACCTTGTAAGCCAGTCACTCCATGCCTTTATCACCCCCTCATTTTAGGTAGCCAGTGTCTAAGTTACCTATCCCTATCTACTCTGTGTACAGAGGGGTACTTGTACTGTATTTCTACTGTGTGTCTTCACATTACGTATGAATGCTATCCCCTCTGTCCTTATCTTTGATTTTGGAGAGCTTGATTATTATGTGTCTTGGTGATTGTCTTTTAGAGTCTATCCTGCCTGGGGTTCGTTGAGCTTCTTGAATGCTTATCTTTTCGCTTTTCACGATGTTAGGGAAGTTTTCTTCCAGCAGCTCTTCAACTATCTCCTCTGTGGACTTGTGTGATTCTTCCTTTTCCAGAATGCTGATAATTCTTAAGCTATTCTTCTTCATGTTGTCCAACATGAATCTTAGGCTTTCTACAGATTTTTTTAATCCTTTTTTGTGCTTGCTCTTGTATCTTAGTAGTGTTGCGAGATTTATCTTCTAGCTCACTAGTTCTGGCTTCTATCTCTTCAGTTCTACTCCTTTGCCCTTTCAGTGTATTTGCCATTTCTGATATTCTATTATTAATCATTTGGACCTCTTTCTGTAGGTTTTGAATTGTTCCCAATGCTGTATCTGTCTTAGTTGATGGTTCCTGTAGCACTTTCCTAACTTCTTCCTTATTTTTCTCAACTCCATTGTATAGTATTTCGATACATTTTATAATCATTTTTCTGAATTCCTTCTCAGGCCTTTCCAAAGCCTGCCCATCTTCCAGTATGGAGTGTAGGTCTCCTTCCAGCTCGTTTGCCTCAGTCACTTTATCTCATTTCTGGACATGTGCTGATATGCTCATCTGCTTCTGGTTTGGGGGCATATTAAGGAGTTAGCTATGGCCTTAATACTTAGATGATTGTGTATTTTGGTCTTGCCCAAGATCGCGGCTCCAGGAGCAGCTGAGCGTCTTGAATTAGAAAGTAATGGATTTCTTGCTTCTACTACAGATTCCCCTAGCTGTAAGCCTATCAACTTTCTAAATATTCCTTTATATGTGATTCAGAGTTCTGGCACCATTCCCTGAGGCTGCTTGGTCTTCAGTGTTGTTGCTGACCGAGCTCCTCACTGCACTTCTATCTGATCCACCATCTTGTTTGTTCTCTCCAGTCCGTGATGTTTTTAATATATCTTTTTCCAACATCATAATACTAATGCATCAATTCTTCAACTGTCACCATTCAATTTTCAACTTTCACATGCATATAAGATAATTAGAAATACCATGGCTTGGGTCAGGCACACCTTAATCTGCAAACTAATATATTTGTTTTTGAACACTTAAAAGAGGTCTTTTGCAGTTGATTTGCCTAATGCAATATGTCGTTTTATTTTTTTGACTGCTGCTTTCATGAGTGTTGATTATGGATGTGAACAAAATGATATCTTCACAATTTAACTACTTGCTTAACAGCATTCTCTAATTTAAAGATGCAGGCTCTTATATCTCAGTTTCTGAGGCAGGAATTCATACTAGCCCAGTTGCCTAGGTCCTGTAGAAATAATATGGAGGAAGTCTGCATTCATGTGAAAGAATATTCATTAGGAGGAGTGTTTTGACCTGTTTCTGGAGTGAGTGATGTTAAACTTGGTGTGGTGCTGTGGGATAAGCACTGGACTATGAGCCATAAGGAGGTCAGTGGTTCAAATCCACCAGTCACACCTAGGAACCCTATACAGGGTCACTATGAGTCAGAACAGACTCGATGGCACTTAACAAAGTAAAACAAAGATTGTTTCCTTCCTAGGAATGTTAATTGACTTACTTTTCTCTGTTATCTTCTGCTGAATTTTCTTACCTTTTTGAAATATAATAAAAGTATTTAATTCACATAAAGATGAGTGGAATACGAGTTTGGAAGCAGAGCTGAATTGTTCAGCAAATTGAGGAGCGGTTAAGTGCAATTAGTGCAATTGTCATTAAAGTAACAGTGTCATAAGAGGATAGGGTTGTTTGTGAGTTATTTGACCATGAGATGTGCTAAGTAATTCTATTTTAGTTCTCCTCTGACATCCTTAACAAATTTTGCAATGTTCAATAATAGTGCATGTAAGTTGGCTATGCTGGATCACAAGAGGAGAATTGACATAAAGTAATGCCAGAGAGGAAAATCTTTTGGCAAATATGAATGACTAAAACAGATTGACCATCAAATATAATTACAATTGGAGGTGTTGGCCAAGATACATCAACTCTTTGGTTAATCAGCAGGAAAGACTCCCAGCATTGGATATGGTGTGCCATTTTAGGAAATCATAAATTTGGCAAACTCATTTCCAATACAATGTTGAATAGGAGTGGAAGAATGCACATTCTTGTCTTGTTCCCATTTTCAAGGGAAACTTTCTCGATCTTTCTACATTAAGTATAATGGCTGTTGATTTTTCATAAATGCCCTTAATAATGTTGAGAAATTTGCCTTTTATTCCTACCTTTTAAAGAGTTTTTAATCAAGAAGGGGTACTGGATATTATTGAACACCTTGTCTGTGATGATTGCAA
The DNA here is from genome assembly GCF_000296735.1 of Chrysochloris asiatica. Lineage (NCBI taxonomy): Eukaryota > Metazoa > Chordata > Mammalia > Afrosoricida > Chrysochloridae > Chrysochloris > Chrysochloris asiatica. Next base: position 2,120,788 of record NW_006408751.1, read on the forward strand.
TGATCATATGGATCTTTTCATTTGTTCTATTTATGCAGTGTATTACAGAGAGTGATCTTCTAATGTTGAATCAAATTTGCATTCCTAGAATAAATCCCACTTGGTCATGATGTATACATTTTTTGATATGTTGTTGGATTCTGTTTGGTGTTTTTCTTTGTTGTTGAAAATTTTGGAATCTCTCTATTTATAAGGAGGCGGTTTGGTAGCATAGTGGTTATGAATTGGGCTGCTAACCTCAAGGCTGGCAGTTCGAAACTACCAGCCGTTCCATGGGAGAAAGATGAGGCTTTCTGCTCTCATAAAGATTTACAGCTTCAGAAATTAGTCGGAACTGACTCCATGGTACTTAACAATAACAACATATTTATAAGGGATAGTGGGCTATAGATTTCTTTTGTTATGATAACTTTGGAACCAAGTATGATAAACACTGGACTGTGAACCACAAGATCGGTAGTTCGAGCCTACCAGCCACTCTGTGGAAGAAAGATGAGGCTTTCTGCTCCTGTGAAGATTTGAAAGTCTTGGAAACCCTATACAGGGTTGCTGAGTTGGAACCAACTTGTTGGTGCTTAACAACAACAATGCTGACCTCATAGAGTTAGTTTCTTCTTCCTTTACTTTTCCCTTTGGAAGAGTTTGAACAGAATTGATATCCATTCTAAATTTTTAATAAAATTCTCCAGTGAATCTGTCTGGTTCCAGACTTTTTTGACTCTTCCTCTGTCACTCTCGCTTTTTTGTGTGTGTGTGAGATACTTTTTATTACTAATTTAATCTTTTTTACCTGCTATGGGCCTATTTTTCCTGTGGTTTCCTACTTCCTTTTGAGTTGGATTACTTTGGTTATGTGCTTTTAGGATTTATCCATTCCATCAAAATTATAGTTGGAGTATGCTTGCTTGTAGCTAAGTGCAGTCGAGTCGGTTCTGACCCATAGCAACCCTGTATAGGGTTTTCGAGGAGCAACTGATGAGCTTGTACTGCCAACCTTGTGGTTCAAACTGACTTTACAGTCCAACGCATTAACCCACAGTGCCACACCAGGACTTCAGTTGGAGTATGTTGTTGTTAAATGCTGTAGAGTCAATTCTGACCCATAGCAACCCTGAATAGGGTTTCCAAGGAGCAGCCGGTGAGCTTGAACCACCAACCTTGAAGTTCAAATGACTTTGTAGTCTGATATATTAGCCCACAGCACCACACCAGGACTCCCCAGTGGGAGCATAGTTGTTCAAAATATCCTTGGAGTGTGCTACTACTGCTGTATGCCATCCAGTTGGTTAAAATGTACAGAGTTTTCGAGGCTGTAAATCTTTATGGGAGCAGATAGCCTTATCTTTCTCACAAGGAACATCCCAATGCATTACCCACTATGATGCCATGGTTCATTATAGTTGGAGTACAATTATTAGTTGTTCATAATCTGTTTTGGCTAATTTTATTTCAATTGGATCAGTTAAAATATTTCTGCTGTCATTCCTTATTTTGGTTATTTATATCTTTTCTGTTTGTTTACTTGTCAGTTTAGCAATCAACTTGTCAATGTTACTGATCTTTTCAAAAGAATCAACTTTGATATTTATCATGAAATATCTAACAGATATAACAAACAATGTGTTCTTGATTGTTTTCAATATGGAATGGTTTTTTCAGCATATCAGTTCTAGGAATTCATCTTGATTTGGTGTGATATCATTTCATGATGTATTTTAGGCAGAACTAGTTCAACGTAAGGTAGAGACTGCATAACTGCTTATCAGGATACAGCTTTTTTTTCATCTTAGGATGAATTTACAAGGATACTACTTGCTTCCTCCATGCTACTCTGTCTTAATTACCTAGTGGTACTCTAATGTGGACAATCATCAGACAATCTCTTTGCTATCTCAAGAGAGTAAAGTTTTGCTAAAGTTAATAAAGAAATGGCTACAATCATACATTGACAGAGAACTTCCAGAGGTTCAAGCTGGATTCAGAAGAGGCTGTGGAATGAGAGATATCATTGCTGATGTC
>NW_006408751.1:2123558-2132636 GCF_000296735.1 Chrysochloris asiatica
AGATGGATCAGCCAGGTGGCATCATTGATGGCATCAAGTGTGGCAGCAGTAGTGAGGTTGGCCCAGGATTGGACATTGTTTCGTTCTGCTGTGAATGGAGTCGCTATGAGTCAGTTCCGACTCTATGGCACCTGACAATAATAACAATAACTCTAATGTGGTGCTGTGGGATAAAGCACTGAACCACAAGGTAGGTTTGAACTACCAGGTCAGTGGTTCAAACTCACCAGCCACTCTTTGGAAACCCTATACAGAGTCGCTATGAGTTGGAACTGACTAGATGGCACTTAACAACAAAAACAACAACTGTAACACAAATACCATGCTAAGGTCAAGAGTATTGCTACTAGATTTAACACTTATGAAGACTTAGGTATATTCTGACTAAAATGTTCTTAAACAAATCTCTAAGAGCTGTGGATGACTGCAAACAAGTTCTCTCAATAAAACACTTGTCTTAGTCTAACTAGGGTGACTTCAAAAAACAAAACAAAACCAAAAAAACACACACACAAAGATGTTTTTTGTGCCATAGGAAGAAAACGAATTTGTGATAAAGACGAATACCAAATTTTTAACAAAACTCAAGTCAACATCTTTGTAATTCATTGAAGCTTTCCAACAAGTTTACAGGAATACTGGCTACATAAAACAACAGTTTTAGATAGATTCATTATTTTAAGGAAGGCTGAGAAGACCTCAAAGATGAACTCAAGGCAAAGAGGTCAGTTCAGAAGATTATGGCAACTGCTTTTTCGTTTTTCCAAAGGTGTCATCTTGATAGATTCTTACCAGGGACACAGGACACTAACGGAGTTTGCTAGAAAGAAATTTACATAAAATTGAGATGTGTATTGGTGAGAAAAAGACAAAGAAAGTTGTACAGAGAAATTTGTTCTCTGAGGAACAGATCATGACCATGCATGTATTTATTTTTCAGAGGTAACAAGGGCTGTCTTATGAGAATTCAGTTGAGAAGCTTTGTCCCATCCACCTTACAACCCTGATCTTTATTCTTCAGGCTTCCTTTTCTTCTACAAACTCAAAGAATTTGAAAAGAAACATGATTTGAATCCCTTAAGGATGACAACAGCCATCTGTCATGATGTAAATCAAAGAGCACAGAATTCTTTAGGGAAGGATTGGAGAGATGGAAACACAGTCTTTGAAAGTGTATAGACCTTAATGGATGACATTTTGAAAAACAATAGCTTCACATTTTTATATTTTAGTTCACTAAAGGTTTCTATGATTTTGTAGCAATCATTTCTGCCTTACCCTAGTAATACAAATAGATGACTTCACAGAAAAGAAATTTAATTCTCACTTTCTGGAGTCTATGAGATTTAAATCAGGGGTTGCACTCTATGGAGTCCTTTCTTTCTGACAGGCCCAAGCATTCCTTGGTTCCTTAGCATTCATTGTAGAGGAGCTTCACATGGTGCCTATCTTATCCAAGTGTGTATGCTGGTTTCTGTGTCTATTCTGCTCTTTAAATAGCTCAGAAGTGATTAGATTTGGGATCAACTAAGGTGCTCTGCTAGCGTAGTGCTTACAAATCGGTCTGTGAACTGTAAGGTCAGCTATTCAAAACCACCAGCTGCTCCGGAGGAGAAAGATGAAGCTTTCTGCTCCCGTAAAGATTTACAGCCTCACAAACCCTGTTCAGGGTTGCTATGGGTCAGAACTGACTCGATGGCAGTTAACAACAACAATATACTAGTATGCCCTCAAGTGGTTGATTATATTACATTAGACTGCATTATAGCAAGTGATTATATTTGATTAAACTACATCCACAGGTATAGGGATTAGAATCCAAATGCACAATTCAATCCATCACACTTCCTCTTAGTTATTTTTAATAAGATGTCTTTCTGCTCACCAGAAGATATTGAACCAGCAGAAAATAAATGGGAAACTAACAAAAAAAAAAAAAAATTATTATCTGAGTCTAGACTATTCTGAAGCAATTCTTTCTAAATCTTTCAAAACCTTTAGATATAATTATGAACTTAATAGAAATAAAATACAAAAATATAAATGATATTCAATATTGATATTGAACCATATATTAATTCTAGTCACTGATAACTTGAATTTACCTAGTATAAATATATTTACTGTATAGAGTTTCCAAGGAGGGGCTGGTGAATTTGAACCACTGACCTTGTGGTTAGCAGCCTAGTGCTCATCCTATTGCACCTCACCAGGACTCTGTAGAAAATGTAAATCCATGTGTATGTGGACTATGACTAAGGAAGAAAATAAAGAAATTTGTGCATTAAAATTATGGTGTTGGAGAAGAATATTAAATGTACCATAAACTTCCTGAAGAACAAACATCTGTGTTGGAACAAGTGCAGTCAGAATGATTTTAGCAGCCAGGATGGCGAGACTTTAACTCTCATACCTAGGACATGTTATCAGGAAGGACCTACAGAAGGACATCGTGCTTGGCAAAATGGATGGTGAGTGAAAAAGAGGAAGGCCCCCAACACCAACAAGATGGATTGCCATGGTGGCAAAAACAATGGACTGAAACATAATAACAATTGGAAGGATGGCACAGGATCAGTTGTTGTTTCATTCTGTTGTTCACAGGGTCACTATAGACTGAACCGACTCAACAGCACCTAACAACAACAGAAGTGCTAATTCATTGTGTGGTGGACAGTTGCAGTACAACTTTCAATAAGACACAAGCCTTGTTTTAAGAAGCTCACAACTAACTAGTGACTCGATCTCATCCTGACTAAATATACTGAGACAGTGTAGCATCCTTTGTCTACATTGCTTGGACTCCCTGGAATAAAGTATAGCATTGCAACCCTTTAAAAAAAATCTCAGTAATCATATTTTCTTTCTGGAGTTGGTTAGAAAAGCATATAAATCAGACACCTGAAATATTCATAAAAATTTTTGAAGCCATAAAACTAGGGATTTTCCTTACTTTGCATCTAATAAAATAGAAAAGCAACCCACTTGACAGAAAGTGGGCTTCCTGAAGGCACTGGTGGAGCCAAGCCCTGCTGTACACAGTACTGTACATTGAGAGTAACTGGGCTGTGTTGACACATTGCAATAAATGGGGCCCTGCTGTTGCTACTGTTGCCACTACCAACTAGAGGAAAAATTTCAAAGATACATTTTCCATGGCTAAGATTTTAATGACTCTTTTTAGCTAAGATGGTTCATTCTAGAAAATTGCAGATAGCTCCTGGCAGCACATCTGGAAGGATAATCTATGGACATCTCAATGCCAGTGTGAGGCTGCCGGAGATGAGTGCAAAGTATTGTTTTTCTTAATCTCACAAATGCTGCATTGAATGTAAGGTGGGCATTGTTAGCCAGTCACTTTGATGGAGTTAATACTTGATCTGCCTGTATTTTTGTTTTGTCCTGTTTCATAACCTTTAAAGAAGTTTCTTTTGGGGCTCATGAATCCTCTCTATTTGTAATCAGGAAGCAAGATAAAGATGAAGAGCACATCTTTGATTTAACCAATTTTCATGATCATTTCCACATTTTCTTTTCAGGAGTTTATTTTATTGACTGAGTACAACTTGCTAAGAAACAAAATGCAAAGAATTTTAGGGGAAGACATTAAGTGAGTTAGTATTCAAATCAATAATCAGATTTGGTGTATGGAATACTGTGATAACAATGAAACAGCAATTATGAATATATGCATGTTTATAGCATTTCACCTCTCTTCTTTCCCATTGCTCAGTTCTACATAATTTCTGAGGGTGTGTGTGGGGAGGGAAGGGGTTATTATATGCTTTAGTGATGCACATTCAAGAAGATATGGGTAGGGCAAAAGAGTCGCTTGGAATGGGGCTGGGCAAGGAGAGATTAGGCAAACCTGAAACAAAAAGGGTAGGAAATAATTTTGAGGTGAGGAAAATGAACTGAAGTGAGACTATTTTATAAAATAGTGTTTTGGCTTATATCGTATTTGGAACACTACAAACTAAAAACTGAGTAATTTTCTATTTTTCTTCTGGCTTAGGTTTCACTGTTCTGGCACCATTCTAGGAGCGATCACATGACTGCTTGCTGAGTCATCTATCCAAAGATGGCTTTATTTGATTTAATATGTCTTTGTCCTTTCCATGTATTTCACCTCAAAGGATTGTTTAATTATTTTGTTGTTGTTGTTTACTTTTTTGTGGCCTGCCTTAGAATCATAGCCTGACTAGAAACTCAGGTGTTGCTGATTTATGGAGGATGCACTTTTCATGAAAACCTGTAAGGAAGGGTGTGAAGCAGAGTTGTTGTTGTTGCTAAGTACCAAGGAGTTGGTTCCGACTCATAGTGACCCTACACAGGGTTTCTGAGGCTGAAAGTCTTTATGGGAGAAGAAAGCCTCATCTTTCTCCCATGGAACAGCTGGTAGTTTCGAACTGCCAATCTTGAGGTTAGCATCCTGATTCGTAACCACTACGCTACCAGACAGAGCTCCTTGTGGAGCAGAGTGAGCGAGAATAAAAAAGCAAGTAAAAGTAGACAGGGATGGGCAACTTGGACATTGGCTGCCTAAAATGGGGGGGGGGGGGGGGGGGAATAAAAGGATTATAGTGACTGGCTTACAAGTTTTCAAGAGGGAGCCTAGACCCAGAGGGCACAGAGGAAGGTAGAATCTCTACTGAGTAGTATCCAATCTGTCTGGGCAGGGCTGATGAAGGAGATGCGGATAGGTCTCTTGTGATACAATAGTGAATAATTGTTAACAAGACTGATTGTGACAGTTGGAAATGTAAAGATAGATGTTTTGTAGTAAAAGGAGGGGAGTCATTGACTTTGCAGTCTAGGAGTGGAGGTCCCTGGGACCATCAAGGGAGAAGAACAGAGAGCGGGACCCTACCCAGAGAAGCAGTGATGCCAGAGATGGAAGCAGAGATGATGATGTGGAGAGATGGAGCAGCTGGGGACTTTAGACCCAGAGAAGGAGAGGGGCTGTGTGCTGACAACTGGGGGTGGGGGAGGCAGGCTTGCAGGGTATACCCTTTGGTTGGTTGATGATGCATGGATGGGATTGTAACCATGGCAATGAAATGGTATACGATAGGATGAATGTAAAGATAATGTTCTTCCATGTAAACTATCACATAATTCTCAATTAAACATTAAAAGAAAAAAAAAAAAGCAAGTAAAGATGTGATTGGGCTTTAGTACTGGGGGAGGTTCTGGAGAATAAATGGCACTGCAAAATAATGCCCTTTGAGGCAGGGTAACTGCACCCAAATCACTCACTCATGGAATGATACGCATTTTTCCTGCATGACATCACTTCCATGGTGGTGGTGGTTATATGCCGTGGAGTTGGTTTCGACTCAAAGTGGCCCTGTATAGGGTTTCCTTACAGGAACAAAAAGCCTCATCTTTCTCCTATGGAACAGCTGGTAGTTTCGAACTGCTGTCCTTGCAGTTCACAGCCCAATTCGTTATCAATACACTACCAGAGCTCCTTGTCCATGAGTGCAGGATAATTCTCAGCTGCTGTGAACTGGTAACACTAAAAGTCAAGGCAGCTAAGGATGTGTTGGATGCACTGGATTGACAAAGGTAATCTGGTGTTACTACAATTTTGTAGCAGGATTTTCAATTTTGTTGCACAGAACTGGCTCTACACGAGGTAGATGAGGTAGCTATCTATATTGGCAATTTAAAGATCTATCATATTTTTTTCCCATGCCAGTCAGAACACATGGTAATAGACTCTTTAACAGAGATCTTGTGATACTTGTTTATAGGCCTACAGTCTCACATTAGATCACCCTTTTCATCACACTCTATTTTAACTGTACACTAACCTTCTTCAAAAGGAGCTCTGGTAGCATAGTGGTTAAGATTTGGGCTGCTAATCTCATGGTTAGCAGTTCAAAACTACCAGCCGTTCCATAGGAGAAAGATGAGGCTTTCTGGTCCCGTAAAAATTTACAGCCTTGGAAACCCTGTAGAGGATCACTATGAGTCAGAAACAACTCCATGGTACTTAACAACAACGACAACATTCTTCAAAGGAGCTATGGTAGCACAGTGGTTATGAGTCGAGCTACTAACCTCAAGGTCAGCAGTTCAAAACTATCAGCTGTACTGTAGGAGAAAGATGAGACTTTCTGCTCCCATAAAGATTTACAGCCTCAGAAACCCAGTACAGGGTGGCTATGAGTTAGAACAAACTCCATGGCATATAACTGCCACCACCAACAACAACCTACCAACCTTCTTCAGTTCCCTAAGCCACTCACCATTTTTTTGTTTTGTTTTGTTTTGTTTTTTCACTGTACTTGCTGATGCCTTTGTTTGAGTATTTCCTAATATTCTTCCTACTAGTTTGGAAACAACATCTTCCTGAAGGTCTTTCTTGAGACTCTGAATTAGATATCCTCTTCCTTGTTCCCATGGGACCTTATTCTACCTTTCACGTACTTTTCCATTATATATTTTATGTATTCTTATTTTAATAGATTATTTACTTATTGGTGTTTCCAAGTAGAGTACAAACTTTGTGAGTGCAGGCATTATAATTGTGTGCGCTATTGGAAAAACTGGACCAATAAATAACATGAGTATAAATGGAGACAACCACTCATCTGTCAGTTTGTTGTACTGTAGTGGCTTGTGAGTTGCTGTGATTCGGGAAGCTATGCCATGGGCATTTTCAATACCAGCAGGGTCACTCATGGTGGACAGGTTTCAGATGGTCTTCCAGTCTAAGACAGACTAGAAAGGAGAGATGAACTACTTCTGAATATTTAGTCACTGAAAACACAGTGCCTCGCACACAATAAATCATCAATAAACATTAGTTACTACTAATACTCTTTAAATCACTACTGTAGGAGAATATGGGATAGTTGGTCAGCTTGGTGGACATGAGAATTCTGGATATCTGCATGAGCATGGAATATTGTTATGTAGAAATGAGTGTAGAGCCAACCATACATCCCACCCATTACTCCATTATGTTCAGGATCCGACTGGCATATAAAGTACAAGAGTTTAATCATCATTACTACCTCTTGATTAATTTTCCTGTGTGTTAGACACTTTAATATGCATGATCTCTTAATCTTTATATTAACAGTAAAAGTTATGATTTATCATCTTAATTTTATATGTAAGAGAATTAGGCTCAGATACATTAAATGCCTTGCCCAAGCGAATATACCCATAAAATGACAGAACCAGCGTTGGTTCCAGATTTACCTATGTCAAGGCAAGTGCTGAAGTTAATTATTGAAAAATAAAATATTTGAGGGCAAAATGAAACTCAGGATTTTGACACTGTACTTTCTTTTCCTCCTGCCCTGCTAGCAAGGTATTGGTCATCGCTTAGGACAAGCTCATGTCCTCAGCGATATAAAGATGGGATAGAATGCTTATCAATAGATTAAGAAATCTACATTAGTCTTGTAAACCTTTTCTTGATTAAGTTGACCTGCTAAAATAAAATAAAAATACTTTTTGATATCCTTGATTAGTGTCATTGTCATATATCATGGAGTTATAACAAACATGATAATAATATTTAACTAGGTCTCTATTAGTAAATAATTTGTGTAATTAGTAAGTTACTTATGAGGCATCACATTTAAACACACAAACACTTATACAAAATCCAAGAGCCTTTAAAACTTCCTTAAAATCTTTGTGGTTGTCAATAAACTTCCAGACACTTTAGGAAGGCTTTTAGGAGCTCAAGAAATATAAACTAGCCTAAGAGATCCTTTCCTGAAGGCTTTAAACAGCATGTCTTTAAAACTGAATGTTTGGTCCTGTGCATTTTTTAATTTCTCCATTTCTCTGTAATGCACACAGATACTGAAAGTACTTTATATTTTCTATTTGTGAGACATGCATCTTTTGTAAAAACAATCAGTCACCAAGGCAACCAAAGCTTTGCTTAATGTCCTGTACTTTAGTGAAATAAAATGCATGGCATTTTAAGTATCCTTTCTTTTTCAGTAGAGATGGTTAGAAATTTTACTTCAAATAAAGATAAATCAGCAAGTATATTTCCTACAAAAAACATGTTTTACTAAGTGTTTGGCAAGTGACCATTCTTAGAAATATGATGTGCTCCTTTTCGGGTCTGAGAAGTCATTCTTTTCTCCCTCTGCCTTTTAAACTTGACACATTAATAATTATAATCACATTTAGTTTTGCTCTTTGCTCACCTATGCAAATTGAAATTCCTTAATCCTATATGAAACACAACTTAATATAAATAAATAAAATATATAAAAAGGTTGGCAGTTTGAACCCACCCCAGGTGCTCTGCAGGAGAAAAACCCTGACAATTTGCTTCCAGAAAGATTAATAATTATAATCACATTTAGTTTTGCTCTTTGCTCACCTATGCAAATTGAAATTCCTTAATCCTATATGAAACACAAATTAATATAAATAAATAAAATGAGGGGGCGATAAAGACATGGAGTGACTGGCTTATGAGGTTTCAAGAGGGAGTTTAGTTTAAGAGTGTGGGAGAAGAAAGAGTCTACACTGAATAGTTTTCATCTTGTCTAGATGGGTCTGGTGAAAAGAGATGGGGATAAGATTCGCATGATTCAATAGTGAGTATTTATTATCATGACTAATTGCAACTGTCACAATTGTAAAGGTAGAAGTTTTGTAACAAAAACGGGGAGTGGTTAATCTTACAGTCCAGAAAGAGAGGACCCTAGGACCATCAATGGAGAAGAGCACAGGTGGAATGCGGGACGTTATCTAGAGAAGCAAAGATGCCAGAGAAGGAGGTGGAGATGGGGACAGGGAGAGAAGGAACATCTGAGGACTCTGGATTCATGGGAAGAGAGGGATTAAGAGCTGTGGCCAGGAGGCAGACTTGCAGGACGTGCCCTTTGGAGATGTAAATTATTATATATGCCTGAGTGTATGCGTGTGTTTTTTAAAGAGCTAAAGTGAGTAGAGAGAAATACTAACTGATAGTACATGGAGGGGATTATAATCATTGTAATGAAACAAAGTATATGATTTGGTGAATGTGAAACTGATGATCTGCCCTGTAAATTTTCAATAAATCCACAATTAAAACCTTAAAAA
>NW_006408751.1:2132736-2142475 GCF_000296735.1 Chrysochloris asiatica
AAAACAAACCTATAAAAAAACTCAGCCGCCTGAGATAATCAGCTGGATAAGTTCAAGTTAAGAATTATTTTCTTCCCTTGTTTTTTTTCTTAAGGTTTATTGTGGATTGAGTGAAACTTTACAAGTTTACAGGGCAGATCACCAGTTTTACATTCAACAAATCATATACCTTATTTTATTACAATGTTGATAATCCCCTCCATGTACCATCAGTTTACAGTATTTCTCTCTATTCACATTAGCTTTTTATAAAACAAAACAAAACAAAACAAAACAAACACGCAGGCATATATAATAATTTACACCTCTAAAGAGCACATTCTGCAAGCCTGCCTCCTAGCCACCAGTTCTTAGTCCGTCTATTTCCATGAATCTGGAGTCCTCAGCTGCTCCCCCTCTCCATGACCCCATCTCTGCCTGCATCTCTGGTGTCCCTGCTTCTCTGGATAAGGTCCCGCATTTTGCTTGTGCTCTTCTCCCTTGATGGTCCTAGGGTCCTCTGTTTCTGGACTGTAAGATTAACCACTCCCCATTTTTGTTACAAAACTTCTACCTTTACAATTGTGACAGTTGCAATTAGTCATGATAACAATTATTCACTATTAAATCATACGAAACTTATCCCTATCTCTTTTCACCAGACCCATCTAGACAAGATGAAAACTATTCAGTGGGGACTCTTTCCTGACCCCCACACCCCACTCTTAAGCTAAACTCCCTTTCGAAACCTTGTAAGCCAGTCACTTCTTGTCTTTATTGCCCCCTCATTTTAGGTAGCCAATGTCTAAGTTGCCCGTCCAAGTCTACCCTGTGTACAGAGGGGATGGCATTGATACTTGATGTGAAGACTCCTTCCCTCTCTGTTGGTATTTAGAGTTACTACCTCCATGAGTATAAGTCAAGTTCATCAAATTGTAGTAATTTACACTTGTTTCCTTTAAAAACAAAAACAAAAACAAACTTGTTTATTTATTTATTTTGTAATCTTCTTCTAGTCGAGTTCTGATTATCAAGCCGTCGAGGCTAGGTCAAATGGGTCCTGTCTGCAAGTCTGGTTGTTCTCAGCTGGATGCTTCACTCTCAGCTCTAGACCTCTGTAGCTATGTCCTTGTCCGTGGGTTCAAGTGTCCCAGGTCTCACCACACTTTGGACCAACCAGCCCTTCTTCTTCTCTCTCTCATCTCCAGGTCAATGGGAATCAATGGACTGTGGTTGAACTCAGCCCATTTCTTCATTGCTGCCTTTCTCCCTCTTCCACTCACCAGTAGACCAATGTGGTCACCAGAAAGCTTACATTCCTGCTCATGTGGTCCCTTTGAGTTTCAGTCTTAGAGGGGAGTTTGTTCTTAAGGAACTTGATTGCTTGCCTTGATGGCTTTCTGGCAAACAGCTTACTTATTCTTGTAGCAGCCAGTCATGCTAACATTTTTGTTTTGGGTTTTTCCTGATGATCTTTCTTTGAAGATACATCTTCTGTTGCTCTGGCTGTTTCAGGCTGGTCTGCTTGTCCTTGCTAGTGAGAATGTCCCACCTCAGAAGCATCTGGATGGGACTCAGGATTTCACCTAAGGTCCTATACTCTGCAAAGTGTTTGCAGAGGCCTATTTCACTGGGCGAGTTCTAGAAGCTCTTTTAGGTATTCAAATCAGTTATAGGCTGAAGATGGGCTTACAAGTTTTCTGTAATCATATTTCCCAACATTCCTTTCTGTCCCACTCAAGTGTCTATTTTACAATAGTAGGCAAGGGAAACCAATATTCATAAAACAGTCAAGCATTTTAGTATTATTTCCTCTTTACAAACTATGCCTAGATCCCTGTATCACAGAGCCCTGTTGTTCCAATATTGGGCATGCATCACTATTTACCTCTGTCCCACTTAGGCCAAGCAAACCTGTCTCAGTGTTCCCTTATCTATCTTGTTCTTCCACCTCCTCACCATTCTTGTATTGCCCTTCCCAACATCCGAACTAAACCCCACACCCCAACCCCACTGTTGTGGTTAACTTATAGTCCATTAATTCTTCCCTCCATTTAAGACAGTCTATTTTATCTTGCAATTTACCTGACCTTCTCACCACCTGGTTCTCTGTTCCTCTGTATTTATCTTCTTTCACATTGTAATTGTTTTGATCATACACTGACCTCCTAGATCCTCTGTTCTTATAATTTTATTCTGTTCTTGACTCTTCCATTTGTAGATTGAGTTCAGGGTGATGCTGCCATGTACGTCATTCTCTGGTTGTTGTCTGTTCTTGTTTGTTCTCAATCCACAGAACTTCCTTTAGGATGTTTTTCATAGCAGGGTTGTCTTTGGGAAAATCCCTTCGCTTCTGTTTATCCTGGAATGTTTTGATTACACCATCATATTTGATTGACAGCTTTGCTCGGTAGAAGATTCTTGGTTGGCAGTTTTTTTTTTTTTTTCTTCCACGGTTTTATGTATGTCTCCCCATTACCATCTTGCCTGCATGGTTTCTGTTGATAGATCCGAGCTTAATCTGATTTGTTTGCCTTTGTATGTTACACTTCTCTTTTCCCTACCTGCTTTCAGGATTCTGTCCTTATCTTTGATTTTGGAGAGCTTGATTATTATGTGTCTTGGTGATTGTCTTTTAGGGTCTTTTCTTCCTGGGGTTCACTGAGCTTTTTGAATGCTTATTTTTTTGCTTTTCAGGATGTTAGGGGAGTTTTCTTCCAGCAGCTCTTCAACTATCTCCTCTGTTCCGGAATGCTGATAATTCTTAAGTTATTCCTCTTCATGTTGTCCAACATGAATCTTAGGCCTTCTTCAGGTTTTTTTTTTTTTTTTTTTTTAATCCTTTTTTGTGTTTGTTCTTCTATCTTAGTAGTGTTGAGAGATTTCTCTTGTAGCTCACTAGTTCTAGCTTCTATCTCTTCAATTCTATTCCTTTGCCCTTTCAATGAATTGTCCATTTCTGATATTCTATTTTTAATGATTTGGACCTCTTTCTGTAGGTTTTGAATTGTTTCCAATGCTGTATCTATCTTATTTGATTGTTCCTGTGGCACTTTCCTGACTTCTTCCTTATTTTTCTCAACTCCATTGTAAAGTGTTTTTATGCATTATATAATCATTTTTCTGAATTCCTTCTCAGGCCTTTCCAAAGCCTGCCATCCTTTCAGTATGGAGTGTAGGTCTTCCTCCAGCTCATTTGCCTCAGTCACTTTATTTCATTTCTGGACATGTGCTGATATGGTCATTTGTTTCTGTTTGGGGGCATATTCATTCAGGAGTTAGCTGTTGCCTTAATACTTAGATGGGTGTGTATTTTGGTATTTTTTTATGCTTTCTGAGTGCTTCCAGGTAGACGTGATCAGGAGATGGGCTTCCCTTTTCGCTCCTCTTTCTAAGAAATTTCAAGATGCCAGTGTTGGTCATTGTGACGTAACTCAGGATTTAATTTTTGGCCTATTTCCTTTTGAGTCTGCCTGTCCCATTCCACAATCACCGTTCAGGCCCTTTTCTTAGTGATAAACAGCTCAGGGCCAACTGTGGCTGTTTTGTACTGCCATTTGGATTTAAGTGAAAACTGTCACTTCAAATTTCGAGGAGATCTGGGAGCATGCATAATAGGACCCTCTGGGCTTGGGGTTTCCACCCACTCAGGCACCCCCTTCTAGTCACCAGAATGGAGGTGAGCAGAGAGCGAGAGACCAATGAACAGATAAAAAAAAGAATGTCCACAAATTAATCTCTGCGGTTTTGTCAGGTATCCGTGGCTGCTCTGATCCTTCCCACATTTGGTCTCACCCAAGATGGCGGCTCTAGGAGCAGCTGAACATCTTGAATTAGAAAGCTCTGGATTTCTTGCTTTTACTACAAATACCCCTAGCTGTAAGCCTACCAACCTTCTAAATATTCCTTTATATGTGGTTCAGAATTCTGGCACCATCCCCTGAGCCTGCTTGGTCTGGTGTTCTGTGTTGTTGCTGACAGAGCTCCTCACTGCACATCTACCTGATCTGCCATCTTGTTTTGTTTCTTTTCTTTTGGTTTTAATTTCTCTATGGATTATCCAAATTAATATTGTTGTTGTTTTAGAATTGAAAATAGTGTCAGATACAGGGCATTTCTTCACATTCAGCTCTTTCAGCATTCCATAACCTAATTTATTATTATTTTTTAATTATTTGTTTTATTTATAAATATATATATATATATACATTATATAACATTAATCAATTCAACAAGGAGCTCTGGTAACATAGTGGTTATGAATTGGGCTGCGGACCTCAAGGTCAGCAGTTCAAAACTACCAGCTGTTTCACTGGAGAAAGATGAGGCTTTTTGCTCCCATAAAGATTTATATCCTCGGAAACCCTGTACAGGGTCGCTGTGAGTTGGAACCGACTCCACAGCACATAACAACAACATCAATCAATTTAACATTTTTCATGTATATCAATTGCATTACATTTATATCAATTACATTAATCCTGTTGTGCAACCATCACCAATAATCATTGCTAAATTTATTTTGCTTTATGAAATATCTAGAATAAACAAATGTATAGAAACCAATTTAATTAGTGGCTACCAGGAGTGGGGAAAAAGGGAGTCATTGTTATTGACTCGGTGTATTGATGCTATTCTAGGAGCCCTGGTAACATAGTGGTTACTCATTGGGTTACTAACTGCAACATCAGCAGTTTAAATCTAACAGCAACTTCACAGTAAAAAGATGAGCTTTCTGTTCCCATAAAGATTTACAGCCTTGGAAACCTGGTACAGGGTTGCAATGAGTCAAAACTAACTTGATAAAACATCACCATCACGACTACCACCACCATGTGCCCATGAAAAACATTTGTGTTAGAAAAGTAATTTCTCAGACTGTTTCAAAGCCTTTAGTATGAGTTTGTAGATTGGCAGATTTTGGTTTACTCTGATTCTACCACCAGCAATATGTATGTATAGTCTGATTGGTTTTTGGTTGGTTAGTTCATTCATTCAAAAGAATGCTTATGTCTATGAAGATGGGGAAGAAAAGGTGGAAGTAGAGGTTGGATCCGCTCCTTTCCATGGATCTAAAGCAGAAAACCAAAAGCACAAGTTCTCCTTGTTACCTTCTCAAAAGAAAGTCAGCAACTATAAATCAGGGAGCATAACTGTAAGAACTTTGTAAGATTCACAAATTAGTTAAGCTTTTTGTCTTATTATTTATACCCTGTTATCCCTAATGGATTGGCATTTAACAGCTTAATGTGCATAGAGTCTGTGAGCTGGTTCTTAGGAGCTGTGTGAACTGGAAAAGAGGGAAGGGAATGGAAGGAGGGGAAACCCTACCCAATTCCTCAACAATTGAAGGGATATATAGAAAATCCTCAAAGAATCAAGTAAATGATGGCAACATTAAAGGCTGAAGGAGATCCCCTGGGTTCCTAAAGTCTGCATCATGCAAGAAAGGGTGGATAGATATTTGGAATGAAACTGAATTGAGAGGAAACAGCCTGTGGGGAAGGCCTGTGTGATCTGGCATCCATTTTTCCTGATCTTCTTCTCTAGACTGTTTATGATTTTTTCAGATACTTTCCTTTTTTGATAAAATCATCACAATTTCCACACTGGTTCTTCTGATTTCAGGGATTGTTGTTGAAACTGAAGAAACTGAGACCTTAATCCTTTGTATGTAATGAGGCATGTGATGCATAGTGGTTTTTTTTTTTTTTTTTTTTTTACTATTGTTACTGCTGTGGTTTTCATTTTTTCATCTGTAAAAAGTAGATAGTACAATCTATCCCCCAAATTAAATTCAACAGTGCACAAAAGTATTTAGCACAATAACTGGTCCTACTTGTGTTTTAAGGAGCTGAGGTAGCGTAGTGATTACGAATCGGGCTGCGAACCGCAAGGTCAGCAGTTCGAAACTACCAGCCGCTCTGCGGGAGAAAGATGAGGCTTTCTGCTCCAGTAAAGATTTACAGCCTCGGAAACCCTGTTCAGGGTCGCTATGGGTCGGAACTGACTCTACAGCACTTAACAACAACAATAACAACTTGTATTTTATTTATGTATTATATTTTTTACTTACATTTCTTGACCCCTTAACTAGCTTACAATGCTCTTAAACACCAAGACCATATCTTAAACTTCTTGTAGCTTATGTGTCTAATATTAAGTTCTGTAGATATGAAGACTTAATAAATGACTTTTCATGATTTTATTATTCCCTTGTCTGGAGAATAATAGGGGAGCCCTGATGGTGCAGTGGTTAAAACACTTTGATGCTAACTAGTAGTTTGGTAGTTTGAACTCACCAACTGCACTGTGAGAGGAAGATGTGACAGTCTGCTTCTATAGTTATTTATAGCCTTGGAAACCCCGTGCGGCAGCTCTACTCTGTCCTATAGGGTTACTATGAGTTGGAATTGACTGGATGGCAGTGGGTTTTTGGAGAATAATAATAACTAAATTTATAGAGTACTTACTTGCTCTATGTCAGGTCCTGTCTAAGTGATTGACTCTGGTAACTGCAATCTGGAGGGAAAATCATCTTTGCTGTTTTTCAAATGAAGAAAGAGTCCCAAAAGTGAAGTAACTTGACAAATTGGTCCAGCTGAGATTTGAACCCAGGTATTCTGGCTTCACTGTGTGTTAATACGCTAAACTGCAAAGTTGGTTTGAACCGCAAGATTGGCAGTTCAAGTTCACCAGCCGCTCCTTGGAAACACTGTGCAGGGTTGCTATGGGTCAGAACCGACTCGACGGCACTTAACAACATTTTGGCTTCAGACTGTCTGTGTGGTGCAAACAGTTAAGTGCTCATCTATTAACTGACCACCAGTCCACCCATAGGCACCTCAAAAGAAAAGTTTGATGATTTACTTCTGAAAAATTAAACAGTGAAACACTATGGAACACAATTCTAGTCTGACACACATGACTTCTTCATGAGTCAGAGTTAACTTGATGGCAACATGTGGTCTGGCTCCAAAGCCCACTCCCTTAATTATACTTTACTAGGAGCCACACAGAACCCCTCCTTAGATTAATAACCTTATCAAATGAAGGAAGCACTTAAACCTGCGTGTAATGGGCAAGTGATTGTCACTGCTTCTGAGTGACTTACGTATGTGTTTCATATCCCATAGCAGAACATGTTCTTGCTTTTCCAAGAAAGTACAAGAAGTAATCCAAGAGTGCAAAGCACAACTTTTAGGAGTAAAATATGTGGGTCAAGGCTATTACTTTAGCTGACTTTTGCCTTGGTGTGTTTTTTTTTCTTCACTGAACAATTTCCACATAGAAATTTTACGGCACTGTACAACTAAGCATGGATAACAGTAACAACCACATTAATAATGAAATTATACTAAAAATGTGGGTCCTTCCATATGCTGTCTTAATAATCCATCTAATGTGGCTGTAACAAGTAGGTGAGTTTAATAAACAGAAATTTATTGCCTCATATTTGAGGAGGCTAGCTGGATGGAGGGTTGTTGTTGTGTTGTTTTAAAGTGAGAAAGTGTTGATTCTGACTCATAGTGAGCTTGTATAGGGTTTCTGAGGAGCAGCTGGTAGGTTTGAACTACTGATTTTGTGGTTCTCAGACCAGTGCTTTTTCACAGTGCCACACCAGAGTGGGGAGTGTTGTTGTTGTTAGGTGTCATTGAGTCAGTACCGACTCATAGCAACACTATACACAGCAGAACAAAACACTGCCTGATCTTGTGCCAACTTCATAATTGTTGCCACGCTTGAGCCAATTGATGTTGCCACTTTGCCAATCCATCTTGTTGGGAGTCTTCCTCTTTTTCTCTGACCCTCCACCCTACCAAACACAATATCCTTCTCCAGCGACTGGTCCCTCCTGACAATATGTCTGAAATATGAGAAACAAAGTTTGGCTATCTGCTGGGGACAGCATACGCAGACCCTGGGTTGATCAGTGGCAGCCCCATTAAACCACCTCTAAATATAATCAGTTTAACCCAGATGCTCTCCTTCCTCCTGAAAGTATATAGGAATATTAAGAACAATGTAGCATTTTAGGTATAGATAAATGAAGCCCCGTGCCTGAGATCTTGCTCACAAACAAAAGTTTGCAAAGTGTACAGAGACAGCTTGACTCCTTTCAGGAACCTTGCTTTATGTTATGTATCCTTAAGAAACCGCACGTTGCTACTCTAAATCATTTAAGCCTAAAAGTTAATATATAACAGCTTGATTGAACCTTTTTTTCTGTAAAAATAAAAATGTTAGATTGTTAAGAAAAACTATGAAAATATCTTAAAAGTTGTTCCTGTGAATCGTTATGTCCTGTTTTGAATGATTAATCACATTTCAGTTCCGTATCCTGCCTTAATCACATCCTCCCTTTGTGACATCCTCCCTGAGTGAATTACATACTTCCTTTGTAAAAAATCCCTCCCTAAAAAAGAGAATACAAGGCTGAGGTAGAGTAAGTTACGCATGCAATGCTGTGCAATGCTGTGCAATGCTAGGCAATATGTTTGCAGATCTGTCTACCTGCCAGCTTGCATCATATCTGTGTGTCTGTCTTTTTTGTATATATTTCGTCTCTCTCTTTCTCTATCACTTTCGCTGCCAGAGCTCCCTTCTTTGTGACACCCACACTTCCTTGTTGAGGTGGGACCCCAACATAGGACCTCGACAGCTATCCTGGCCTCCAAGGGGCACTCTGGCTGCACTTTTTCCAACAATAATCTGTTTGTTCATTTGGTAGCCCATGGCACTTTTAATATTCTCCTCTAACACCATAAATCACATGCGTCAATTCTTCTACAGTCTTCCTTATTTACTGTCCAGCTTTCACATGCATATGAGGTTATTGAAAATACCATAGCTTGGGTCAGGCGTACCTTATTCCTCAAGCTAACATCTTTGCTCTTCAACGGTTTAAAAAGGTCTTGTGAAGCAGATTTGCCTTGTGAAATGCGTCATTTGATTTCTTTACTGATGCTTCTGTTAGTGTTGATAGTTGACACAAGAAGAATGAAGTTCTTGACAACTTCAATCTTTTCTCCCTTGATAAGAATGTAGTTTATTGGTCCAGTGGTGAGGATTTTTGTTTTCTTGACATTTGAGATGTAATCCATACCAAAGGCTGTGCTCTTTGATTTTCATCAGTAAATGTTTTAAGTCCTCTTCACTTTCAGTAAGCAAGATTGAGGATTGATTGGGTGGGGAGTAGAGGCAGGGAACCATTGTCTCTTTCAGCTTCCCTTTCTTGCTTCCTTAGTAATCTCCATATAACATAAATCTTCATCTATTTTTGTTTGCTTGCTTCTGTGCCTAATCTGATCTTTCAATATCTCAAAAGTGACTGGCTAAAAACATGCCCTACATTGTTATAGTCACATTAATGACACAAAGAAAGCCCTATTCCCTAATGGCATTGTATTGCATCTGCAGAAACTCCAAACTCACAGCTGTGAGTGGATTCTGGCTCATAGAAACCATATAAGAAAAAGTAGAACTGTTCTATAGGGCTTCTGAGACTTTAATTTTTAAGGAAAATATGCTGCCTCAACTTTCTAGTGAGGAGTGGCTGGTTGATTTGAACTGTGAACCTTTAAATTAGAAGCTCAATTTTTTTATTTTTTTAATGTTTTATTGTGATTTATATGATAGCTTACATGAGAGAACTTTAGTTTTACATTCATTCCATCGTATATCATTTCATTGCCATGGTTCCAATCCCCTTCATGCATCATCAACCGACCAAAGGGTATATCCTAGAAACCCGCCCCCT